>NW_027176717.1:764681-1039681 GCF_023349555.1 Cebidichthys violaceus
AGCTGCTGAGTGGACGGGGTTCTGGCCTGAGAGACGGATAGCTCTCTTTGCAGTGATGGGGATGAGAGTCCTCAGGACTCTACACAGAGAGAGCGGGGGTGGGGGTGCAGAAACAGTGAAAAACAAATTCTAAAAGAGAAAAACAGGACATCGAGAAAAATGTCCATTAGATTGCGGTTTGAGCCACAGTGTTGTTCAGTGACAGAACTGCAAAACAGCGATAAACAGAGGGCTCTTTGTGGAAATGACTACAGTGACAACACTGCAGAGCTGTGAGGTGCAGAGTGACATGTTACAGTGTAGTTCGATCAGGCTGCAAAGAAGCAGGAAAAGAATGTTAATTTGACTCCAGTAATTTCTTTCTGTCTGGAACTGGATTATCTTTTCTTTTAAATAGATAGTCTCAAGCTTTAGGCATGACAATATGCTCATATCCAAGGCTTCACGATGAGTGGGGTGCTCTTTTGCATGGAGGTCAGCTCACAGTATGTGTCCCTCATATGCAGCTCTGTGGATGGGCAGCTGGCAGGCGTAGCTGGCTACGTTCGGGCTGGCTCCGTGCTGCAGGAGCAGCTCGACACAGTCCAGGTTTCCAGATCCGGATGCATCATACAGTACAGTGTCTCCATTGCTGGCCTGGGCGTTCACGTCAACACCTAGTGGAGCACGGGGACAAATACAACAAGGTGAGGAAAAATGGTTGTGTGGTGTTACTCCTCGTACAAACATGACAGACGTGAAGCAGTACACAATATATTTTGGTGTTTTACCTTGCTGTATCAGTACATCCAAAACTTCACTGTTGCCATATTCAGCTGCAATCCCCAGAGGAGTCACCCCATGCCCGTTTCTGGCAGTTACTTTGGCTCCGTGTCGAAGCAGCAGCATCAGAATAGCTGGACAACCCACCTGGTGCAAGCGATAGGAGGCAAGGACATAAAGATGGTGGGAAAGATGTTATGGGAGGAGGGAAGGAGGAAATGTCAACTTTATTCTGGATGTTGAGCTCTGATTCCCTCATTGTTCTAGCCTGTATCAATGCAGCACTGTTCACCTTTGCAGCTTCATGGGTGGCCGTCCACTTGGTGAGACATACCTGGTCCACAAAGGCCCCGCCCATGACCAGCGTTGCAACCATGTCGTACGATCTCTGTCTCACTGCTACAAAATGTCGACAAAACAAGGTAATGCGCTAAACAGCCAGAATAATGAAAGATTTCTTATTAATGATGGAGTTGACATTAAAAACTTAGGCTAATTTCTACAGCAGTTACAGATGTTTTAACAAGGCTTAGACTACAGCCATGCTAGCATCTCTGTGCTGGGCTGTATTTTAGGGACCAGCGATGCGTTAACAGCCTGTAGCTTGCCTGCTGATGCTTAGCAGGCATAATGATTGCCATCTTAGGTTTAGCGTGTTAGCCAACATTTGATAATTAGCACAAACACAATATTTTTGTATTTTAATGAAAGTCATGCTAAATGTGTTACTGCAGACATATAGCTAATATAGCCAATTTCAAATAACCCTACATGCAGTTAATAAGGGACAAGTTAGTGGCCGTGTGTGTGTGTGTGTGTGTGTGTGTGTGTGTGTGTGTGTGTGTGTTACCAATCAACAGAGGAGACTCATTTCTGCTGTTGGTGTTGTGTGGTGAAGCTCCGTGCTGCAGCAGCATCCTGACATTCTCCACCTGGCCGGCCTCTGCTGCCAGAGTCACAGATGTGTCCCCACCCTCTGTCCGCTCCTCCAGAGCCACGTCTGCGGACGTCAACACTGCTACGAAGACGTCCGCAGAAATGTTAAAGTTGAACATATGCTCACTCCTATGTACATTTTTGTTTAAGTGCAGATGCTGAATGGTCTTCGGTTAAGCCTCTCACCCTGCAGCACCACATGCAGGATCTCTGGCTGTGGCTGCACAGCTGCAGCGTGCAGAGGCAGCTGGCCACTGCTGTCGCTCTCTCTGAAGGCAGACACGCAACCTGACAGCTCCCGCAGCGCATACACATCACCTGTGGAGACACAAGCACGATCCACGCAGGACTCCCAGGGAAGCATTTGTAATATTCATGGAGTGAACACAGCGAGTTCATGCACACAGACGCTAACACAAAAACAAAACGTTTGTATTTATTTGTAGGTAAACTTTATTGTAGGTGAAACTTCAACGCCGCGTGTACTTATTCTTGGGCTAAAACAACAATAGACAAATTTAAATAAAATACCTTTGTGAATGGCAGCCATTATCTTCATAAAGTTGTCACTGTTTGGTTCCTTTCTAATGAACCAAAGGAGAATAGTGAGTCAAATAAAAGGAGTTGATTACCCATATATTATTTAATTCAGGATTTCCTGTGAATTTAGAATCAACACATCTTTTGTAAAAATATGTTCATTAGCTCATTCCTAAATATTAAAGTAATTTTGGTAGTCCCATCCATAACCCTTTCATTTTGGACATTCTTGACTCTCTCATACCCATTAGTGTTTATCAAACATGGCAGCTTGTGGGCATCTTGAATGCTCTCTCGAATGGCAAACTTGATAAGTTCCTCATTTATGCCTTCCTGCTCAAAGAGATCCATTTCTATATCAAGGGAAAAAGTGAGGATTATTGTCATAAAATCAAAACAACAGTTCCGTGCAGAATGGAGCAACATGCACAACTTCTAACATGTTACGGTCACATCTATCTGTACTTTATGCTTTGTCCACGGCTGCAGGCATGCAACTTGCAAAGGGCTGCTGGCACAGTGTCACCCCTGCTCGAAATGGTGTCATATGTGAGTACTTCCGTATGAATCTGTTACATCTGAGATGACACCACAAAAAAATGTAGTTGAATTTTGTTAGTTGAATCAATCTGTCTCACCTGACGATCTGAAAGTGCGCCCTTGAGCACCCCAGCTCACAGCCTGTGTGTTTTTGTTCCGTGGGGTTCATAAGCTTGTCTGGGTTATTTTTAGATGTGACCTGCTCCACATGACATGACTCAGCTCAGAGTCCCTGTTGCGTTTTCTAACTCGGGTGTACAAAGTTCTGCTTTCTCTGATTGCTACACTGTGACTTCTTTCACATTAGGTCATTTTGCACACGTGAACACAAGACACCGCGTACCTACGCTTTACTTAAAGAGCATTGCATGTCAAAAATATTCTTACTATTTCTAACACATCATACATTTTCCTGAATCTTCTCCTTTGTGACTGGTGTTAATTTGACAGTGGAAATCAATAAAGAATATTGACTTTTACATTACATTACATTACAGAATGTCGTAACAATATGATGCAACTGAACATTCACTCACTCACTCAAGCAATTCAACAATAGCAAAAGTGTGTTTGAGGAAATAAGCCAATATCAATATAAATAGCTTATGATAATAAAACAAATGCTGAAATAATGAAGCAAAGATGATGGCTGAAAATCAGCCACCCTCATATTGGTGCCCCACCTTATCGACCTACATTAACAAAACCTCTTATCATCTTTCTAAACAACAGCTTTAGGAATAGTCTTGACATATTCTAAGCGAAATATTCCCTCAAGAGAACAAGCACCCACTTTCTCCTGATGAACAAATTGATACGTGGGAGTTTATGGAAAAAGTCTCAGACAGCGTCAGTGTGTGACACAGTGACTCAGCCTGTAGGCGGCCTCTCCACCGCGTCAATAGACTTCACCAATCTGTCTGGGGTGGAAGCAGACCGCCAGCCCCATCGTCAAGTTTCACTACGCGCTCGGACATCACACACACACGCACAATGAGCTCTGTCTTTGAACTGAAAACGCTTCATTTAACGCACCGGATTTGAGCAACCACGGATTCTTGCTCCATATGAGGAAGAAAGTAAGTAGTACAATTTAATTTCTTTCAGTTTTTTACACTAATTGTGTGTTGTAAAATTGTATAGACTAATATACTGATGCAGCTATATCCCATAGCTTAATTCCCACTTCCCACATTGTGCTTTTTAAATGGCTGAATGATTATTTGTATGTGGAGTATATATCAGAAAGAATTACAAAGCATCTCATTGTGTTTCCACTCTAGTTTGTAATGGTTAAATGAAATGTTGCCTTTTTGATTTCTGAAAACTGTCATTCACTTTTCAGTATAAGAATAAAAGTACTGAAGAATACTTCCTTTAACGGTTACATTAAGAGGTATTTTGATGTGTCTAGGCTGTGGCGTTACACCCTTTTAAAAAGGGTACATTAAGTGAAAGGACACATGGACACAGTTTGCTTTCACTCAATATATTTCAATAGAGAGAATAGCATGTGTGCTCCCAGAAGTCCATCTGCATATTATCTTCATCCTGCCGCGAGATAATATTTTACGAGAATGAGGATCTCTTTGAAGCGAACCACATTCCTGCCTGTCGTCCTGGCAACTTTGAAGCCTGATTCCTCAAATTTAAGCTCATTGCATGTTTTTAATTTTAAACCATATAAGTCTTTAAAGTTGCAAAGAAACACAACAGCTGTCAGATAAATGTTACTTTTTATTTCTGTGCATTTGTTCCTCTACTGTAATGGTGCTGAAGTGGTTCTTTTGATTATGATAAAAAGGGTAAAATGAGTTTGTATTTTGGATTAGGGCTGCAATCAATTAATTTTTCAATTCATCTGCTGAATATTTTCTTGATTAATCGTTACTCAATTGTGAACCTTTGCTGTTTGTATCAGAACATGTTTTTGCTGACTAAAACCAGTAACAGGTTATCAAAATAGTTGTAAAAAGTACTCAATTAAATTGGATCCTCTGTTTCAGAAATACATAATGCTCAGTTTTTAACATATATAGTATTTAGCATTTAATTTCAGCTTGCACAATGCATGTGTAAACTGATATAACAAGCCCTAAAGAAGGGGCTATTATGATTGATGCTCAGAGACTTGATATGCTTCACAAAAATAGTTCATGGATGACTTTTAGTTACCTGTATGCATGTTTAAGAACAAAATGAGACAAAGAAAAGCATCCTCAGTGAAATTAGACATACTGCTTAAAACACTTTATATTAACTGTACCCTGTATAAATATACTGTCGCCTGTTTTTCTTTTAGATCTTGAAAGCACCTTGTCTCCTCTTGAGTCTGTTCACAAGTTTGAATCTCTGCTCCGGAAAATTTGGGACGCCGATAACTGATGATGTGAGCAAGCTGTCACTATTGGTGAGTTTACTGAATTGCTACAGGCCTCATACATATCAAATTTATGTATCACATTCATATGTTTGTCACGTGATCTGTGTGTCCGTATGCTAATAAATTGAAACCTTTTTCTGTCTTGATCTCCGTCGTAGAAGCAGAATATCCCCTCCGATTATGCGATTCCTGTTATTTACATTCCCAAAGAAGTGGTACGTATGAAGAGAGCAGAAATAATGTCAATCAGATGATACAACTTTGAACAAAAGAACGCTAATTTCTTTGGTACCTACACTACATCTTCAGGCTGGCACGTGCTGGGTGGTGTTGAATATCTATCCTTTGGAGCAAAGTCTTCGTAAACTGGCCGGCATGTTTGGTGCCATCTCTTCCAATAGAGAAAATATAATTGTCTTCATTGCAATGCTGAAGAGTCTACGTTTCACCTTTGACCATGAGGAACTGGTAAGCAATCCTGATGGATTGTGCAAATAGGCACTGCAGCTCAGTTTTGGGGAGGAGTGCATAATATTTTGGTCCTTCGGGGACCGTTCTGCGCATTGTAATTGCACATTTGACTTATTTCAGGACTGCTTGTTGTCTGATTCCCCAGGAAACAGCGATGCAAGTCTTCCAGTGTCACTATCAGGAAGGGAGCTTAATATCTGGTCTCTACTTTGACCACATCAAAGACGTCTTACATGCCGCCTCTCAAGGAACATCCGGCTTCTCGTGCAAGCCGCCACCGTGCATTAATCCACAACAAACACCAGGTGCAACCATTCATTTGCATTTACATTTTAAATTTGTAATGGCTAAAGCAGCTTAGTGGCCTATTAGTGGGAAGATATTGATTTAGGGTCAAGGACACACAGCTGGGGATAGGAACCAAATATGTAAGCTTAAACACACAGTCAATTCAGATAATTTAAGGAATTATATAATCATTAAAAGTCTCATGCAGCTAGTACTTGTGAAAGCCTGCTTAGTAAGTTCTTATTATCTCACAATGGAAGAAAAGTAAGTATTTGTGAGTGATCGAACCGTCAGAATCGTCTCTACTTGTTCAATAAATAAACATCAAGAGGATTGGCGAACCCACTATCAGATTTCTACAGTGTAACTGTAGTATGCGAAATTTCCAATAATATTCCTGTCTTCCAGGGGGTCGGGAGGAGGGTCAGGAGTACAGCTGGTCCAAGAGAACTCCCTTGCTTCTGGCTCTCATCCCCTTCACAGCTTGTGTTGTTCTCATAGTGTACCTGGTAAGTGAGTGAACCAACTGAAAATAACTACTTTTGATAGAGATACAGAGAGTATTTTTTTCTTGTAACATGAAAAGCTTTCGACCAGCACCATCATAAGGTCAAAACTTTAAATTGTCCAACACTTTGCTTCATGGTGTTTGACGCTAATAAGCAAACTATGATTCTTTAGCACTAGACTAAGATGGTGAAGACGGTAAACACACACCTGCTAAACGTCCATATGTTAGCATTGTCATTGTGAGCATGGAGCTGCTAGCCTGTCTGCAGACAGTTGTAAAAGCTCCTTTTGTGTTCCTTCATTGAGTACATTGGAACACAGTCATCACACTATTCAGGCGGATAATTGCATGTATGTATAAAAGGGCAATAATGTCAAACTCATAATGCATGAATAAATTATATACCACAATGAGCTGTTATTGCAACTTATAAGACTAGCTATTTTCACCATAGCTTCCCGGCTCTTCACGAATGAAAAGTTCTGCTGGGAGCCGTTTCACAATAACTTATTCAGTTTGTGTACAGCTCAAATTATAGTAGTTCTCTTGGGTTTTTTAAGACCATGAGAAACCAAAGAGCCCCCATCTAAAATTTCCGTCCTTGGTGGTCAATTTTCCATCAACTACACTCTCTTGATCCTTTTGGTTCCTGTGGGTCCGCCAAATAAAGACCACATGATAATGTTCCTTCACTTTTGTGAGCACTTCCAGGAAGGCAATTCTTGTAAAAATTAACAAGTGCTCATCAAATATTCAGCAGTACTTTGAGGCTGTTACCTAATGTAATGATTTCCGCTTTGGAGAGTTTGTATCCGTCATTTGTTTATCATAGAAAACAGGATTTAAGAACACTGTTCAGATTGTGAGTGTGATTTTTTTACCATTCTTTTTTTAATTTTATTTTTAGGTCAAGTCCAGGAGGCTTTTAGCAGTGTGCAACACTGAAAATAGCCAAATGGCCCCTTCTGACATGATCCCAACTGTGTCTGTCTCCATCCCACTTCAGACACTCACCCACACTGCTGACACTCAGCCAGTGGGGGAGGCAATCCCTGAACATGAGAGCGGATGAAGCATGATTAATACAAGAGGGAAATCTGGAACGCAGTTTAACAACTCACTCTCCAGGTTATTCTGTTAGTGGCAGGAGCCTGCTGGATAACCCAGTGTGGTCTGACACTCTTCCTCTGCTTTCACTCATCTGAGTGCGTGGACCCGAGCTACGAGAGAAAACTCACCTGCTGTGAAGGCAGCTTGCCCAGGCACTTCTAGCACTTAACCATCCAAAGAGGGGGGTTTTTTTGGAACCAGAGGAAGAACTCACTACACAATGGCTGGTTATGTCCCCAAATGGCTGGTGAAGTACATTAATTGTCTTGTCTTGGCCAGTGTTTAGCAGCATCTGGCTTGCCTTCTCTGAGCAGACCAAGTTTTTTTTTTTTCATTGCTGCCACTCTGAATCGTTGCCATTCAGGGTGTTGCCAATTCTCTAGTTTTGAGCTGTGATCAAACGTACCGCTGGAGCCTCACATCCAAATGATATCACACTGTTTGGAAGATTTCATTCTGAGTTTGAAATCCTGTCATCAATTTGTTGGATGTGCCCCGATGGTTACAGAGACCTTTGTCCTTTCACTTGTTGTAGAGTCAAGAGTCAACACACTGTTCCCAATCCTGCTCCTGTGTTCGGGCTTCTACTGAAACGCATTAGGGGTATATGCAGGTGTGTGAGGTAAAAGCGTGATTAAAGAAGCTGCAAGTGATTTAATGCAGCTTGTCTTGTACTTGTTGACATTATTCTGATCTGTCACGAATTGCAAACCTTCTCATCGCAAACAATACGCTGAGCACTTCAACAAGCGTCCCACTTTGTGTATCAAAGATCTGACCAGATGGCGGGTAGCTACTAGCAGAGGCCCTTTGAATCCCGTCATTGTGTCTCAAAGCTGTTGCCCAGTGATCTATAGCTGCTGCTCGGCCACAGCGAGTGTGTTTTTAATGCCTTATTCACTGAGTCAATCATGTTCAGTCATGAGAACATGACTCCCCGAGTGAGAGCGCTCTTGTACTGTATGTGTCAGAGCGAGGGATGGGCGGACAGGACGAGGGAAAGTGAGGGAGATAGGGATAGATGGATGGATGGACAGATGAGCTCAGCGAGAAGCATAAGGAGGGCTTGTTCTTGCCACAAAAGAAGTGGCCGTAGGCTGGAGGAAATTCCAGTTACAAACACGACTGATGTCGGCAGATCCCTATGAATCAACAGGCTAAGAATCTTTCCAAACCGCAGGCTATGTAGCCTCATCTACAGAGGATGGTTAGTATTTTAATAACAGTTTTCTGTATGCGAAAGATTTACGTCCAAAACTCATCAATGAAATGTGGAAAGATATACCTTTATTAAAATGTTTTCTTGTCTTTCTGGTGAACAATTTGTATAATTTGAATGTCTGTATTTTGTGAAAATGTGTATTTGTATTGTATTTGACATATTTAAGTTATTTTGTTACAAGATACACCACTTACAAAATATAGTTAACTTTTTATACAATTATAATGTTGCAAATAAATAATAGACCAATTCAGGTCACGAATGTAAAGGGGGTGGACAAAATACTGTGAACATTCTGTGAAAACACATTAGGACCTTGAAGTAACTAAATCAGCATTGTAATCTGCTGCAATAACTTGTAGCAGATTACAATGGTGATTTGATCAATGTCCCTTTATGTGAAATGTTTACATTATTTAGTCTACCCCCTGCAAATGGCCCATGAGCAAAATAATGTCAGTATTATATGTATGTTTTGTGACTATTTGTCAACAATGTAAAAAATATACAGTATATATCGGTACATCATATTATTGTTGTCAGCAAAACAGTGAAACGTCAGGTCCGAATGTGTCCTTGATATCATTTCAATTAAAAGAATAGAATAATACACAATACTACTTTAAATAAAAGAATGTTTAAGTTCAGTTAACCAGACAAAAAGGGGCTTGATAAAAGTCCTACATTCTTGGTTTTTGAAGAGACATATTTGTGCATATACAGATCTCAGAACAGAGCTCAAACACTCAGTTCTCCATGAACTTTGATGTCATTTCAAAGACGATGATGAAGGACCAAGGTGCATTTTTTTTCATTGCCATGGTTATTGATTGCACAAATGACAACAGTATCAATAAAATGTTTTGGTGATAGTACAACTGCATTTGTATTTGTTATGCAACACAAGGAGCAATGCTTTTGAGCTGGATCTTGTAGGACTGTAACTCCTTTTCATTAGACATTTTATTTATTTTAAGTAAAACTTAATTTAGACATGTAGAAGGAACGAGTGCATACACTGAACTCTTCAACAAGGCAGGAATATCATCATTATAGGTCAAATACGTTATGAACTAAGTCATAACCATCATAATTCATACAACCAATTGCTTTTCCGTGTTTTTTACGCCTTCGTAGCAAATTCAAAACTGTGCTTTTATTTTATATACGAACATCCGCCGGAAACACTCCGGCTTTTGTTTTGGAAAGCCGCTCCCCAGCGGTCGCCATTATTCTTCCTGGCTTGACTGTCTGGAGAAAGACGGTTATTTACTTTAAAACATTATATTGCGGGGTAAACTGCAACATTTGTCGGCCTATTGGTGCAGTCGCTTGATTATAACTCATTAATTACCTCCACGCCCTGGGCTCAGAATGGAGAAACGATCCGACACCGCGGGTAAGTTGCTAAGCTAACGTTAGCACGCTAACAGTAGCTGGCGGTGAGAAAATGAGCAGCAAGGAACGACATCTGCTGCCGTAAACGGACTGCTTGCTTTTAATCGCAAGTCAACGTGCGTGTATTAAAGTGTGTTTGGTTATTTTGGCGATGTTTGGTGGTTAGCTAGCCAAACGCATTAGCGGGGACAGTCCAGGCGGCTTGATGTTTTTTTTAAATTAGACCATCCTCCCCTCCGGATGTCCCGATCGAGCGCTCCACCGCGTTACATATCAACTATGATGAACCGGTGACAGCACGCAGCCCCGCGCCGTCTACTGAAAGTTTGAATCTTAACTCTGCTAACGTTACACTTTGGCGCTCGTTCTCCCCGCGACTTCGCGTGCGCACGCAAACGTGCACACTTTCAACCCATCTGCACAGTTTATCTGCACGCGATCAAAGCAGGTTTTAGCATCGCAGCGCCCCCTACAGCCGCTAAAGGCTCCACCTGCAGAGCACGGTCTGTTGCTGGTAGTTTGTATTAAACACCCAGTATACGAACCCAATGGACACGATCACTGATAGGGGGGGGGGGGGGGGGGGGGGGTTTACAGTACATTTAACTGTGAATTAGTTGCACTGCATTGAAACAGAAACACACCAAGTTCAAAATATAAAAATAAGTGAAATAGAGTGCACAAGTTAAAGCTAATAAACGTGTAGATGTGCTGATACTAACTTTGTGTTGTGTTCCACACAGGTGTCGGAGGTTCCCTTCCCCTGTCCTCGCTTCGGCTGATGGCGTCCCCTCTGCAGCTGACGTACTCATACATATGGCAGGTGATACGGCAGAGGAACGTCAAGCAGTACGGCAAAGTGGAGGAGTTTGTGACCATGGTGACGCAGACTGTTCCCGATCTCATCACCTTCAAGCAGACCGCCCAGCTCGTCCTGGGGTTGCGAGCCAGGGTGAGATTTGTTTTTTTAGCATCAAACGTGTGTGTGTGTGTGTGTGTGTGTGTGTGCATCAAAACAGCTGACTATCATTTGTGTTTACAGCAGATATGCCGCATACCTGCAATTCTACTTTCTGTTCATTTGAAGTTTGATTCATCAGATTCATAACTTGAGTGTTTTCTACTCTAGATCATTTTGGATCTGCTTCACAAAGACGGACCACCAGATTCCAGGGCTATTCAAACCCTCATAAATAAGTTGAAGGTCTCTTCATCTTTAGGGGTAAGAAGGGCAACTTTTTTTAAACACGGCTTTCATTTACTTCTGTTCAACACACTAGACTCTACAATCCTAATGTGTGAATTAAGTATTAACCGTAACCTTCTGTAACACAGTATTTGCTGTGTTATAGAAGGACGCAGAAGTGGAGAAATCTCAAACAAACTTCATGGTGCTGGTCCAGAATCTGCTTAAAAACCCAGCTGAAAGGAAGCGCTTCTTCCAGGTATCGGCATCTTTTACTATCATTCTTACTTTGTTTTATATTCCAGATGGTGTGCATTTATTTTATTGTTCCACATCTGTCTTAATGTGGTTGCTGGTTGCCATTTTCAGTTTGAAGTACACACACTTGCAGCTCATTAGGATGTGGAGATAAAGCACATTCAATTCCTCTATCTCATTTCTCACCGTTTCAGTCAAAGTGACGTTAAACTCAAACACATTTCTCTCCCTGCAGGATGTGTTCCCTGTTCAGTACGGCACTAAGTTTGATACAGCGCTGCAGGCCCTGACCGCAGGTCTGGTGTGCAAGCTGGAGCAAGTTCTTCCTGTTCCCAATCTCTCCCAGGTATTGCGCACGTACATTGCATTTTGACATAAACCGCAAAATTCTTGAGCAAGGCGCAAAGTTTTGTGGTTGACTTTATGGACAGGCCAAATCAAAATGTAATCTTTCTATAGGTGAACACATTTGCTTCCTGGGGTTGTATTCTTTATATCAGACCATGAAGACGTACAAACACGTGATTCAACCTAAGAGGTAAAAAGAAAACTCTACCGTTAACTCATTAGTTGTTTCCGTTTCCTGCCTCTGTACCTCAGCTTGGTGCCATGATCTCAGCGGAGCCCTCTGTCCTGGAGGCATGTGGAGGCTTCATCCCCGACACCGGGGACTTGAAGACTCTCCTCCTGCACCAGCAGTCCAAGGGACTCCTTGGTGTTAAAGGTACACTTCAGGTTGATGAACACACAGAAAGCAAAAGGAAATCATTAAAGATTGATAAGTTAATATGGTGAAAATGAATTTGACGGAACCTTTATGCATTTGTGCAGCCACAATCTCGTCCTCGGTGGGAAACTGTGTGCTCTCTTCACTCGCCTTCCGGCCCAAACCAGTAGAACCATCTCCGCCGCCTGAATCACCAAAGCGACTAGAGGTCACCGAACCCACCCCGGCCTCCCTCAGTGACACTGAAGACCCGGGAGTGATTTCGGACGCCTCCGACAGCCCAGCAGACCCGGCTGCTGGACCACAGGGGAGAGGGCGACACGCTCATAAATCAGCCGATGACACTGCTGAAAAGGAAAAGAGTGTCCCAACAGCAGCTCAGGGGGGGAATGTGGTGCAAGAGAAAAGTTGTGCACAGGAACAGCCTGCCACGACCCTGCAAAGCAGAGGGGAAGGCGCGGCGCCAGAAGCGGCGGATAAACCAGAATCCCAGCGGCCTCCCTTGAAATTGATCCCCTTCCGGGTAGTCCAAATGCCAATCAAACCCGCTCCCGCCTCACAGAGTGCCGGCAACGCGGGAGCGAAAGACGGCCAAAAGCCTCACACCCAGCGGGTCACGTTGCATCAGTGGGTGTCGCAGATTGCCACGAACTCGCTCTCCCTCCCGGCCCTGCCACCGCTCCCGCCGGCCAGGTTCGGCGCAGGGGACGACATGAAGCCCAGCATTCGAAGAAAAAAGCAGATCAGGCCACCGGCCGACAGATTCACCTGCGGTGTGTGCGACAAGAGCTTCCCGTATCAGTCCAAGCTCATGGACCACGAGCGCATTCACACGGGCGAGAAGCCGTTCGCGTGCCCGGCGTGCAACAAGAGCTTCAGAACGCAGGCGTTCCTCAACAACCACCTGAAGACCCACAGCACGGCGCGACCGTACGCGTGCGGCCAGTGCGGGAAGTGCTTCAACAAGCTGCAGAGCCTGACGAAGCACATGCTGGCCCACAGCGGCCAGAAGCCCTTCTACTGCAACATCTGCAACAAGGGCTTCACGCAGTCCACCTACTTCAAGCGGCACATGGAGTGCCACACGAGCCAGATGACGTTCCCCTGCAAGCACTGCAGCAAAAGCTTCCCAACGGCGTTCAAGCTGTCGAACCACGAGCGCTGGCACACCCGAGATCGGCCTCACATGTGCGAGCGCTGCGGGAAGCGGTTCCTCGTGCCCAGCTTGTTGAAGAGGCACATGGGCTACCACATTGGCGACCGCCAGTACCTCTGCTCCCAGTGCGGCAAGACCTTCGTCTACTTGTCTGACCTGAAGAGGCACCAGCAGGACCACGTGCCCAAAGCGAAGATCCCGTGCCCCGTGTGCCAGAAGAAATTCTCCAGCAAGTACTGCCTGAGGGTTCACCTGAGGATCCACACCAGGGAGCGGCCCTACCGGTGCTCCATCTGTGAAAAGACCTTCACCCAGGTTGGCAATCTGAAGGTCCACATCCGGTTACACACCAACGAGCGCCCGTTCAGCTGCGACGTATGCGGGAAGACCTACAAGTTGGCGTCCCACCTGAACGTCCACAAACGGACTCACACGTGCAAGAAGCCCTGGACGTGTGAAACGTGCGGGAAGGGATTCTCCGTCCCGGGCCTCCTGAAGAAGCACGAGCAGCTGCACCTGCGGGACGCAAACCCCGAGTTCGCCGGTAAACGGAGACACCGGGGTAAGCACAAGAAGCACTCGCTCAAGAGGAAGTATGATGAGGAAGACGAGGGCAGCGACGATTATTAATCAACGAAACACCATTTCTATTGAATAGGGAGGCTCTGATTAGGAGTTTCAGAGCTGATGCGGATCACTGATATCATCAAGATGAACTAAGTCAGATAGCTACGGTGTAAACGTCCCTTTGGACCGTGGTTTGTTAGCTTGTGGTGGAGATCAGGTCACGATGATGGTCTGGATAGTGAAAACACATTTAGAATGATGTTGGAATCATTTTTCCTTCTGATCACCAGTTTTAACGATTACTTTGAGTTATGATAGGTGGCCTCAGTCAGCTGGAGCATCTTGAGTAATCAGTACTGTGTTTCACATAACAAGGTGATGTGACAAAATTAGGTTTAGGAAATAAAGTTACCCTAAGCTGTCACATTTTGAGAGATACAAGATCATCTCCTTATTATTTTTGCAGTTGTTAATTACTGGTGATCATTGTAATTACAAAAAAAAAAGTTATTTTCCAAACACAGTGCTACCTGAATGTAGCCAACATTTAAAAAATGTGCATCATGTTAACAATACAACACAACATATTTCAATGCATGTGACTTTAGATACTTTGTATAATGTAACAAAATGTTGTCGTGTCTCTAGGAAACATTTTATCTTTGTGGAAACTGTAGAGATTCAAAATGACGTTAATCACTCTTTTGATGTAACCCTGAGCTGTAAAACTTATTACTCTGCTTTTGTTTGAGAGTAAAAATAGGCTAAATTTGTGTTTATTAGGATTTTCACTTTTTTTTCCCAGCCGTAGGTGCCGTGATATTGCTGTAACACAAGAAAGTATGATGATTTCTATTTAGCTCGGACACAGTGAACTTTATGCAAATGTGCTGTGAATCGTATCTTCTCCATTACCTTCTGCTATCGTGAGCTGCCATGTATACAAGCCATGAAGCAATATACCTGTTTTTGATGTTTTGCAGAAAAATAAATGGCAGCACATAACAAAAGACCGTTTCACTGGTTTGTCTTGTGAAAGATTTAACTGCAGCCTTGAAGCGGGTCCTAAATGTGGATTTATGTTCAATCAGTCGAGCTATCGGTGCTCAAAAAGTGACAACGATATCAGTTACATAGCATCGGTTTTGTCTATACATATCATGCATTTAGCGCGACCAACTCAGCATATAATATTCTGATTGGCTTGAATAGCGGGACGTCAAAAAACTGAAACAGGAGTACGAGAGAATCAAAAACTGTCAACGCAAAGGTGGAAGCAACAGCACAAGTGCGTGGTTTGCCATCATGGTCTGGTGGTGAATTGAAAACCCAAACTAGAAACCAGCCTAATGTAGCTGCTTATCATCTGAAGATTGTTTTCATTCATGCAGTTTCAAACCACCTACAGCAGATGTTGCTAGAGAACACAGCTGCTCCCCTAAGAAATTTGATGCCTTGTGCAGTCAATGCAGTGCAGGAAAAGCTTCCTTTTCAATATCAGATTGTGAAAATATAGATTGTTTTATGCTTTCACGAGACCACATAAGTCATCATGGTCTGGGTGATTTTGACCATTGCGTTATCTCAGTTATATTATCTCCGTTAATAAAATGAAACAAAGAGCCATGTACCGAAACCCCTGTCTAAAATAAAATAGTGTTAAAAATAATATGTATTACACTCGTCACCTTCAGCACCTCAACAAGGCTTTGGCTGTGTGTGGTCTCATGGTGCTGTAGTTCAAGGTCTTCCGTTGTTCTTGAAACAGAAGGGTTAGGCTGCTGAACTGCGAGATCAAAGGCAGACTCTTCAAAGTCCAAATTAAGCAGGATTCCTCTTTTAACCCTTTTAGTGCGTCGAGAGATCATTGAGGACATTGTCCATGGATCTCCACCTCACTTTGCCAGAGGCAATGATCTTCTCCTCCTCGAACGCTCCGAAGCGGTCTCATGTTGTTTGGTATGACTGCTCTTTATTATAGATCTTTTTTATTTTTTCCCGGCCTCCTTTATTCTCTCAGGATGTCAGTGCAGGCAGCATTCTGCTTCATGTTTAATTGATGTTTCCTTGCATCTGCTCTTCTGTGAAGATGCAGGAAGAATATTGTCAGAATACTTCAGGGTTTTAGAGTTGTGCCATTTTCACATATCTTCTCTATTCATTTCATGTGTTACTGAATGTTCAAATTCAGGACCTTTTCTATATATTTATATAACCTCACAATATTGTGTATTGATGTATTTTCCATATTCATGTGACTTTGTTCCTTTGTTTTAATAACTAATACTGATTCAAGGATTGATTTCACAGTACTTGGAAAAACTATAATCTTGACAAAAAGATTTAAACAATCATTGTGCCTTTGAGAGTACAGACCTCTTTGTGTCCTCTGGGGAGTTACGGCTTCACGGCCGTACACATGCAAACACTGTGGGAGAGGTTTCATAGCTGTGTCTATTGACAGATCACATGCGCCAACATACAGGACAGAGTCCTTACGGGTGTGCAGTGTCTCCAAAATCCTTTCAGACTTCGAAAAGGAATATTAGCAAGGCTCTAATAATCTATTTTGCGCATGGTTTGTTTTGCATAAAAATACAGTAACTCCATTAATGCATTAAGGACCAGACTATTCATTATTTGCAGAAAACTATGCAAAGCTACTGTTCCAAAAACCATGGCAATTCAGTGCACATACAATCTTAAGGGTTTGTGTTAGTTGTTGCTCTCCAGTTGCATCATGGGAATTATAGGATACAGTATTTTTTTGGTGTTTTAGTCAAACTATGAGGTGTAATGGAAATCCCAGGTTTTGCTGCACAAATTGACCAATCATTTTGTATGTTTGTTATGAAGCCCCCCAAGTTAATCAAAATTTAAAGCTAAATTACTGAAAGTCTTCTTTTAAAAATTGCTGCTTTTGTGTTGTTTTGAAGATATGCAACGTCAGGTGCAACACTGTGCCTTGCCTCAAAGGAAATTAAGATGCACAAACAAAATATGATTTGATTTATTCGTTTTTTAGTACCTTTAGTCAGTGAAAGGATTTTAAACACAACTCACTCTCAAGTTGGAGTATGAAAAGTGTTCAAGTAGAGCGGATCAGTGAGGCTGTTCTTTCAGTCTCTTTCTCCTCCACATCCGTTTGGACCATTGCCATGTGTGTCATGTGTGTGTCTGTTTCAGCGTCACTTAATCTTCTCAGCAGCCCCTTCTCAGACAACCACGAAGCACAGCATGATACTACTAAAATAGTCGCCATGGTGGCGAGCATGATGGCAGTGCGAAAAGGGAGCAGGTGGTATCGGCGACCGTCCACCATCTTGTCCCACGGCAGGGGCAGGATGTCAGGAAGGCCTATCACTGGTTCTCCCACCAGAGCTCTGAGCAGTAGTGCTAACCCAAAGCCAGCACAGGCGCCGTAGTGGTTCACCCACCGAGATAAGTAGAAGGTGCATATCACCTGGGGAGCCATCATTGAGTAGAAGACATCTGCGCTGATGATCCAGAACAGATGAACAGACGTTGTTGTCATGGCCAGACCTGCTCCCACTATTCCACACAGGAGGACTGACCCTTTAACCACGATAAGAATCTGTGTTTCTGATGCCTGAAACAGAGGAAGTCATCAAGGTATTTACTTCTATGAAACCAAAATATGGATCACACTATTGGTTTCCTAGGTAAATTTAAATGTTAGACGCATCATTATACGTGAAATACTTCCTCTCTCATGTCATTTCTACAATCTTACTTTAATTCACCATCTGCAGCGCCACTTTTCCCCGCCTACCAATAAAAAAACAGCAAAGTGCTCAGCGCAGAATAGATACACAGCAAATCCTACCATCACAAAGAATACAAATTTTAAAAAAAGTCTCCGGTGGCTTCAGGAAAACATTTCACGTAATTTATGTCTCATGCTATTTTTAGAATGTCCCTGGGCCGACCCACTGGTTCCCAGGTAACCAGGTGCTTGCTGGCTCATAGAGCCACTAGCATGGCTGTAAAATTGTTTTCCTGTCTGAACGATTCATTTGTTATGAGAATAGTGACATGTATTTTTTTTTAATAAAACATTCAGTATTTTAAAATAAGCCAAAAAACAAAAAGCATGCCACAGTATGAGTAATGGTAATGTAAGATGTTACCCCTTTGTAGATGACGTTCTTGAAGATATTTCGACCCAGTTGGGAGGCGGCAGACAGAAGTGCAGAGTCAACCGATGACATCACAGAGGAAGCAAGTGCTCCCATACCAATCAGTGAGACGTAAAATGGGCAAAGATGCTGAAGAGCAATCGGCAAGATCATCCCGGCTTTGCCCTGTTCGTACGGGCTGGGAGAACCGTAGCTGGTCTCGTTCCAATCTGACAAAAAGACATTAAACACATCGAATTACAACAGACATGTTAGTCACAGGGTTATACGAGTGGGATTTGGTGAGAGATGTTTGATTGTGTTGAATACATAACTACCTACATGGTTCTTTTTGTGGATTATGTTTCACATTACTGCACAATTCCAACATAGCAGACTCATTACTCATCACAGCTACTATAACACTAAAGACATTATTATAACAACGACAATAGGAAGCTAATTCAATCGAGGTACTGGTAGATGCAGCTGCTGCCCCAATGATGAGTGATGGGATGGCAAGGATTGGGGATAATACTGCTCCAGCATAGCAGGTGATTTTGGCTTGCGCATCAGTGGCTGTGGACAGGATTCTCTGGTAGAAAGCCTGGTAGCAGATCCCTCCAATGGCCTTCGAGAGGAATACAAATATGTTCATGTTGGGGAAAGTATAAAAAATGGTTGTCCATGAAACACTTAAGGTAATGTGGTTTATGTCATCACAGTGCAGTCTTTCTTGTCAATCTTGCATATTTACTACAGAATAGGTTTTAGTGGAATAGCCTTTTTAAAGATATGTACTTTGGGGCTGTTAGAAGTGTTCATTACCAATAGCAATATGTCATCCACCCAGCGACCTGCTTCTTCGGGCTTTAGCCTGCCGATCCATGGCTCCTGGTGCAGTTTGGTTACTGCAGCAAAAGTGATGTTGGCAGAGGAGGGGTTTGCCAGTATGAAAGGCACGCAGAGCCACTGAAATAGGGAGGAAAATACAATTGAGTTACAAATGACGCTCACAATGACGATGCGAACGGGCTATAAAATTGTGCATTAAATGCTTTGATTTCCTTAAAAATGTAGTGTTTGTACTAAGCCAACGAGCATCAAGCCAAGCTGGATGACATCAGTGTAGGCCACTGAGTACAGTCCTCCCATTAACGTGTAAAGGACTGCCACAGCAGCAGAGATGCCCACGGCCAGCGAGGAGGAGATATCCATGACCACGCTTATCGTCCCTCCTGTAACCATACAGAGTGAGGTATGCACAACTTTCTCAATGTATTTCATCTGCAGTGGTGCTGCATCATTTTTATTGGTAAAATGTCTCTCTGCAAGGACTTCGTTCATTAAGTTGTTGTTTCTGACTTACCCAGCGCGCCAAGAATACATGCTATCCACAAGATATCGCCGATGAGAGCGGGAATGAAAAGGACAGCAGCGACAGCGTTGCCGTATTTCTCCTGAAATGGGTCCATGAGAGTGACATAGTTCTTCGACCGAATAGGTTTGACAAAGAAGAGTGCAGCTGAAGTCACACAAACAGAAACATTTACGTTAAGTTTTGACATATTCATCACCAGTAAAATGTCCTCATTTTTAGTGGTTATGTGATAATGTCCTTCTGTTTTCATTAGTATGTTTAGTAGTGAAAGATTATGGTATTTTTGTATTTAAAGGCAGCCTACCGATAAAAACATTAGCTATTAGAACAATCTCCGTAAGAGATGGGTTTCACTGTGTATCACCGCAACAGTAAGCAGTTGTAATTGACCTCACTCACCTATAATGAAGTTCATGACGAAGGCAAGGGGTCCAGTGGCCCACGCCAATCCCTTTGTTGGATCATAGATCACTTCAGCATTACCCAAAATATAGCCTCCTCCCACCCACGTGGCTGCAAATCAACAGGACACATACAGGCAATATGAAAGAGAATTAATGAAACTAGGTTCATCAATTTTAAATTGATGGAATTAAATAGATTCAAATTAAACATTTTAAACTGCTTTGAGTCCCTTGATTTCAAAATAAATGTCCCTGAATGCTTTGCTCTTACAAACACATAAGGCCCCATTCAGTGACTATGATAATCTATGATGTTATTGTCATCATCATTATATTTACCTGTCATAGTACAGATGCTGACCCAGATGTTTAGGTTCCGCCCCCCAATCATTATGACTTCACTGTGGTTCCCCTTGCACTTCTTCTCCTCACGTTTGGACTTCCTGGATGCCCAGATACCCGTGCCCAGTATTATCATGTAAAACACTCCTATGGACACCAGTCCTGGCCAATTTACCGCCATCCTCCGACTCTGTGGGGAAAGCACACAAACAAAATTGTTTTTCTATGTATCCCTTTTCAGTGAATGCTGTACATTGAGCGTGCATTGCTTGCAGCTATATACGATCATATGATTATATGTAAATTTCCCTTTGCAGCAAGTTTAGCAAAGTTCACACTTCACGACTTTTAAAGTAGTCAGATGGCTGTACTGTTCACACCACACAACCTACCATCTTGTAATCGGCAGTCTCAAAGTCATTGTGGTTTTCACAGTACATGACTGAGCAGCAACAGGGGTAATAAAAATAATTTATCCCCCCAACAGATACAGATATAATTTATCATGTTTTTTGGAGACCAACCCAAATGTGAAAGCCACAGTTTTATTACTGCGTCAGTTGGGACACCTTGTTTTGGGTTAAAACTATCATTTCAATTGAAGAAATTAAAGTCTCAATTTGAACACCTTATATTCACAATGTCACTTAGTCTTGTTCTGACTGACTGCCACTTGAGTAAACATTCACTCTGTGATTTACCAGTGAATGTTATTCAACTAGAATAAGCCTTTGTCTTGTGTAAGTCTGTTTTTTGTTGTTTAAACGATACGGTCCCTACCATGAACCATCCCAGGGATAACAACGTTGTTTTGGACTCGTGTGCTAGCTAATGTCAAAATTTCCGCTATACAGCTCCACTGCGTGGACAATTGTTAGGCAAGTTGTATTTTTTAGGATTCATTTTATTTTTGGACAACTACAGTGCTCTTTACCGGCTAGCCACGCAGTGGAGTACTTTGATGCATGCGATGGAGCATTGTCCTGCATACAAATCATGGTCTTCTTGAAAGATGCAGACTTTTTCCTGTATCACTGTTTGAAGAAAGTGTCTTCTAAAAACTGGCAGTAGGTTTGGGAGTTGATTTTGAGTCCATCTTCAACCCAAAAAGGTCCAACTAGCTGGTATCATTAAAGAGTAGCCAGTAAAGGCCTTAAAGATGAAAGAATAATGACATGGCCCCCTTCCTCACCTGACCTAAACCCTATTGATAACTAGTGGGTCCTTCTTAAACGGGAGATTTACGGTGAAGGAAAACAGTCCACCACTCTGAACAGTGTTTGGGAGGCTGTGGTTGCTGCTGCACAAGAAACTGACAGAATGCATGAATGGAAGGCTTATTACTGTTATTGAAAAGAAGGTTGGCTATATTGGTCACTGATTTTCTTTTTTTAAATGTCAGAAATGTTTATTTGTACATTTTGAGTTGTTTGTTTATTATTCTCACTTTAACAGATGAAAATAAACAAGTGAGATGGGAACATTTCACATTTCACAACTTTTCACAATTTAGTTGCATAATAATTCTGCACACTAATAGTTGCCCAATAATTGTGCACACAGATATTCTCCTAAGAAAGCCAAAACCTCACTTACTCACCTTACTTTCTTAAATATTCAGGTTTGAGGTTTATTAACATTTTTGATTGACCGAAAGCACTGTAGTTGTTCAATAATAGAATTAATCCTCAAAAATACAACTTGCCTGATAATTGTGCATGCAGTGTATAACTCCATATAACACTATCAACTGACTGGCAAGAAAATAAGCTTTCCAGCAATTAGTTTTTTGTTTATGGAATAACTAAAAACAGTATGATGGAAGAAAAATAACAGAAGAGACAAAAATGTACTCACATGCTGTAACCTTCAAAATTGCAAAAGAAATGTGAGAAATAAGATGAATGTCTTCAGTTTGATGTTAAAGGTGGATGTGAATCTGCGAACACTAAAACAGTTGGAGAGCATTTCTTCCCTTAAGATGATACAAACTGTTTTATTAATTATTATTATTATTATGGTGAATCACAAAGGCATAGTTACTTTCTAACTTGCTAAAAAAAACACTGTCCAACTGTTCCTCTGTCCCAACTGACCCCTGAGCCCTATCTCTGTTGCTTGGGTTTATTGACGAACCATTGGTCTGATTTCCTTATCTAGTAACATATGAGTGTTACTTATTATATTTATTAATCATTTACTTTCTGCATGTCTTTATGTAACCTGATTTGACGTGTGAGTGTTTATTGGACCCATTGACTAAGTTTATATGCACACTCATCATTTTTCCACTATCATTGCGAATATGCGAGTATTCCGAATTTGATAAGGCTCATGTAAACATCAAGCATTAAAAATGAACGGTGAAATGAAAGGTCTCTTCCTGTCTCTTAAATACTCTGAACTTTCTGAACTCATGCACCAAGAGGCTGAAGTGAGATCAGCCATCAGTCCCAAAAGTCATTGATAGAGTCTCCGGTATCATTGCAGGTATCTTAGTAACCACGGCCGATTTGTAACTGGACCTCCAGAGCGACATAAAGTACCCGCAGAGAAAGAGCTCTGTTAACGACTGCTTCAAGGATCAGGTTCTGCCCTGTTGTAAACAAACACTGTTAGCGGCGCTTCATTGTACATTGTTTATTGGGGAGATAAAACATTGCTGGCTTATTACACGCAGTCTGTCAGTTTTATCTCTTTCAAACCTGACAGACGATTGAACCGGAGACCAGAAACATGGGACTACTGGGTGCTCTCCTAAGTGAGCAGCAATACAGTGTAATGGTAAGAAAGATTTTAAAAAAAAGTCTGGACGGAAGGAAACACAATGCAAACTTTCAGCCTGTGAAAAATGTTCATTAACAATTGCACTTCTAGGATTTATTTACCTTCCAAGATTGTACAAGATAAAAGATGGAAGTGAAAATCTAGAGTGGTACTGCAAGGAACTTCTTGAATTCAGACCCGTAATCAAAGGACATGGATGACCTCCTAGTAAAGCACCCTGGTCCGTTTTACCAAAAAATAACCTCGTCGTGTAAAACCCTGGACTTCTACCTCCAACTGTTGCTGCTGATCCTGGAGAGTGTGAAGCATAGTCAGAGTTTAGTGCAGCATTGTCCAGTGAGGACAGAATTTGGTGTGTTTCTCAATTTTACGTTTGAGGCGGGATCCCTTTTCTTTTTTAGGCTGCCGGTCCCTCCAACCCTGAACCACACACAGCATCAAGAGGTGAGCTCAGCATTGCACAAAGTTAAAATCTTCAGGCAGATATGTCTACAGAGTGGTGCCATGAGCTTAAGTTACAAGTTCTTCTTGTCGTTGTCATATTGGAATATCTTTCACTTGGGTAACTGTGAATTAGAGAGATTTACCAGAGTTAGTGCAAATTAATTTGTCACTGTTGTTTTTGTAGACGATGACATTATGTTCATCTTCCCTGGTGATTTTACTGGCCATCCTCGCTTTAGAAACTCTGCAGGGAAGCTTGCAAAAAGTGATGTGACTGTCGTCTATAGAAGCCCTGTGGTCACTCAAGCTCCTTGACTATAGACACACAAGCATACGTGAAATTATCAAATTCAAACTGCTCCAATCAATCTTACTTTTCCCCCCAGCTATCCCTGGCTGATGGAGGCAACACTTTGCTCCATTGGATGGTCTTCATGCAACACACAAGCAGTCTAGCCGGCCTGGCTCTGACTGAGGATTGTGGGATATACCATCTAAAAGTGTCCGTTATTGGAGGGCAGTGTGCTGCCTACTTCTTCTACCTGCACATCCGAAACAGAACAGTGACCGACAAGAACCCAGCAAGGTAAAGAGGCAGAAAATACAATATATGTCGATTAAAATGAATCTATTCATACATTTGAGTGTTTTGAATAGGATCACAGCAGTGTTTTCCACTCGTGTTTTTCAGCCACCACATCAGTGGTGGCTCAAGGTGACAGTGTGCGTCATTAGAAGACAAACTTTGGTTTGGTTTAGTATGTGAGTTTTAAGATTAGAAGAAAAACAATAACCAATGTACAGTACATAGAGTGTTCGTCAATACTTGTTATGTGCGCATTTTGTTGAATGAAATTCTGGACTCAAGTTGTGTAGCCACAACTGTTGCTCATCAGTTCACTTAGTTAATATCATTATTTGAGCTGGCAGTTCTAAAAGGAATCATTAGAGTATAGAGGGGCTACATTAAAAGTCAAATGTAAAGTAAAATGATACCAAACACGACATAGGTAAATCTAATGATGACCAAATGGTTACAAGCACTGACATAAATATGTTTTACTAATCATACAACTTAAATTAGCATAAATCCATTTTGATTTTACAATTTCTAAATTATATATTTATCCTAAAATGTTTGGGACCCCTTTCTCTGATCAGGCCTCTCCCTGTACGTGTCCACAAAAGTTTAGTTTGAGGTTCTTCTGTTGTCTTAAAGGTTGAGTTGTTAAACTAATTAAGTCAGTGTGAGCGCAAAGTTAACTGCAGAGGACATTGTTGAATAGTGTGTGTTTGCCACCCTAGTAAACAGAGTTCAGGTGTGAATGGTCCATTAGTAATGTGGGGCCTTCTAAGACTGATAGAATGCTCTCAAGCCGTTCTTCAACAACAGATTTTGAAACTTCACTCAACAATACTGTCACGCACTTTCCCACTGTGTTGGAGGATTCCTGGCCGTCCTCAGCAGGCAGTGGGTTGACATGTGAGGGTCATCAGCTGATTAAACTCACCTGGGCATGTAGGCTTTAAATGTTGGCCCACATTGTCGCTCTGTTTCTCTTATCCCACAACCACCACGGACTCCCTCTATCACATTTCACTGAGCCAGTTTATGAGTGACAGCTTATACAACTCATACTGAATCATTGCTTTGTTTTCAACATTGCCCACATGTAGCCAGTTTATGAGTGACAGCTTATACAACTCATACTGAATCATTGCTTTGTTTTCAACATTGCCCACATGTTAGGTGTTTTAGTTCAGTGTTGATACAGTGTAAGGTGACTATTACAACAGTGATTAGTGATTATTGAAAAAAAAAAAAGTTTAAGGATTAAGGCTGGTGATATTTTATTCGTTTTGGTGCGCTCAACAAATCCTATCAAAACCAACTCTGTGTTAGTCTGTCTCTTCATACTTTCTATCTTCACTACCCCTCCTTGTAGCACTCAGTGCTTAGCTAATAGATAGGAAGATAGAAATCTTTAAAACTGCATAATTGAGTTTAGCTTCAAAAGCCAGTCAATCCCCAAAGACCACCATGTTAAAATGCCTGGTTAGAGTGACAGGTGGGTGCCGTTACAGGTTGCTAGCTGCTAGCTTTCTGCTCTGCTGCATCACCCAGGCCCGCCTCAGCTCCACAGACAGTCGACCTCTTTGTCCATTTTTATTTAGAGTTAGACTGTGGGTACATCCCAAGTCTCTTAATTGCATCCCCGTTTCCCTCACTTGCGTCCTTTCCTTGCATCTTAGTCCCTCCCCCCAGGGATGCATGGAGAGACGCAAGGAAACCTTGCGAAGAGAGAGGAAACGAGGAAATGACAAATAAGAGACTTGGGATGTACCCTGTGTCCACTTTGAGCTTTACAACGGCCCTTCAGAAACCTGATGTCATCATGGAGGATTAAATTGAAAACTAATTGCTGACATGTTTAACATATAAACTTAATAAGTAAGTGATGCCAATGTTTTGGCCTCGATTTTACTGCCACCAAGAGGGCCTTTACACAGCAGCCATTTTGAAATGTCATTGCAGGGTGAACATAGCAGACATGGCAGCAGTCATCCTTACCAGCTTTTAGTTCACAATTCTCAGAAAAATATCAAGCCAGCTGGGCTATCTATGCTTCTAACACAAAAAAATGCTAAATGCACCTACTAATAGGACCATAACAGTGTTTTCCACTCATCATAATGTTTTTCATTCACCACACCAGTGTTATAGTGGCTCTAAGGGACAGTGTGTGTCATTTCGAGAGGTATGTGAAACTCCACATTTTTCACGGACATGAAATTATCCAAATCATGTGTCATTAGTAACTATTTGAAATAAACAATCCTTATTTTTTTTAAATTTTAATTTAAAAGTAAAGTTTGTGTTTAATGTTCGGTCACAATTGTGACCGGTGGGGTAATGTGTAGACATTTATTGACTGAATTAACATATTTCTCCTAGTATGCAGTCATCAAAATTCTTATACACCCCAGCCCTATTATTAACACATGTAAGTCACTTTCAATATGATCGGCGAAAGTGTTTTTAGAAGCTGCTGATCAACTGGGATTTTCACGCACACCCATCTCTAGAGAATGGACAATAAAAGACAAAATATCCAATGAACGGCAGTTCTCTAGGCGAAAATGCCTTGTTAATGGCAGAGGTCAGACAAGAATGGCCAATGGTGCCACTACTGTAGGCCAGCAACAGGTAACTGTTGGACAATAGCAGTTTGGAAAAAATGCGGCCTTGTCTGATGAGGCTGGATTTCTGTAGTGACATTCAGATGGTAGGGTCAGAATTTGTATCAGCATGGATCCATCCTACTCATTCATCATATTTCTTGGCACATTTTGGGCCCCTCACTACCAATTATGCACCTTTGCACCACATCCCAAAGGTTCAGGAAACCAGCTTTGTAGGACATTATTCTCCTGGAAGTAGTTAATAGAAGATGGACATGGTCAACAACAATACTCAAGTAGGCTGGGGCATTTAAACAATGCTTAGTTGGTACTAGGGGCCCAAAATGGGGCAACAAAATATCTCCCACGCCACTACACCATTACCACCCAGAACTGTTGATACAATCAGGATGGATCCATGCTTTCATGTAGTTTTCACAAAATTTTGACCCTACCATCTGAATGTTGCAGCAATAATGGAGACTCATCAGAGCAGGCAACATTTTTCCATCCATCCATCCATTATCTTCCGCTTAAGGGGACGTAGGCTCAGCAAAGTATCCCAGACGTCCACTCCCCAGCAAAATCGTTCAGCTGCAGGGACAACAGGTTCAGCAGGCTCAGCAGGGTATTCCAGATGTCCCCTCCCCAGCAACATTGTTCAGCCTTCGATGGGGGCCCAGTGAGGAGCCAGACATTATATATAATCTCTTGTTTTCTGGGTCTACCCTGGGGCCTCTTACCAGTTGGACGTATCCTAAACTCACTCGCTTGGGGCAGTGACTCACTCCCAACTAGGAGGGCCCAATCCACCATTTTCTGGCAGAGAACCATGGCCTCAGACTTGGAGGTACTGACTCTCATCCCGACTGAGTCACACTGGGCTGCAAAGCACCCAGTGCATGCTGAAGGCCATGGTCTGATGGAGCCAACAGAACGACATCATCTGCAAAGAGCAGGCAATTCATTCCCATCTTCTATTGTCCAATTTTGGACAGTCTTTGCCAATTGTAGCCTTAGTTGTTGTTGACCTACAGGAGTGGCTCTCGGTGTAGTCTTCTGCTGCTGTAGCCCATCTGCTTCAAGGTTTAACGTGTTGATAATCTTCTTGAACAGGTGTACCTAATAAAGTGGTGTGAGAGAAACAGAGACCTTTGATTCCTCCAGATATTGACTCAATGTCAAAGTAAAAGAACGGAATAGATAGTTGGGTCACACAAGAACTGTGTATGTGTTAAATATGTATATCCAGATGCACTGTTATCCCACCGGTTACTTTTGTTGACATCAACATGTTTACTTATTCTATGACCACACTAAACAAAGTTGAGTAATTGCAAATGCATATATCAATACTAGACACCTTAAGGATGATGTGTACCAAAAATATTTGTCCCATCTTTATGTTTGGATACTTTTGCTAGAAATGCATCAATGCATCATTTAGTAACATTTTTAGAGCCTTATAACTGAAAAGCTTTTTTACGGTCACTATTGTGAGCGATGGGATGAAATGGGTTAAGATTAGAAGAAAAACAATAAACAAGACATTAGTAAACTTAATGATGATGCAAATGGTTGCAAGTACTGACATAAATACGTTTTACTAATCACACTGGCATAAATCCATCTTGATTTTACAACTCCCAAATTATATATTCATCCTTTAATGTTTTCATTGTGATACCTTTCTCTGGTGAGGCCTCTACCTCCATGAGCCTGGTGGGTGGAGTCGGGTCAAACACACATAAACATATAGTTTTAGTTGGGCACATACATTTTAGAAAACGTCACTCAAACATGTGTTGGGCAGATTTGCTGCGCTAGTGAGTATTTACAACACTTGGAAGGTGTATGTGGAAAAATACAGAATATCACAAGACTTATCCTTTACAATGAATAAGACAGTGATTTTGTTTTGTCTCCATATCCAATAGGAATACCATATCCTGCTCTCTGGGGCAGATGGAAACCGGGGCTGACCTTCTATTTCAGTTGAACCCCGTTACTCTTGATGCTAGCCAGCGTATCCGTTTGGTCACCACCATGGCTGACCACCTGTGCCTGCCACTGGACTTTGTCTACCTGTTTACAAGAAGAAAATCATTCATACAACAACAAGAGAAGCTCAGAATTTGCAGGCAAGGTTGGCTTGCTGAGAAAATGACTTGTGGTTGTGAGAAACAAGATGCCTTGGGAGACGATGCTGAGCTTCTGTGGCCTGTCGGTTGTCAAGGAGAGGAACGACATTATGATTTATCCACGGTGCTGGAATACAGTGTGAAGAGAGGAGGGTTGGCCAAGTTGCTGGAAGCTCCTGTTTTGGGATGGAGGGTGCTTTGTGCACCTGGAGGGGTCCGATATAAAGTTAGGAGAGACCTGCAAAGACAAAGATTTTCACCTGCTCCAAACATGATGGTTCCTCCTCCAACTCAGGGCTATCAGACTGTGAAACCTGAGCATTCACACATAAATTATCTTCCTTCAACCAAGATGGAACCAAGTTTATTGACCATCTCGTTGCATATGAACCATGTGGGGACACGGCTGGAGCCAACACACACACAGGATGAAGATACTGTGATCTCTGTCAGCGATGAAATATTGCTTAAGACCTCCGGCATACAGGTTGATGCTTTCCCAGATTCACTTGAAAAAACATTCAGGTTTACATCTGAAGCATTTGAGACACTAATGTATCACTCTGATATAAATCCTGAAATGCACGTCTTAAAGACAAATGAAATGGAAAAATACAGTCATCCTCAAATTATTTCTCTATCAAGCAGACAACATGCCTGTATACATACAGCAAGGGTGCTAATTGCGCCAATGTTTCATCACTTTGGATGTCATTCTCAGAGGATTTTGGCAGCACTCATCCATACCAACTTTCAGTTCACAATTCTCAGAAACATATCAAGCCAGCTGGGCTGTCTGCCTCAAAAACAAAACCATTTGTAGAAGCGACTGGCTGCAGTGAGCAAGTATCAGAAATCACATCACATAAATAACAACGTATTTTTGAGTTTTTCCGAACCACAGAATTGCCTCTTTTACTCTTTTTACCTGAAGATATACTGATATATAACAGTCAGTACTTTTGTTGTCGTTGTCACCGCTCTATCGACACTGTTACCATCATCCTCACTGCAGACTGTTTACCCCTCACTGCCGCTGACCTCAGCCTCTTACAGTGTCACTTCTACACTGAGACATGAGGCAGTCAACAGAAAATCGCTCGCCACTCGTCTGACCCTCCGACCCCACCAGAAGGAAAATCCCCTCTGGACCACCCCTTATAGAGCCAGCTACACTGACTCAGAAAGCCAGCCCACAGTGAGCTCACTGGGTATGTCTGCTGCTGTTCACTTCTATATGACTATATGGGATTGTTGTGGGTGCTTAGTCATTCAAGTCATATGCTGTGATGACTTGACCCTGTTTGAAAAAGAGGCCCATAGCTGAATGGAGCTGAATGAATAGAAGAACATATGGGCTAATGTCGTGTTGGAAATATGAGACGCATGAATGGTATGGAAAACAAATGACTACGTTACAGTTGCTTGTTATGTCAAAGTTCACTTGAAGAAATGCAATTTGAATTATGGATAAAAACACACAAAATTAAAATGCATGTAAACCTACAATAACTACTTGGAGACGCTGCAAACGTTACATCTTTAAGTTGCCATACCAAATTTTCTAGCAAACAGTTCCTTATGTACACATCTAGCAGCTAGAGAGCAACGTTAGCATTCATTGGGTTTCTTTATTGTGGCCACATGATACTCATTTTCCTTTTAGCTTTGTTTTGGTCTCCACCAACTCCTAAAAGTAACTGTGTTAACCTGCTAGCCACTAACTTTGTCTATTGCTGAGTTCAATTCATGTTGTTTAGAGCGTAATTACAAGCAAATGAAATCTGAGGTATTGGCTCATTTTTTACAGCAATGATATCTTGTTGAAAAGAGCTATTGAAGTGTCGACAAACACCAAAAAGGCTGCAATGCCACCATTGCTGGCAGTTACGTACATCTAAATATAATTCAATAGTAGCTTTTATGTGACCAATTCTGTTAAGGAGACACGGAGCTATAGATGGTTTGTTTTGATCTGGTTTCACTCCTTAACAAACTGCTCCAAATACACAACACTACATATTAAGGTTAATCAAATGATGTGACAACAAGGTTTTCGTAGTCAGGGTAATGTATGGACACCAGAGGGTGGACTGGAGGTTTTCCTGTTCTTCCCATTTCTACATTTATTTGCATTCCTGGAACTCGTATTTTACCATTGTACTGAATTGTTGCATTTTCTCTTTCACAGGGTCTATACTCAAGGGCCAATTAAAGACCACCACAACGCCAAACCAACACTCTGTAACCTTGCATCTCATTCGCCTCCAACAGAGGATTATAAAGTTGTCCCACGGCTGAGCCCCACATTAAAGACAATACAGTCACTGCCACCATCAAACACAATACTGCCAACTCGGCTGTTTCCAGATGTGTCACCAACCTCATATTTAATGGCTAAGCAATTATCAAAAACTCAGCACTCTAGTACAATCCAACATCTGTCCCCAGTTCTGAATCAGGATGTAATGTCTCAGCTAAATGGAACAACTCAGGACGTGTCATCGACCACACTAGAGTTTCAGCTGACGCCGTCTGGACAAACTGAATTAGAGTCTTCGCTCCCGACATCCTTGTTTGAGCCCTCTGTGATGACATCTACACCAGCTTTACCTTTGGAGCTTGGCTTTTTTAGTCCACAACTTGAGACAACTCATATAATAAATGTTGTATCTACTGTTGAATCTCCCAAAGTCTCATCGCCTACGACACCACCGTTACAGACATTCCACAAAGCTTTGCCACCTGATATTGGCGGCTCATCTTTGCGAAATAATCTTGAAAGCCCATTTGTAACGGATTTACAGTCAATATTAGGCACAGAATTATGTTTTGATCAAAATGCCCTCATGCAGACGTTAAGCTCAGACATTTTATTGATGTCCCCACGACCAACACACCTGTCTTTGGCTCTTCACACTAGCCTTCCTTTAACTAAAACCCTTCCGGTCCCATTATTTATGCTCAAAGACGAGCCCTCTAAAGAACAACCATTTGACAAGTCGGCTCATGAGAGTGTGCAATTCATGTCATCATAGCAACAAACGATCCAGACACTGCTGTTTGATACATTTTACCACATATCCTCTGTCATTGCAATCACAACAAGCATGTATTCAAACACAGCAGCAGGCCTAAGTGTGACCTACCCCGATCCTCTTACACCTTTTGAGAGCACTCAAGGAGTGTCCGAGGACCATTTTGATCCAACTGCTCCCTCTACTGTTCAGGAGCCGTACACCATATCCTTCATCCACCAGATGCTGAGCCTTGATCCCTTGTCCCCATTATGTGGCGAATCTGTGGTGTGGGATCGTGTGTATGTAAATGATTGTAGCCCACAACTCAAAAGTACCGACATTGAGAACACAGTGGCGCACGTTCTGGACAGTTCTCCACATAATGAGAAGCACTGGAGCGCTTTAATGTTACAGTTTTTTTTGTTTGATTCAAGCGGACAATTCTTTTTGGCCCAGACATCAATGCATCCCCTTCCCTCAGATGATGTTTTAAGGAAACAAGCTGAGTCAAATGAATCTATTCTGTTGGCGTCAACGATGCATCTGTCTGCCACTACAGAAATAAGCCACGTAACAACTACTCAACAAATGAACATTTCAACACTCTTCCTGCTCTAGAGGGCACTACCTTCTCAGTAGTCTCATACACATCTGCCCTCCGTGGCAGCTGTGTCAGTTTAGAGAACTCCTTGTTAATCTGCCAGTCGTCCGCTACAGACAGCAGCGGGCCATTTACGAATGGACGTCCCACCCAGCAGATTCTGAGCACGTCTTTGAGACGATTTTATGAGATGTCAACTGCATTATTGACATAATTACAGGCTGTTGGCTTTTACTAATATAGAAGAGAGAGCTCAGTCCAGGCAACACTTTCCTCAGCTTCCATCTCAATTAAGTACTATCAAGGGTACCGTTACCATTGACCAAGGAACTTACTGTAAATACATAGTCATAAATACATGAATAAAGTTTTTGTTAATTTGTTAATAAATGTGTACCTAATAAGTATTTTATAATATATAATTTAGTGATTTGACACCAGACAATGGGTCTTTGGCAAAAACAAGACACCTTTTTGCAATAGCAGGAGTCTAAGAAAACGCTTTAAAAGAACCCAAAAGAATAGTTTGTCTATTCAACCAGTAATTCAAAAACCCAAACATGTTCCATTTACAATCATATATTACAATTAAAAGCATACAATTATCACACAAGCTTGAACCATCAACGCGAATAGATTAAGCTATAAAATAGTTGCAGTTATGTAAACATTTTTCTGTGTTGTTGATCAATTAATCGCTACAAAAGATACTGACCTGTGCATCAAAACGTCCCTGCAAGTGGTCAAAAACTCCACAGGGTGTCTTTGACATCCAACATTGAATTTGATTTTGCAAATGAACAGTTCATTTCTACAAATCTATCTAAAATATCAAATGTACATGTCTTTATTCTTGTTTACAGACATTTGATATTTCTTTGCAATGATAATAAAAAAAAACATGATTTGATTTTATATTTCAGGCCCCATGAATCTCCCACCCAAAGTGTCGCAGTCGATTCCAGTGTTGACGGCCACTGTTGGCTTCCTTTTCCACTACTCAATCCCACGTAAAACCTTCCAAGACCCAGAGGACGGTGATGCAGACGCTCTTTCCCTGGATATTAGGTACATTGATGGGCCTCCCATCAGCGTTGGTACCTGGTTGGCACTGGACGGTCTGGAGCTTCATGGTGTTCCTCTGGACGTGGACCTGCAGTTTGCTCCTCAGCAGTTCCTGCTGGCCGCCCGGGACGGACAAGGCCTGAGCACCCGGCTGCCTCTGACCCTGGATCTCCGTCGTAGCCCCGTCAACCCCTGTCACGTTTTCACCCTGACAGCTCAACGCAACCTTCACTCTGTTCTCCGTCACCGCTACAGGGTGGAACAAATGCTGAGAAAACTGTCTTGTCTTCTTCTTTAACAGCTCTAGTTACAACCACCTCTCTGTTGTTTCCATGAGGCCTGGTTCCACTGTGGTGTCCTGGTACAACCACAGCTTGTGTGGGATGGGTCAGAGTAGAGTAACACTGTGCCATGTCGATCAAATACGGAGCATGTGGCTGGCAATGAGATCAGCAGATGGATCCGTCAAGCCTGCATTCAGAGTGGCAATGCTTCCAGAGTTCCCCATTACTTAAGTTGGACCTGTGAGCTACAGACCAGACTGTTTCTCCAATACTTCTCCTTCCATATTTGATGGATCTACCCCTGCTGTCCACACTTCCCTCAGTCCCACGTCCAACAGCTGCGTCTCTGCACCTCCAGCCATCACACAACAGATTACTCACTATCAACGGACGGCTGGCATGTTGACTGCCCTCGTCGTCCTCTGCCTTCTCATCATGCTCGTCGCTGTAGTTCTCTATTTCTGCAACGGTCACGCTAGGTCAAGAACAGTCGCCATTTGGCCCGCAGGCAGGTCGCTCTCAGTTAGAAGCAGGGATCTGAGAGCCTTAAGACCGAGGCGACCTCCGCACTTGCAACCTGAACTCCCTCCACCACCGCTGGGGCTGTGGATTAACCTTTCGCAAAGGCGTTGAGGGGCAAGTCCCATCAACATGAGAGCAAGTGAGGAAAACAGTTGAGATGGCGCGACAGCCTCGTCCTCCACAACACAACTTTTAAATGAATGAGACAAGACATCACTTCCATATTCAACAGCAAAATTGTCTATTGACAGTTTTTATTGTGTTACACAATATGTGAACAGCATATCTACAAAACCATGAGTAAAAAAAAAAAAAAAAAAAGAAACAGTAGAAATTCCTCGTTAAGAGTTCACTGTCTATGTTATTTGAGGCCCTTGTTCTGGGAGTATTAGGTGACACCAAACTCTGAAAAAACTCAAAGGCTCAAAATCTCTATCCTTGGCAGGAGTGAAGCAATGGATCCGTGGAAACATCATCTGGAGGCCTTGCCGTTTTCGTGAACATCCATCCTGTCGGTAGGGGAAAAGTCTGGTTAAGACATAGCGAGCAGTTTTGACACATTCAACCCATAAAGTGACAGATGATTGACTTTTCTCACGCACCCATTTTCATCTTTGAGCTGCTGGTACAACTCAAACTTGTTGTTGACGGAGCTCACTCTTCCGACAAACTCTTGGTGCTTCCTGGAATTTGCTACAGTGATGCGATTGCTCCACATGCTGAGGAGCGAGACCGGACCTGAACAGACAGCGAGACAAAGCCACAGATAAAAAAAAACACACAACCAGTTTGGCCCCGAGTGATGTCATCAAAGTGGCATTTGCCAGAACTGGCTCTCACCGGCTCAGTGATTTTCTGCCACTTTTCTGGTCTGTTTGTCAGTGATTTCTTGGGGTGGTGTCTATTCTAAGCAGATACAAATGATGGTTGGTACCTTTTGCTCTCTCTGGAGGCTGAACCTCCTCTGTGCACAGGCGCGGCTTCTTGTTGAGCGGCTCTGGAGAGTCCGGGGAATCTTTGATCACCTCCGACTCCTGCTCTTCTTTTTCCAGCAAACCTTTAAGTCTTCAGGTTAAAAACAAAAACAGAGTGAAGCACGAGAGAGCAGAAATGTAACTTATTTTTGCTACTAAATTTAGGTTATTATTCACATCTATATGGATACATAAGACATCCGAGCAGCACTGACCTCTCCGACTCCTGCCAGCTTTTGTCATCTATGTCCTTAGTGCCATTCTTCTCTGTCCTGTCTTCCCTCTCCTCCCTCTTCCTCCCTCTCTTCTTCCTCTCCTCCTCCTCAGGAGGTTTGCTGCGACAGGCAATGATGCAGTCCAGTACCCGCTGGTGTCTGTCAGTGGCTCCGGCGTGAGTTTTCACTAATGTCTCAAGCTCGTTCCACATTATACGATACTGTTCATCTCTGAGATGAACAACAATGCGGACACGTCAGTGACTCTGCCGTTTACTTTCATGAATTGTGACATTGATTTTAGAATGAATACCTCTTGGGGCCTTTGCCTCTGGACCCCACGGTGGAAATAGGGAGAGGGTCGTTCTTCCTCTCCATGTCCACCAGGTTGTAAACGGTCTTCTGGCAGGTCAGAACATCCTCCTCAGACAAAGTCTCTTTCACTATCAGGTTAGCTAAAGGAACCACCTAGTGGAAGAAAACAGGAAGACACGCAGACACAGGAATGACGGATGATGATGCGGGCCAATAGGCATAGAAACATGGGAAACAGATCATCTTTTAAGTGCAGGAAACAACAAGTCAAATATTTTGGAGCATGATGGAAACTTCACTTGTACGATAGGCAGAAGTACATAAAAGTGAACTCTAAAGGAACCACAGTATCGCTGCATGCCGCTCACTCACTGCCTGCATGTTGAAAATGGTGGTCTGGGAGATGATCATTGGCCAGTATCGAGTGTGGCGTTCCAGCTGAGCTTTGGCCCTCTCCACCGGTAGCTTCCCCGAGGGATCATGGGAAGACTCTGAAACAGGAGTGAGCCGGTTCTCCCTCATAAATTCCCCAAAATCCTGAAACAGACACACACAAAAAACAGTTACCATTTGAAGCTTATTGATGTTTATTGCAACCTGGCTGGTGGGAGCTGAACATACAGTGATGCGGTAGTCGGTCACCCGGCCTCCGCAGCCCTCGCTGATGGAGGGTGGGTCCTCCAGGGTGGAGCGGTTGCTGTTGAGCACGTGCAGGAAGATCTCGCCTCCGTGGCTGCTGAGCATGTGGCTGATGACCTTTGACCCAGACTTCCTCGGCTGCTCCAGCAGCACCGATCGACCTGAGGCAAGTCGAGAAGAGAAGGCCAAACAGTTACAGTCGATCAAGAGACTAAGATAAACAGCAGGATGAAAAGAAGGGTTTATCCCGCTTACCGTTGAGGAGGAAGTTTGTTAAACAGGACGAGGGACGACTGTTTACGTCTGTGGGGGAGATGCGGTAGGCTCCTGTACAGTAATGCAGTTCTGAGGTGGGAAAATAAAAACACAAATAGAACTGAATCAGGCCTCTCATATCACGACTGGGTCAGTCAATGCAGCAATGATTAACTATTCTGAACAATACACCAATAATGCTTTAGGGCTTATACTGTTTGTCCTTTCTTGAGCGCTGCAACAATGAATTGTTTATGGATAAATAATGAGATTTCAAAGTAAAATAGTAATGAAAAACCCTTCAAATCAACTAACAACTGACTAATAAAAGCGTGACTATACCCACCTATGCTGTTGGTTCGTGGAGTGCACCATTTCAGTGTAATCGTCTCTTTGAGTCCATTTTCTCGGGTACTGGTGCCAGCCATGTGCAAGTCACCTGAACAACACACAGACGACATATGAATTGGTCTTTTCTGATGAGAAATTGACAGATTAAAAAAAAATATTAAGCACACGTGAAATACACGAACGGATTTCCTTACCCGGTGATTATAATGTTAACAAGGAAAGCTACTTTGAGCACAATTTATATAAAGTTTGAGGTTTCCTCACAAAGTATTCAAATGGCTACTTCTGAATTTATTTTGTTTCACTCAAGTTCTCACCACTTTTGAAGAACTCCAGGTGAGCATCTCGGTGATGCAGGAGCTCAACGTCATAATTGGCCGATGTGTTGGCGTGCTGCTCTTCCTGTCGGTCCGCAGAGACAATAACACATACGGGTCAGCATGAAGTCACACACGGGTCAGCATGAAGTCACACACACACACACACACACACACACACACACACACACACACACACACACACACACACACACACACACACAAGCACTGCTGATTTCATGTTCCAAAGGGTAAATGATAATGACCAAAGTAAAAGAAAAAAAGCTCTCTGGGTGACTTAAGTATGTTTTCTTCTACTCACATCACAGACTAGTGTTTAACGCAAATGTCCTTAAATTCACACAACACTGAGCCTGTACTTCTTTGACACAAATCATGGATTCTCGATCTTACAAAAAACATCTCTATATGTTTAGGTCCAGGCCCGAAAATGGGGTCCAGCAACCGCTGATCTAAAAATAAAAGTTTGGTTTTTAATCAATTAAACACAAGCTTTAAATTTGACCACTTTCTACACAGCTAAAGGTCAGGTTTAAAAAACAAGTTATCCAGACAGCACAACAGACCACACCAAGACACTTAAGGGGGAATGGGTGGGAACTGATGGGGGAAACAGAGACCAGGGGACAGTTTAGGCAACTTTTAAGGTGTAAACACCCGACAGACACTGACAGTATTTAACAACTCAGAAAAGGCAACGCTGGTCAAAGATGTTCGGACATTAAAACGGTTGAATACAACATTCATATTCTGCAATTTTATATCAGTCTTTGGCAGGAATCCTAAAGCCAACAAAACAATTTCTAAGAACAATTTGGATCACTTTAAAACAAATGATGAGTTAAAATAGTTATAATATCATTTAATTAAAGAAAAGTTAAGTTTGTAGACTCCCTGGGTGTCCACATGAGACCAGAGTTGCCCGTCCTTTACTGGAGCCTCACCGGCAAAATCTTTAGACCAACTGTCACATCAAAACAAATTCATGACACTGTAAGCCTGTTGCAACAGCAGAGCTCCAAACATACACTGCACACTACGTGGTGTAAACTCTGACCCTTCCTCACTTTGATGTGTGTGTGATAAGAGTACTAACCTGGTCGCAAACATTTAATGTGGGCTAGCAAAACAGAAAATACAGCATGAAACCAGCAGCAGATTCACAGTCAAATCAACATGCAAATGAGATAAACAAAAAGATGAGACTGTAAAGTTTCATGAGTAATTATCGGTGAGGAAGGGCTCACACGTAAAGATTAAGCAAGCAAAAGAAGTAGTGTGAAGGCTGTGAGAGAAAAAAGGAAAAATAAAAACAATCAAGTAAAAAGAGGGAATGGTCTGCATTCTGGACATGACAACATTTGTGTACTAGCAAAAGAAATAAAATATTTAAAGTTGATGTGAGATGTAATTTTGGCGTGGAATGTGCAAGGCCAAACAAAGGGCAAGAAGCCCCTTACCTTCATGGGGATGTTTGTTATGGTGGTGGAGGCTAAGTCAAAGTGCTGCTGGACCAGAATGTTGAGTTTGGTGGAAAGGTGCCGCCCGGCACGAACGCTGTGAACCTCGCTGGTGAGCAGAGGGGAGATCTGAGACAACCGGGGAGGAAGATGCAGTGAGAACTAACAGCTGTGGCATGATGGCGCGGCATCAGTGTTCAGCGCCACGTTTTCACACAACCTTGTGTCTTCTTCTTTAGCACCCACCTGTTTCTTCGGCCGGTCAGACACCAGCGTGTCCTCGCCCTGTGGGTGGATGTGAACTAGGACCAGGTCACACTGCTGGATGGCCATCAGCCTGAAACACACAACGATGAGCTGTGAGCCATTTATCACATGCTCAAAAAAGGGAAGAATCGCTACAATCATCACATCATCTGATACCGACCTGTCTGAGCCCGCTGCCATCTTGTTTTGTTCTAAAATAGTCTCTTGAATGCAGTCTTCCAACATCCGCACATGAGTATCACTGTATGATAGAACACAGAAAGAGCACTGCATTAGAATTGTCTTAAATAATATAACGCACACCAAAAGCTTCTTTTATGAAATAAACTATCAGGGTAAGCGACGACCACAAGATAAGTCCATACATGTACACATACAATACACGTAAAGCACAAAACAGTGACACTACAGAGTTGCTGAGAGGGAAATGAAACGATCAACATAAGGCTGATGGCTGCAGTTGATTCTCCGCCGTGTCAGTGTTTACCTTTTAGCATTGGTTAAGCAGATAATACGACCCCTATTGGCGACTCTCTCGGCCGTGTCCATCAGACTGGTGCGCCTCTCGTGCTGCAACTCTGTGATCTTGCACAGCGACTCCACGGCAGCAACCAGGCCGTGCAGGATGCTGCAACACTCGGGGTCCTCACGTGGGTTAGGCGGCCCGACAGCCGCAAGAGCTGACATGAGCTGCCAGAGGGGAGGGGGAGGAGGAGGAGGAGGAAAAACGGGACAATCACATCGCTAAGTTCAGTTCTGATGAAAACCTGCAAAACATGTGGTCACTGATGTTCATAATAATGTTGCTCTTCTCTAACTGGAGCTGCTGAAAACACTCTCACTGCAGGACCTACAGTAGACTAACAGTCATACTATATATCAGTTAGGATCGCGACGGAGTTTTGTGGGCAGTGGATTACCTCGTGAGTGCTCTGGTCTTCCTGCCTCCAGCTATTCAAGATGTGGAACTCGGAATCACTCACAAGGTAATTAATCTGTAAAATAAAGAGAAGTCAGAACGCGTTGATTTAATGTTTAAGTAAGTGGTGCACTGTAACTAGTAGCTACACTGATTGAAACTTTCTAAGATATCTCATTTTTTCGTTTCACACTTGTTTAGGTACATATCTTAATTGGAACCAGTGGTGGAGAAACAGATAGAACATTTCAGCCAGAGATAAAACAAAAAAATAAGAAGCTGACCAGTTTGTGCAGTGGATAGACATCGTAAAGGATCCGGCAGTACTCCATGGAGCACTCCACAGCACAGGTCCACAGGGACTTGGACACGGGGGCCAAAGGAATGACCCCTTGAGCTCGGCTCTTCGTCAGCACATCACACTCCACCTGCTGACGACTCGACTCGGCCATGTAGGGACAGTGGTCCACCACAAAGACCGTCTTGTGAGACACCGAGAACATCTTCATTTTGCAGAACTCCAGCGTGCACTGATCTGCAAGAACAGAAAAATACACAAGCGTGAGGTTCTAATAAAGGCGCGCGCGCGCGCGCACACACACACACCCTTACAAAAATGTTATACAGTATGTTGTAAGCATGTTATATGAAATCTGTATGACAGCGGTCACATTTAAGTTAGATAAACATAGGACTATTGTACAAACCTTATAAACATAACACAACAAATTACATTATGCATCTTCCTTATACCACTATAGAAATAAGTACAGTAATAAAAATACTATTTTACGGTTGCTGGGGGCAATCTCTACAGACAATGGTGATGTTCATAAATGCTTAGTGGCTGATGGTCAGCGAATGTCAACTCACCTGTCGAAAACCTTAACAGGAAACGATATGAACCGGCTAAAAGCCGAAGGCGCTCGCTTTAGGGCGAGTCTTGACTATTGAACGGAGACCCAATAAGTCTCACAATATGTTATTTGCCAATAACTCCAAATCGTCAGCAAGCTAAGATGACTAATTGCTAAAGGAGCGTGTCACTAACCATCGCGTTAGCCTTGTAGCTAAGCTATCACTAGCCGGAATCATTTGTTTGCTGATTCGCGTTTATTACCACCGACATACACATTTAACCGTTATGCCATTTGTGTAATACTAAACTGAATGTTTTCTATTTAATGTACCTCCAGGTGGCTATTTAAATATACACACACTTGGAATGACTAGCACAAACAATACGCTTTAAATCACGTCAAGCTAGCGACTTGTTATTGGCGGATATGTGCCCAGTAGTGTTCCGTCACCGTTTTCCTTCCCTGAATGACGGGCCGCACTGTTTAAAAGGTTCCTACCCCCACTTTTTATTAACTGTTAAACAGCAACGGGTTGAAACTCGGACACGTTGGATTCAAACGTTGTTCTCGCCCCCAGGAAATCATGTTATCATTAGATAATTTCGGGTAGACATCAGTGCGTTTACGATAAAAACTGCATTATGGGTAAAGGTTGAATGCGGAAGGAACGCACACGTTATGTGAATGAATCATATGGAATGAATTTCGAGAAACGTGCAACGCACTGGTTCCCGCTGTTGAGGCTACCTGGATGCTAAACATCTCAAAACAAAATACATATTTCTCCACATGCACCTACCGATAGATGTCAAGTGTGTTCATGCGTTAATCAGCACGCTAAAAAACAAACTTCAAAGGAATTGAGTGGGCGTAACTCGATCTGTCAAATGTGGCTGAACAACAGCAACACCCTCCTCCTCACCCTCCTCCTCCTCCTTCTCCTTCTCCGACCCCACCCGTGAGACTTCTTCCATTCTCTCAAGTCGCAACTTGAGCAAAACTTTGCCTTGCTGAATCCGTGTTGAGAAATAGATACAGAATGCGCGGAGGACGGGGCTGCGCTTTGACGCTATTGTAATACACAGCAATCTGTCGGTTAAGCAAAGTTGTTAGGTTTTGTTGTTGTTTTTTGTGAGCCGGACCCCCGACAAGACTATGAGCAATAACGACATCCACGAGATGGACTCCATGTCTGACACAGAGGAGATGGAGGGTGATGCTGTATTGGGCATGATAGACGAGGAAGTTGGTAAGAGGACAGCTGTGTTTGTCGCAAGAGATTTGTTGTCTTGGTGTGCACGCTGTGAGGGTTTATGGGCACATGTGATACTTGAAACACATCTATTAGGCCATATTCACCTCTGGGTGTGTGAGTTTACCTCCCACTCATTCATCACTGCGCCAGCAGTATTTAAACATTGATACTTTAATTGGTGTAACAGTTACTGTTATTAATCGATTTTACTGGAAACGTAGTGTTACAATGTTATTAACTACTCCTTTGCAACATTTTTCTGCGTAATGAGTGCTTTATTACTTTTGGCACATTTTGGTGCTAATAATTCCAGATTTTAAATGCAGCACTTCTACTTATGACATCACTGTTCTGGTTAGGAGAGCTGCTAAAAGTACATGGTTCATGATTTCCCTTTTGGACTCGTACATCATGGTTTACCCATTCATGCCGTCATGAAACATGAGGTGTTGTCACCTTTACAGGGTAGATAATAAGTAGAAGTAAATGGTCAAAAGCTTTAAGTCATGCACGCTGCATGTGTAGCAGAACAACCGTGTGGGTGGGATGCACACATTTTTAAGAAAGTAGAAGCTCACAACACCACTTCTGCATTACAGATTGATATAGATAACAGATGTTGGGCGATCAAAACCGCCCCCCTAAAACAGAGTCCCTGTTTCCGTCATATATGTCTGATATGGCCCTTCGGAAGGCTTCAAACTAGAACAGATCGCATCTCTAAACACGCCTTTGTTCCTTGCATGTGTTACATTCCTGACGCTCCAAACTGAAACTGAAACTTAACTTTGGAATAGAGTAAATGTAGTGTGTACAGCTCACACTTGTGGGACATATTTCTCAATTTGTACGCTTCTGTCATGTCCTGTCTTGCCCACAATGACATACTGTCTGGTATTGCATGCATTTTTTTCCCCCTCACAGCTCAATGAGAGATAAATGGTCCTTTGGGTTAACGTTAATAGTTGTGAGGATGTTGTGACTGTATAGAAGGCCCTGACCATATGGAAGTGACTAATGCGTTTCACTCTGGAGCACAACGAGCATGCCAAAGTGCACTCTATTTAATGGAGCCTATATTCGCTTGTTATGAATTATTTCCAGCCACACTGTGTTGCAGCCTGTGATGCTGTGATTACAACAGAAGAAACATTAGCAAAGATAATAACTTTTTTGTTTCAACTTATTAATGTGCAAAAGTAATTCTCTGGTGATACAGGGAGTCTGATTATTAACATGTACCCAGCACATTGGTACAGTAAACATGAGGCACTGATGATTACTGATTTGCATTTCAGGGAGAGAGCTATGTCTCTCGACCGCTGGAAGCAAGTTTCAATGAAAATGTATCATCAGTTATCTTATTTCACATGCAAAACATAAAGGCATTACCTGCTAAGGCTGAAGCCAGGACTTAGAGCAGATGCTGTTCCTGTGAAAGACACTTGACTTGTACCAGATGTCACGAAATGATCCAGTTTTTGATGCAGAAAGGAATTTCCTGTCATATTTGCGATGGGCACTGGTTTTTGGCTTGAGTTAAGTGTTTAAATGTTAGCCTTTTGGTCAAATAAAATGTGTTTCGTGCTGCACAAAATCAAAGTTTGGAAGTTAAAAACAATACGTTTTTTGTTCTGCCTTTATTGTTTTGTGTGTTGTCATGGAGGATGTTCTCTAGAGAGGAAGTGAGCGCTGGGTGGGTGGGTTGTGGTTAAGAAAGCAGATTTTTATTGCAGATAGCTCGTTTCAACATGCTTTTCAAAAGAAGCATACGTAGTGACTGACTGTAGGGTGCAGAGGTTTCGTAACAGCGTTTCTGTTGGGTTTAATGACGCAGGAGTCTGTGCACATTTCATCTATATTACACACCAAAGTAGTGACTGTAAAACAAAAAAAATATGTACAGTTTACAGGGTACAGTGTGTCCTCCAGTCTGCAGCAAACAACTAAAACGCATAATGTGATATTACAGTCATGGGGAGGATTAGGCCCACAATACGTCAGTGTAAAAAAAGTGAGGGTTAGCAGTTCGTTACTGGTTCAGCATTTCAAAATACTGACGGACTTTAACAAAGTTAGTTTGAGTTGAGACTGTTAGCCTGGAGGACTTTGTCAAAGGAAAGTCTTGTGATGAGCACTTATTCCACTGTGAGGTTTCCCCGAGTGTTACTATGGCCAGTGTTTTGAAAACAACATCGGTCTTCAGTTAGTTTTGTCATCGCGCTCTGCTTTGTATGGAAAGATTACAGGGCTTTCAATATTGGATGTAAAAAAAAAAAAGGCATGTGTAATTATGAGGCATAAAACAATGCATGTAATGTTGGTGGTATTGTTCCTTAAGCTGTGTTGCGGTCAGTGGTGTGAACACTGAGAGCAGATTTCTAAATGAATCTTGGTGGACACTTGGTGCATTTTGTAAATGTGTTGACCACACTGCAGTAGGTGGTGACCTAGTTCTTCTCTTTTTTCCGGGGAGTAATATAACATTGTTAACAGCATGAGGTTTGGTGAGGCTTGTATTCGGAGGGTCACCGGTTATAAAACCCTCCGACTGGTTTGGAAATGAGTAACAGTCGTCGCCGCTTCAGTGAGCACCGCTGAGGTGGAACATGGATATCGTCCTGGTCAGAGTTTGTGTGGATGTGAAGTTCTTGTGAGGTCAGCAGCACCTTTACTCTCTAAAATGTTTTTTTTTACAATAAAATTACAGTACTCACAATACATCTATGATTTTTTTCTGACTCAGGTGATGCTGTGTTCACTACGAACAAACAAACCTCAGTTAAGACGAGCCTTTTTTAAAAAAGCCATAAATCAATCTTTGTTTAGTGTGTGTTTTGCCTCTTTATTGGCAAATGAATTACACTCTAATGAGAGTAGGGAGGTGGAGAGAGTCTGTGACCATTGAAGATACGCGGGATTATTAACATATTTTAATTATAATGTGTGTGTGTGTGTTATGAACATATCAATATTACATTTTTTTAATATCACAGTTGTACCGGTATACACCCCTAATATACATTTACAAATATGCAAAATGCAGTTTAATTTGTATTGGTTGCTGCATATCATTTTTACATATCTATATTGATAACAACATGATAATATCAGCCTGCTAATGTAGCGGTCGGGCTCAAGTAAATTAGTTTATTTTGCCATCTGTATTCACATTTATGTGTTTGGTCTTATCTTCACAGTTTACCCCGAGGAGTTTTTACCAACGTATCACAGTATTAAAGAAGGAGCAGCAGTCACCAAAGCAGTACTGGTGAGTCAACTCCGTGATGTTGATGTCAGCTATAGTAGCAGCAGATCAATCAAATGCACCTGTATTTGTATTGACTCATATGAATATTCTGTTCTTCATCTTTTCTTAAAGCACAATTATTTAGCAGATGGCGGCTCAATGGACCACAAGACACCAAATCACTACACATGAGATGAAATGCATTAATATACGAAACCATGCATGTAGTTACATATAACATGCATGCATGCAAGAGCTTTGCATACACCTAGTGATGACACAAGTGTGATTGTGTGGAGAGAAAGAGACAGAGAGAGAGCGAGAGAAAGAAAGGGCGGGTATCATAATGTTTGTTTACACTTCCCACTCCTTCTGCATGGTCCACATAGGCTGGCCCAAATAAGCTGGTCAATGTCAGTATTCAACAATATCTCACGCACACGGACCTCTTCCTCTGCTCACCTCTCGTCTCTTCTCTGTGTGCAACATGTACGGCGCTATGGAGGAAGAGGAGTACGAGTTTCAGTATGTGGACTTACCTGACGAGCCCTGTTTTTGCCCTCAGGCTGAGTTTAATGACAAACCCGACTCCTTGTTCTTCAACGACGGCGTGAGGAGGATCGACTTCATCCTGGTTTATGAGGATGAGGATAAGAAGGATTTTGAGAAGAGGCACACGTTCCAGCGGCGCAAGGTATGGCTTTCATTTTTTTTAGATCCTTTTTGAGCCGCGTGGTTCATCTTAGAACAACGTTATCTACCCACAAAAAGAGAGCTGCTGTAAAAGGTAAAGGTTTGCGTATTTTAGTATTTTTAAGCAATTTTTTTGCCGTTGTTAGATAACGTAGAGAAACTTGAACCTGTCAGCATCCCAAATCCTTAGACAAAGAGTTTTTAAATTAAGATTCGGCAGCAAATCATTTGTCTTAATGAATAACATACTATTTTTTTATCAATGTAAGTAGTAGTTTTCTCATAGAACCTAAATTTAAGTCATATTCAGGTGACATTCCTTGTGTGTTTAATTACACATGCAAACTCTATTGTTGGTTGTTTGTAAAGGGAGTTTTCATTCGCAGCAGGATGGCAATCTGTGACTTTAAACTAAGTACTCGTGTCTATTCAGCACAGGAACTTAAATAATGCTTTAATTATCCAGGAACGGGAACAGCTTGGCATACATTGTTCTGAAAGTGCCTTTCCACTGTACTTCTCATTCATTCAACACACATTGTGACTCAGTTGTTCAGTGGGTAGAATCCCTGAGGGAAGTTGAGGAAATGAAGAGCGTTACTCCTTCACTTAAATCCACAAAAACGTACTGAACAGATCAGTCGGGTTATAAGTCTCCTAGAGTAAATCAGAACGCAAACTAAATGTTGGTAGAACATGCTACCTACTTTTTACACAACACAAACCTAGATGTGCAGTGATTGCAGTGCACCAATGAAGAACACTTGAGACATGGTTACGTACCCGGGTGTGTTGTTTGTTGCTACCAGTGTCTTTCACAATAGATTAACAGTGATGGATGTGTCTTGTAATGCTTGTAGATCCACAGACCTTAGAGATGTTAGCTGCAGTGTTGCAACCGTATCCCCCAAGTGGTTTTGAAATGGAGACTGTCCTGTGGAGGCTAAAATCATTAAAAAAAAACCTGACAAAATGTTAGGTATTTAATGTTTGGTATGTTGTTTTTCTGCAGCAGTGAATGAATGTAACGGGTGTAAGCCAGTTCCTTGAGAAACAGCCGGCTGGTAGAGCCGTTGCAAATCAGAGCTCATGAGCATCTTCACCACAGATTCACTGGGACTGAAGCAATCCCTCATTTGTAATCATCCCAAAGCAAACTAAAGCCAAAAAGTGATGGGGAGAGCAGCAGTCTCTACCAGGCACTCCCTTTACTTTGTTTTTCCAGAGCCTAACCTGGGTCAAACACAAGTTGCTAAACCTTCTGCGCTGACTTTAACTGCTGGAAAGGGTGTGGTTCAGTTCAGATAGTGTTAGCTAAATTGCTATCTTAAAATAATTCTTTAAATATTTTATTATGTTTGTCTAAGTGTTCATTCCCTGTGTGTCATGAAAACAGTGAAGGTATTTGATGTTTGCTTTGTCAACAGTCTCTCGGAGGTGTTCCTTAGAATTGGGCTGACATCAAGTGGAAATGTGTCACGTGTTACATTAAGGTTGATCCCAACTCATCAAATAACAAAGAAGTTGGAACAATTAATTCTACCGTACTATATTATTTGTTTTGTACTTTTTCATACTAATTCATGCTTTTTCATTTGGTTTTGGGAAAGCTGTGTAGCAGTTCAAAGATTGTGTCAATTCACTGTAGCGTTTGATGACATGCCACCAACAAGAACCTGCTCTGACTTGCTTTGCAGTACCGCCGTTCATTGCCTCTATATGCAGTGGAAACATTGGAATTGTGATGTGTCCAAATAAATGAGCTTTAAATAAACCTTAAACAACAAATAATGGCAAATTGAATCACATGAAGGTTATCAAAGTGATAACGTGTAGGCACATTATTTACCTAAGATATTGCCACAGTATAAATAAAGCCGTTTACGTTTGTGTGTATACAGATAATCCCTCTCGAAAGTCCTTTGACAAATGCTCACAGTATTTACACTGTCGGCTTGGCACATGAGTCACGCATATAGTTTCACCCGGTACATAAACTGAATCATAATGACCAGAGAGGAGGAGGGAGCATTAAATCAGGAAGCTCTTTGAAAGCCTTTTTTGTGTGTTTTTCACCATAGAGGCGGCGAGAGTACTTCGAGGCCAGCCTGATGAAGATGGGAATGGAGCTGGAGGCGACAAAATCTGTAAGTAGATTACACTTTTCAGAAGGTTTATCTGACTGCAGTCGAATACTTAAAGCACTGCTTATTTGCCCTTTGCAGGTAATAGATGAGAAACTGCTGTTTGTGAAAGTCCACATGCCGTGGGACGTGCTGTGCACCTACGCCGAGGTCCTGCACATCAAGCTCCCCATCCAGCCCAACGACCTGTCCTCACACCCCTCCCCGTGGAGCTTTCTCTCCTGCATCACCAAGCACTTCTACCCCAACGAAGACCTAATCACCAAAGAGGCGGAGTTCTTCACCGCCCCCTTTGAGAAGGACCGCCTGGAGTACTTCTACGTGAGGGACAAAGACGTCTTCTTTAATGCGTCCATGAGGAGCAGGATGGCAAGTGGCCTCATGTTGTGGCAGTCAGTTTCAGGCTGCCTGCAACTTTCTTCCATATTTCAGTTTTATTTTGAAGGACGGTGTTTTGCGGTTATAAACATCCTATTATACGTTTGATGAGTGTGTAAACAGATTGGTGGTGTAAAGACAAAAACATCTTCTTCTTCCAGGCATATTACATCCTGAGTCGTGCCCCCTATGAAATCCGAGGGAACATTAAGAAGTTTGGCATCACCAAACTGCTGGATGGAGGAGTGTACAAAGCTGCCTATCCCCTCCATGACGTAAGTTACATGTTACAGTCATGTAGGTATGGTTTCGGCCTTTTTCAGTTTGTAACATCCATATTTAGCATGGTGTAATGCAATTAATGAACTAAGGATTTACTGAAAATTACCCTTTGTTTTTTATCGTTTTTATTATTTCAGTGCAGGTTCAATGCCAAGTCCGAAGAGGAGGGCTGCCCCAACGAGAGATTTCTGCTCTACGAAGAATGGGCTCATCCCAAAAGCTTCTATAAGATGCAACCACTGAACCTCATTAGGTAAATCCTTTATGCTCTCGTCAAAAAATCAACTGAAAGCCCTAGAATGACTCTCTGATGATGTTTCAATTCAGCTAAAACTAAAACGCCTTTGTATTGTCCATGAAAAGTTGTGGACTGCAGTTATAGTCCCTGTGTGACAAGCAGGAACAAATACAATCTGTTTCATGTCTTTGTCCTTGCAGAGCCTTTTGTGAACAGTAGAGCCACAGTAAATGAACACTCTTTATTTTTATTCCACAGGAAGTATTATGGGGAGAAGATCGGCATTTACTTTGCCTGGTTGGGTTTCTACACAATGATGCTGGCTCTGGCTGCTGTTGTGGGACTTGGTTGTTTCATTTATGGGTACAGGACTCAAGACACCAGCACCTGGAGGTACGTTTCCTTGTAGATTTTGAATGATGAACTTGTAAATAGATGACGTACGATATTTTGGAGATTTCCCAGTCTGATCATCTCCGTTCTCATGTTTTAATTACCGCAGCATGGAGGTGTGCGACCCTGACATTGGAGGGAATATTGTGATGTGTCCGCAGTGTGACAGAGAATGCAAATACTGGAGGTTGAACAGCACCTGTGAAGCTTCGAAAGTGAGTTCATGTGTTTCTACAAAGTTTTTGTCCTCCCGCTAATGTTGCTCAATATGCAAAAAAAAAGAACTGACTTTGCGTAATGCATGCTGCTATTTCCACACAACTGTTATGTCTGGAACTGATTTGCATATAAGCAGGACAGAACTGTGACAATGTTGATATCCATGTCCGTCTTCTTTTCCATTTTCTTTTAGAAACTTTGCATATTTGATAACTTTGGAACCTTGGTGTTTGCAGTTTTCATGTCCATCTGGGGTGAGTTGTATACAATGTCATGCCAGGTACTTCTTTCATGTTCAAGTTTCCCATTGAACGTATGCAAGCATGCTAATATCACTTACAGTAGCTGTGTTTATAGCTGACCATTTGAAATGATTATTATGTGCTCATCTTTGGCATTATTAAAGGCAAAACAGACACAAAAGACACTGACAATACTGCATGTATTTCGATGTTTCCTTATTTCTCATTAATGCCCTTCCTGTTTTTTTTCCTGCTCCTGTTCATTTCCTGACTGAAGTCACTTTGTTCCTGGAGTTTTGGAAGCGTTACCAGGCGGAGCTGGAGTACATGTGGGACACTGTGGAGTTTCTGGAGCAGGAAGAGCCACCTCGCCCAGAATATGAAGCAAAGTGCATCTATGAGAGGAAGAACCCTATCACAGGGGTAAAAATCGCACTCACATTTCATTCTATTCTTTTTGCAGCTAATGACGTAGAACTACACCAGCCACGAAGTCTTTCCGTGTTGTTTTTAAAGCCCAGTATATTACTGTGTTTGTGTGTGGTTTAGGTAAAAGAAAGCGTGCCCTATACAGCCTGTGGACGATGTGTTCGGGTGTCAATAGGAATTGGGACAGTCTTATTCTGGGTAATTTAAATAATCATCTTTTCTTTCTTGGTAACACTGTATTTTCCCTGTCTGCAATTCACTATCAAGCTCCTAAGAATATGTTATTTGGTACTAATGATTGGGAAAATACAATATTTTTTTAAGAAAGGTGAATTTAAACCCATGTAAATATTCATACATTACTAATTTATCAATGGAATTCAACTTTCCATATATATTGTTTTTGCATGTAGCTGACATGGTGTGCACTGAATTCTTAGGTTTTTCTTAATTTATTCATTGGAAGTAAACTACTTGAACATGACATTTACCTACAATTAGTACCAAATTCATAGTTCTTCCTAGTAAACTTCTATAAAATACAATAATTAATTAATAATTCTGAAATTATGGACCCATCGAATAAAGCTTTTCCCATTTTTTCAATTTCAGAACTGACAGAATATACATGAATCTTTCAACTCTATTTCGTCCTTTAGATTCTGTTGATCCTGGCGTCCATTGTGGCCATCATTGTTTACCGCCTGGCGGCCTTTTTTGCCTTCTCGGCTAAACTCAGAGCTCAGGACCTGAAGGAGCTGGAGCCCTTAAAGGAGTATGTGACGCCTCAGATGGCCACTTCTGTCACAGCCTCCCTTATCAGCTTTGTTGTCATCATGATCCTCAACATTCTCTATGAGCGGGTCGCCATCTGGATCACAGACTTTGGTGAGTTTGAATTGTACTTTTCCCCAGTATTGACTTGCATGTGGTTTAATCCGAAAATCCTTTTCTTGCCTGATGCAACAACAGAGCTGCCACGGACCAAGACGGACTACGAGAACAGCTTGACCCTGAAGATGTTCCTCTTCCAGTTCGTCAACTATTACTCCTCCTGTTTCTACATCGCCTTCGCCAAAGGGAAAGCGGTTGGCTATCCTGGAAATCCTGTTTACCTCTTGGGAAAATACCGGAACGAGGAGGTGCAGTGTGTCTGTCCAGCTGTTTGTTACATGTCTAACGTATTCGCGTGTTGTTCCTGATTCACGCTGTGCATCTTGCTGTCCTGCAGTGTGATCCAGGTGGTTGTCTGATTGAGTTGACGACTCAGCTCTCCATCATCATGGGCGGGAAAGCCATCTGGAACAACATCCAAGAGGTCTTGCTACCGTAAGAAGTCAGAATCTAAAAACAATTTTACGTTAAATATAAAAACGATAGTAATACGATTAAGCAGCAGTGTCGGCTTATAGATGCAGCATATCTCTAGTGAACATAAGTGGACTTGCACACCAGCTTTCCATCGTCATACTGAGCTACTGTTACTGTATGATCTCTTTCACCCCTCCATAGGTGGGTGAAAAATTTGATCTTCCGCTACTGCACTCGTGGGCCTTCAGAGAAGGCGATTCCTCGCTGGGAGCAGGACTACCGGCTGCAGCCCCTCTCAAAACTAGGACTGTTCTATGAATATTTGGAGATGGGTAAGTCCCCGTCTGCCACATTTAAAGCTGCACCTGGAGCTGGTTGCACAAGCTGTTCTTAAGTTCAGACTTATTTATATTGCTGTGAGACTCATGTATCTCTATGTTACAAAACAGGTTGCGCCACACAAACTAAGTCTTTCATACAGTCGTGGTTAGCTGTTACTAAATGTTTTAGTGACATTTCATTGAAATATTCAACATCAGTTTAATGATGATGTTCAAAGAATATTTTGAGTTGGAGAAGAAGATTGCCACCACTCTCATGGCGTGTCCCGTGTGCTTTTGGTGCAAGCCAATTCAGCAAACTGGTTTGAAACCAGTTTGTAAATAACCAAGAGATACTGAAGGAAATTTACACACAACTAGTCAATATACAAATACCTGGTGCAACTGAATTGTGGGGGGTCTTGACGGTGTCCTTCTGGTCTCTTTCAGTCATCCAGTTTGGCTTTGTGACCCTGTTTGTTGCCTCCTTTCCTCTGGCGCCGATCCTGGCTCTGGTCAACAACCTGTTTGAGATTCGGGTTGACGCTTGGAAAATCACCACTCAGTTTCGCCGCATCGTGCCAGAGAAGGCGCAGGATATAGGGGCGTGGCAGCCCATTCTTCAAGGTGTTGCTATATTGGCTGTCGCAACAAATGTGAGACACTGTTTACGCGGAGTTATTGGTTTATAAGTTTCATTGGCGATGATAGCGTTGGTGATCACTTTTCTGCTTTCACTACACTTACCTGGCTTCCTGGTGTCTCAACAGGCCATGATCATCGCTTTTACATCCGACATGATTCCACGGTTGGTCTACTACTGGTCGTTCTCTGTGTACCCATATGGAGATCACTATAACAACACCATGCAGGGCTACATCAACAGCTCGCTGTCTATATTCAACATCAACGACTTCTCCAACCATAGCAAGCCCCTGAAGACACCGTACAACATCACCACCTGCAGGTACAAAGATTGGCCATCTGTGTGTGCTGAATAAAAATTTCCCTTGTTGGAATATAAAGAGAACGCCAGCTTCCATATTACCTGTCATGTATTTCAAAATGTTTGCCTACACAGGACTAATAAGATAGGATGGCAAGCTCAATAGATTACTGGTGTCAGTAATGAAATTTCCTCCCTTAGGTATCGAGATTTTCGGTATGCTCCTGGGCACCCGAGGCAGTATGAGTACACTATCTACTACTGGCATGTGATCGCTGCCAAAATGGCTTTTATAATCGTTGTAGAGGTGAGTGTGAACATAACAGGAAATCTTTCTGACACTAAAAAACATCTTTCATTATCAAAATGTATTAATGTCTTCTTCTACTCCTCACAGCACATTGTTTACCTCACGAAGTTCATCCTGTCCTACGTGATCCCAGACGTCCCATACGCTGTCAAAGAACAGATCAAACGAGAGAAGTACTTGACCCAGGTTGTCCTCCACGAGACCAACCTCAAGCTGGTGACCAAACGTCTGAAACCAGTCGACGACGGGATTGCCAAGTGCTCGAAGGTGAACCTGACATGGGAGGAGATGGAACTTGATTTCTGAGAGTAAACTGTATGGAAGAAGACATCAGACCATACTGTATATACGTGACTACCCAGTTTTTTGCAGCACTCACCCACATCTGTTCAAATACTCACCAACGTCTCGTGAACCAATTGAGACCTGGAACAAGGTATGGACTTTAAGGGACTGTTGGACAAAGAAAGGAGAAACTACTTGTATAGTCTTCACCCCCGTCTACTGTCCTCACACTCTGGACTCCCGTCAGGTGAAAGCGTGCAAAAGGAGAAAGAACTGTGCATCTAACCTCATTCACCTCTCAGAGTGTCTTTTTCTTTTTACTTTCCTCTCTAACTGACCAATATAACAGACAGGTTGACGTATTGCAGCTGGCAGTGCCACTGCACAAAACTAAGTGTAGGACAATCAAGTAACATGGCAGTGTTTTGCACTACCTTATCAATTAGGGATGGAGTTCAATTTGTTCAAATCTGAAGCCAGTATTGAATTTTAATCTTGTTAGATGTAGCTTTTAACAATTTTAAGCAACTTATCTAAACACAAAGAACTCAGATCACACATTAAGCTAAATTACTTGCTGGTTGTTACAGCAACGAGAAACCGATGTCAAATCAGTGCCTCACATTTTGAAGCTTAATAATTAACACCAACTATTTGGTGGACGAAGCAAAAAATACAACCAAACAAAACAATCGTAGCTTAGCTCTTCCAGGGCTTTCAGCAGTATCACATGGTCTTCATTGGCAGATGGAAATTTGCCAAGAAGCTGTTTCGTCCATAGGACTTCTCATCCATGTTGGTCTAAAATGAAAGATTATACTATGGTTGAAAGCTCTAGAAAAAAGCTAGTAAGTAGGCTTTGAGTTTTTCTTGTTAAAACATTTGATGAATATTTTTTTCTCAACAGTGTCTTCTAGTTTAGACTATTGAATTTGAACTCAGCACTGCAGCGCGTCACTCCGCCAAACCGTTTTAGTTTAATGTTGTCATGAAATATCAGTATTATTGTATACGAAAGAAAATGCACCACTTTTGGATGCAATGTTCATGATTGGTGGAGAGATTTATTTTACACTTCCATTTCTGTTACTCGAACTAAAGAGCTGATGTGTCGAACAGCTCACAATGTTACACAAGTGTTGAGATACCACGAGTTAGAATAAACATGGTGTAACTGACCAAAAGCCACATATACTGACTAAATGCACCTTGAATACCTTTATCTCTGTAAGCCTTTCAAATGTTTTATACGTTGTTATAATGTTTGGAGGGGATTCAATTACAGCCAATTCAAAAAGTAATTTTATTTGACGATTCCATATAAAGTGATGCCATATAAAGGTTTGATGTATTCAAGTTTACAAACCACAAGAATCATTTAAAACTGAACTCTGTTTCAGTATTACACCAAAATGCTATTCAGTTTAACCAATATTTTTAGTTAATTGAATTAATTGCAGCCCTGTGAAGTGGTTCAGTTGACTATGGAAGTATAGTCTGTCTCCTTCTCTATTCATGTACTCTCATCTACTGTTATGCACTTTTTACTTACAGAGTTCCACTCCTGTGCCATGACCACTGCAATGCACAACATTTTGAGCTGCAAGTTATATTCTGTGATATAGGCAGTACAGTAATTCAGTCTTCTCCCGTGTAATTGCTGAAATCTTAGATCAGCACCTCTGCTGCATTATTGCCTCGCCTTGTGATTTAAATTATGGTACTATGTCCAACATGTATGCAAACAGTATCATATACCAGCAATATCTGATGATGCGTATCTGTCTTGTCTTTTTGTTTGATCTCGTCAGTGCCATGAAATGTGTATTAAGTCTTACTTTAAAGACTCTCCAAGGATTAAAAAACTTTCCACCATTGTGTGTTTTATTTATTTATTTAACCTCTCTACCTTTCACCTGGGATGTATTTAGAAGTGTTGCACCTGAAATAAAAACACATCAGTCATGTCACAGCGTATTGACAATGCCTGGAGTGAAGTCTTATCACTGCAGCAAGATGAAAAATGAAAATAAAAAACAGCCTCTGCATAAAACTACACGATGTCATGCTGATACAATCTTCATTTCGTACCAGATGCATTGTGCAAGTATGCAAAATGACCCTTGACCTGGTTGGTACAAATGCCAGAAACTAAACAAAACGCAACAATTCCTGAACAGAAACTGCAAGAATCTTTGGCAAATCTCTCATGCTGAAGCTGCTTGGAGTTGTATTTCACAGGTTCTTGCTACAGATATTAAAACATTCTATATTTAAAACATATCTATCATAAAAGCAGCCCTGTATGTTTTAAGACACAGCAGCTCAGTGGGTGGCTTTACCGCTCTACATTTCTGATCAGGCATATTTTCCAACGCTGTAATGACGTCATCTAGAAGCGACACATTGGCCCCGATTTAACTCACATGTAGCTCATTTCACTGTTTGCGTGCCTGAGGTGAAACAATTTTGACAACCGGTGAGCATATTGTATTGTATTTGATCGATAAACCCACACGGTTTCTCCTAAATGAGTTCCCAGATTACATGTGTCGGATGGGTGGGGAGAGGCGTTGCAAAGGAAACCCCAGACAAAGTAAGTTCATGTTCAGCTAGCTAATGCTAGCAGACAGGCGGCTAACTCGTCAACATGGCAGAAGAACTATATGCTACCATACTAATCTAAATGACCAATACTCTAAGCCCTTTGGCTGTAATTTATATTTCTAGGTGGCTTTAAAGATAATTAAAAAAAGATAAGACACATGAGCTTATCTACTTGTTTAAGCCACGTTTTTTTTTATTCTGTTTCAGGTTGAGTTGAGCCAAGAGGAGCTACAGCGCATCATCACTGATGCAAAAGAGGAACTGGGGTATGTTAGAATAAAACGCACATTACTGCAGCGATCTTATGTCCAAATGTGAAAAGCATTCATTACCTGTCAGTGAGTGCTGAGTAGAAATAGAATATTACAGTTCGTCCCCTAACAGCTAAAGCTGGTGTCAGTTTGTTTGAATTTGATCTACTCTCCTAAATCAGTGACCTTGCAGCCGAGGAGGAGGATGAAGACGATGATGAAGGTATAGCCTGTGAGGAGAATCCTGATAGTAATACAGCGGACGTTGCTGGAGATCCAAAGGGTGACGATGAAGATGGAAAGGAGGAAGATGACGAGCTGGCAGAGTACGGCCTGGATAGATATGATGAAGAGGATGCAGGTGAGTGGGGAGGTGTTTATGTACTGTGTGTGTGTGTGTGTGTGTGTGTGTGTGTGTACTGACAAACTAATTTCTGCTCATTCTGTCCACTTCGCTTGTGTCTATTTAAAGGCAGCTGAGAGTCTGACTGCGGCCCTGCTCTCCACTTAGCCTTTCAATCAGAGGGTCGGCGGTTCGATCCCCGGCTCTACTAGTCTCATGTCAATGTGTCCTTGAGCAAGACACTTAACCCCAAAATTGCTCCCGTAGCTGCGTCTACGGTGTGTAGATAGATCCTGAATTGTAAGTCGCTTTGGATAAAAGCGTCTGCTAAATGACTGTAATGTAATGTAATGTAATCTGCTGTTCGTTTGTCTGCAATTTAGCGACCGCTAGTCTTGGCGACAGTCTGGCTGGTCTTACAGTGTTCAGCTGTAATGAGGAGGATCCTTACATCACCCTCAAAGACACAGTAAGTGCACTCAATGATCACATGAATTCATATTCAGTATAGTCCCACTTCAAGTAGCACCTAAAGCTTAATTTCAGTCATGAACAATTTAAGTAGAAATTTGTATTACAGTGCAAGAATGTCATTAAACTTATGAAAAAGCCTTCAAATTGTGTCTCTGATGTTTTAGCTCTAGTTAGGGGGGATTGGGCAAGGATACTTTGGACAATTGTACAGAAACAACAAAAATCCATTTCTTGCTGTGAACTTAAGTGGAGACAATTTTCATACTCATTGTATCTTGCCTAAGCCAAATTGCTCAGCTGTCTTTTGTTCTTCCCTCAAGGACCAGTATGAGCGAGAAGACTTCCAAATCAAGCCCGGTGACAATCTCATCCTCACAGGCAGGGCAGAGAAGGACTGCTGCAATTTGGAGGTCCATGGTAAATATCTTTATAAGTGACATGATGAGATGACAGTGGGTTTTCTGAAGACACAGAGAAATATCTTCTTTTGTTTGGATGCTGTTGTTCTAGCTTAGAATATAAGCTAAATGCATGACACGTGTAAATGTAAAAGAAATGATCAATATTTGTTGTAAACCTATTATTTTAGAGAATTCTCAAATCTATACTAAACACTTGATCTCTTGCTTTTCAGTTTATAACTCCGAGGAGGACTCTCTGTATGTGCATCATGATATTCTGCTACCAGCTTACCCACTGTGTGTGGAGTGGCTAAACTTTGACCCCAGTCCTGGAGAAAAACCCGGTAAGAAAAATTCAGCTTTGCTCGACGAACCGTTACAAAAAATCCTGTTCCTCTCCAAACCAAGCCCCTTGACATTAATGGATTTCAACAGAAATAGTTCTCATTATCATATTTAATGTTAAGTTAACTTAAAACTAAGAAGAAAGTAAGTTGATCTATTTAATGTGCACGTGCCACCGTACTTCTATTACCATGTTCTGTGTCCTTATTACAGGAAACTACGCTGCAGTGGGAAACATGACTCCAAAGATAGATGTGTGGGACCTGGATGTGGTGGACTGTTTGGAGCCAGTATTTTCCTTAGGGAGTAAGAAGGCATCCAAGAAGAAAAAAAAGGGCAAGAAGGTACAAGCCTGTTCTTATACTGTCTAAAACAAGCATCTGTATGATGAGAATGGGGTCACATTGTGATGATTTTCATGCCTTTTTGAGGATGTGAGAATATTTTTTTTTTAACATTTTTGACACCATTGATAGTCGACTTGCTTGTCTTGCTCCCCTGCATTATTTCCTGCTTTGTTATATATCATTAACACAATGCTTTGTGTGCTCGTTGATGCCAGGGGGCAGCAGCAGAGCCTGTCGAGGGGCACACAGACGCAGTGCTGGATTTATCCTGGAACAGACTGATCAGGTCAGTCTTCTACAGCTGATAATCCAAAAAAATGCACCAGATAGCCATCAGATGTGCAGGGTTATACAGACGTGTTTCCTTATTGTGTGTATGTACCATGACTGTGTATGTGTACACTCGTGCATCTCGAAATAACTCTCGTCCTTCTCATACTTAGAAACGTGTTGGCCAGTGGATCAGCAGATGACACGGTTATCTTGTGGGATCTTACTCAAGGCAAACCAGCCACAACTCTGCACAAGCACACTGACAAGGTGAGAAACATAATGATGCTGGGTGTAATTTAAAGTGTGTTGTTGGTGTTGCATCAGAAGTTGCAGGCTTCAGCTTCTGTGATTTTTTTATTTTTATTTATTATTATTTTTTTTAATCTTTCAGGTTCAGACGTTATCATTCCACCCATTTGAAGCACAGACTCTGATATCAGGATCATATGACAAGTAAGTGTAATCTCTGATTGAGTGAAAGGAAATGCACAGATTTTGTTAACAAAGATTTACATTCACAATGAGTTTGAGACACACAGTTTTTTCTTTTCAGGACAGCTGTCCTGTATGACTGCCGCAGTCCAGACAACAGCAACCGGACCTGGAGGTTTAGTGGTCAAGTGGAGCGGCTGACCTGGGACCACTTTTCACCGTGGAACTTCCTGGTAGATGCTCTAATTCTTCTGCTCTATTTTAAAGGAAATAATCCGTCCACCTTCCTTTTTTAAACTTTAACGGTTGTAAGTATTCATTCCAAATACGCCTGGTGTGTATGCTTTATGGTCATCGTGCAATAAACGTTGTTTATCCCGCTTGTTCTATTTCTGTCACAAGCTCAGTGGTTAACTTGAGTTTGTGGTCGCGTTTCAGGCCAGCACAGAGGATGGATTCATCTACTGCCTGGACGCACGCTCAGATAAACCGGTTTTCACTCTGAGGGCTCACGACGAAGAAGTGTCAGGTAGGAAGTGGAAGTAGAAATGCTGTAGCGGTGCAGTCTAGCCATCATTCAAACAGCACCAATGATTCGTGTGTGGTGAGACAGTTGGTCATGAGTCATTTAGGAAGGATGAAATTATGGTTCAACATTGTCGGTACATACCAGACAAATAGGGGAAACTTGTGGCAGCTGTATTTTCAGTCAGTGTTTGAAACTACAATGAAAAATCTAATCTAAACACGTCTGCAGGTTTGAACCTCAGCAGCCAGATCAAAGGATGCCTGGTCACCTCATCAGCTGACAAACACGTTAAGATTTGGGACATTTTGGGCAATAAGCCCAACCTGGTGCACTCACGAGACATGAAAATGGTAAGAACCTACATATGCAGCATGTACATCTCAGATTCTTCCACCCCAATCCATTTGTAGAAGTAGTTAGTAACGTCAAAAGTAATTAAGTTTGTGGTTGTTGTAGGAGTTATAACGACTTACTCCCCGACCTGTTGACAGGGTGTACTCTTCTGTGCGTCATGTTGCCCTGATCTGCCCTTCGTCTATGCCTTCGGGGGACAGAGGGATGGCTTGCGGGTTTGGGATATAAGTGATGTTGCAGCAGGTATAGTTTCTTTCATTCCTTTTTTTCTTTACATCACACACTTAATCATTGCAAAATGAATGCTGATCATTGAAATCATATAAAAAAGTTAAATACGGGTCTTTACACAGTCCAGCACTGACCTTTTATTTATGGAGTCATTTGTTACATTTCTAACGCTCACATGTTATTGTGATGTTTCCCTTTTAGTGGCCGAGGTGTTCGGCAGCCGGGAACGGTTGGTGGCGAACACAGGGTCACAGGTATCCAGCACTGCAGCCGCAGCAGAGATGGAGGTTTCCGAGTGACGCGTCAAACAACCTGTAAACATGAATAAACTCTTGTCGCTGTATTCCTTCATAGTGCGGTAGTTCATGCAGAAAGGATTTAAATAGATGAAGCTGCATTTCCTGAAGGATTTGAAAGGTTGGTCTGAATGCAAACTGGACCTGACATACCGGAAAAACTTGTTCATCTTGTCTCTCTGCACAGGTAACAACAGCAGCTTGCACACTTGAAGTTGTGTTAAGAAAAGAAGAGGCATATTTTTCATGTATTCATATTAGTGAATATTACAAAGAATCTATTTGGGCTTTTTATTTGAAAGCAGTGATTCAAATATTTGAATTGTTTGGAGATTGTTTTCAGTTTTTCTTTATATATTTATAAATGTAATCTGCTACTAAAACTATTTTCACATTAACATTGCATACCTGGGTTTCCTGGTATAGTGAAATATTTAAAGAAGCTCGTGTTCTCACATTTAGCCAAAGTGTTAAAAAAATAATGTCTATTCAGTAAATAAATACAGTTCATAAAATGTGTAAACCTTTTGTTTCACCGTCATAATGGATGATGCAAAGCGTACATGCTATTTCTGTCTAAAGTGGATCAAACTTGAGGTCAAATTGATAAAGTTTAATTTGAGTATCGAGTGTTTCATTTACTACATTGTCTTTTTAGATGTATTGTTTGGAGTCAGTTTCTTAAAGACCATGACAATCCAAACACCTTAATCCTTTGGGAAAAATGTTTTCCTACATAACCATCAAAAACAGTAATTGAATCAATACAGTTGATTATTTATGCCATACATATTAAGTAATCTCTTACCTTTTGAATCCCACTGTTTGTGTTTTGGGAAAATGTTACCCAATATGGAAAAGTATGCCATTCCAAACATTACCATCTGAAGCTATGTAGAAGATTGGCCTTTCGAGATGGTGTTAAAATGTGTTACATGACACATGACTGCCTTAGTATGCATGAAACGTCACTAAAACATTATTTAGCCCTGCAAAATAAGAGTGGACAAAACTCTTAAATGTTTAATATAAATAAAGTTTAAGAATAAGATACACAAGAAGTGAGTCGTTTGTTCATAGTGCACATATCAGTTTTCCTTTTTAAATGTACTGTGGTACATTTAAAAACTGGTAGTCGAGCAGTGGAACTAAACTGAGTGAGTCTGAGCGCTAAGACGGAACTATTATAGTGATGCACACCAGAAAGTAACTCCGCAGAGCTTAGCATGGCGTCGGGTCATTTGTGTAAGCTGCATCGTCTCTTAACGCGACTTTCTAACGGCACCCAACTACGACATGTACAAAGTAAGTTCTGTTGATATCTCAGTAACAAGGTGTTTGTTGGAGGTTGTTGTAATTTGCCGTTTTTAATCAATTAGCGCATCGGTGGTGGGAGTAAAAGCTAACAGGCTAACCTTGACAATATGCTTAGCAGGTAAACACTTGGCTTTGACTTGCACTTAACGTGTGTACTGTGTGTTTTCTGTAAATCAAATTTAAAATCGGTAGCGACGTAATTAAGTTGTCATAACGTATTGCTCCTCCCTCTGTCTTAAGATCATATAGAAAGCATTTACGGTGCTCTGGGGATTCATGCTCTCAAATGTGGTGTTTATGCGTCCTAGCTGAGAAGTCCTGTGAAGTGTGTTCAGTGCATGAGTTGGTATGTGTGTGTCTCACCTGTCATTTCTGTTGCAGCATGTTTGGTGCCAATGCGGCAGAAGTCCAGTGTCAGCGGTCCTTCACATGATGCCCCGAACTGGTATGTTAAGACGTTAACAGTTTGTATTTAATAAAAAGCGCAAAGGTATGATTAGGGGGAGGTTCTCACTGTTGACTGAGGGGACATACTGGCTTTTGTAAGTCATAGATGCACGCTGTATACTTGGCCTGTGGGTGTGAAGTCTGCAAGTGATTGCAGTTATTGTGAACCAAAAAAATACATTAGAAATATTAAAAGCTATGTAAAAATGATTACCCATAAAAGAATAATAATAATAAAGTAAATAAGATATTGTGATCGGGACAATAACCTCTACTTTTCTTGGATTTAGTAATGTTGAAATCGGTGTGACTTCAGATGGGAGAACCATAGTGTGCTACCACCCCACTGTCGACATTCCCTATGAGCTCACCCAGGTAAGAGAGTTTTCTAGCATCATGAACATCAATGTGTTAGTTGTCACTTTAATCTCATTGAGTAGCACTATTTCCACCAGAGAAAGAATTCAAAGACTCAATTTGTTTGATTTTTCTTTTTTTACATAAAACCCTGCAGGTTATTTTCCCTGCACAACTGATATTTCTGCCTCTGTCTGAGAAGACCTACAGTTCATTGCTGGAAATACACATAAAATGTATAATTAAGTAAGAGGGAACTTTGTTCATGACAGTCAATCCTTGCAGCCTATAGAACGACCAGACCCCCTGAACAACTCGGTTGAGACCCATGACCAGATTTTAAAGGCCCACCTCAGCAAAGAGGTGCTGAAGGACAGAAAAGGGCCCACTATAGAGGAGCTAAGCAAGATGTTTTTCACTACCAAACATCGGTGGTATCCAGTAGGACAGTAAGTACACGCATACAATTATCTTGTATTTTTATGCCTTAGTATGGATGTAGTGCTGCCCCATCGGGACTAGATCATTTACCAACTTTGATAATGACACCTCTTGTACTTGTTATTTCGTTATAGTCCTTTTTTGGGGGGTTCTTCCACTGCACCATAGGTGTATATATAACTCCAGTAATTAACTGAAGCAGAGTGTAAGAGCTGAAAGAAAATGTAGCAGATAGACATTGATCAAAATTAATTTTCTTCTGTGTCACTGTCCACAGGTACCACCAGAGACGCAGGAAGAAGGATCCCCCAAAGGACAGATAGTTGAAGGCCAAAGTCACAAAACAGCAAATGATGTTTGTGTTATTGTCACAATGATGTATAATAAACTGTTGAATATTACGTAGGTTGTCATGAGTTTTTGAGTCAGTGCTGCTACAATGGAACAATAATAAGGCTTGTAAATTATACTTTTATTTTGTTTCGTCTACTCTGATACTGTATACATTTACTGCCCTGGATTTTAGGGGCTTTTTAAAACAACTACTGCAAATATAAACCTAATGAACTGGCACCAGTATACCATGAAGCATATTCCTGGTGAACAGATTGTAGCTGCGCAGTGGTGCATCCTTATGGTTTTTGTATCTCAACTCTAGTATCTCAGAATATACATGAGTTTGCTGAGCTTCAATATTCATTCATAAATACTATCATTCTGTGCCTGAAAGAAAAACTAGACGAGTCTTGCATAGCGTGGTAAAGGTCTTGCACACCACCAGACAGGTTTACAACAATATGATTAAAGAAATCCAATAGAAAATATATCTCCAAATGAACAAATACTGACAAAAGCTAGTGTAGTTTACAAGTTGTGTCTCTATAAAAAGATAAAACCTAATAAATGTGACCTATGCTCTACCCATGCTTGTATGTGATAATTAAAAGCTGAATCTCACCCACAGAAATCACATACCTTAGCTATAACTTTTCACTTTCTATTTTAAAGTAGCATGAAAAAGAACACATTGTCATCGCTCACCAACAATCTTTCACTACAGAGGCAGGAACAGAAAGTAATAGTTTTTTTAATTATTGATTTTCCAACTAAGCTATTCATTTTTATTTCTACAGTTTTCAACCTATCAAAATACGTTTTCATTATCTGTATCATAACAAAGACTTAAACAGCGAAAGAAATATAATATAATCTTATAATAGGAAATATAAAACTATAAGGAAGAGACCAGCAAAACAGAAAAAGATGCAATAAAGGCATATTACATTGGGTAATGCAATAACATAATTTGTTTATACTGTTTTGTTTTATGTATTTTAAGAAAGTTTAACAAAAATGTTAAGGCTGTAAGGAAAAGATAAAACATGCTTTCTTTTAGGAAAATGACATTTGTGAACAAGAAGCTTTAAATTCTGTTTATAATGTTGCCAGTAACAACTAAAACCAAGAAGTAAAATTACAATTACTTTTTGTATTTTTTATAAAAAACAATCTTGAACAGCAGCGTATGTCCTTACGTCATCTGAAGCCACCGGAAGTGAGAGTTATCTGGCCCCGCCCCGGCAGCTCAGTCAATCCAACCTGAAGAGAAGGCGAGTCCACGGCTAAAAATATAATAGCTAACACAAGATGGCCGGTTTGCCTCGTAGGATTGTAAAGGTACACTTTACACCACGTATTGTATACATGTATTAACGAGGCCGTGTGTGGGTTTTGTTAAGATCGGTTGGTGAGAACATGGACGCACAATTACTGCCGTTCAACGCGTAACCTGACGTTAGCGCGACTAGCATGATTAGCTCTTATCTAGCTAGTTATCAAGCTAGCTCGCTGGTCTCGCGTCTGCGAGTGTTTTGTTTGCCACTTCCGTTCGCTCGCGTCTGCTCCAACTGTGGTTTCATTTTTGTTCGAGTACAATTGTTGTAGTACTTAAATTATAGTTTTCACATCACGGGGTTGCTAATTGGTACTACGGATCAACAGATTATGACAATTTGTCCTAGTCGCCATATGAATGGATTCGCTATGTTAGCTAAGCTAACGTTAGCTTATGTGTTTGGTACCATGCCTGGTGACGATGTGTACGCTGTCGTTGTGGCCTTGAGACATCGAAGTGCTCGTAATTAGGCAAACATGTCCGTGTTGCCTCTATTGTACAAAACGAAAAATACAATTAAAAAGAAATGTAAGGCCTGGTGCGGTCAACTTCGCCGGGCCAGGCCCGTCTGTGGGCGCGATCAGCCTGTTCCGCCACATCGAGCTGCTATTTCTCGGGTTTAGCAGGTTTTCTCACAACGTTGAGTCAGTGAAAACACGACACAAGCTTCCATTATGGAAAACCTGTACTTTTGTTTAGCAATCTTAACGAAAGGCGTGTACAATCTTTACCACAATGCAGTTAACGTCGCTGTTCGCTGCAGATGTTTTGGTGCACCTGCTTTACCAAATGCAGAAATATGAAAAACGTTCCACTTCCTCCTTTTGTGTCGCACAATTCTATATTTGCAGTACACCTTATAATACTCCAATTCCACTAATAATAATAATAATATCATTTGTATAGGCCTGTACACTAGAAAAACAGTAATCATCTGCTTACTGAATTCTTGTAATCAAATGGATCTGAAACAGTCAATTAATCAATTAGATAATTGACAGAAAATGAATCTGCAACTATTTTAATAATTAGTCAAATGCTAGATATGCACAGGCCTATTTCTCTAAACGTGAATATTTTTTGGTTTAGTAAGCCTTTTGTGATATTGAACACAATATGTATGGCTTTGACAAAACATAACTTAATTTGGGTTCTTGGAGTTTATTGTTTTCTGTCAGTTTATATAACAAATGATTAGTTGAATGATGGAGAAATTAATACATTTTAATGAATTAGAAGAGTTTGATGTGGTGTGACATTCTGTCTGCATTTTAGATTATAGTAAGTCTTTGTGCAGTACGTCACAATTGTTCCGGCCCTCAGCCACCTTTTAGTTCCTGTGTTAAACGGTGGAATGTGGTTTTGTGTGTGTGTGACTAAGCAGGGTGAAATTGTTCGTCCCCGTCCATTATATACTTGAAAGTCTACACCTACTCAGAAATGTCAACAACTGTTATGTGTTTCTCCTTCTGACCACACTCAGGAGACACAGCGGTTGATGGCAGAGCCGGTTCCGGGAATCACGGCAATACCAGACGAAGAGAACGCACGCTACTTCCATGTGATCATCGCGGGGCCTCAAGACTCTCCTTTTGAAGGAGGCACATTTAAACTTGAACTATTTCTTCCAGAAGAGTATCCCATGGCAGCTCCCAAAGTGCGATTCATCACCAAAATCTACCACCCCAATGTTGACAAGCTGGGAAGAATATGTTTAGACATTTTGAAAGGTAAGACAATTTTAATATTTAAATATATAGGTGGCATCAATAGGGAACCACGCTTGCCTTATCACAGGATTTTAATTTTGTATTTTTACTTTCTGTCAAACCTTGAAATGTAGCATCATAAACAGTTAAAGTCACAGTTAGTGAGCCCAAACAATGACCGAACATCCACTAAAAGCTGCACAGAGCTGTTCAACCTGGGTTCTTTCAACCTTTTCACATTACAAACACCCATTTGATTCAGTGCTAATATACAAATATGACCTATTTGCATTTCAGTAGCATTGTTTAATTGGAAATTTAGAAATTTCTGTAAAAACCTATGAAATAAATATTCAGATAAAAAAAAAAAATAGAAATTCATGTTAGCTGGCATCAGTTGGCAAATACCAAATCAAACAAGTGGCGCAATAGACTTATACTAGTCACCTTACATCTGACCAGAGGTTTATGCATCTTTGACACAAAGTGAGTTGTTTTCTATTATCAAGTAGCATTAGGGAAACGTGGATCTCGGAGCAATTCCTGCTCGACTTTAACACTCATTCATTATGGTTGCCATCTGACACTGGCATGTTGTGCCTGTGCTGTGTCACCCTGAAGTTTCCCTCGTGTTTTTAAAGCCGTTTCTCTTTTTGCATATTATTCTGAACTTCCATTCTTCCAGATAAGTGGTCTCCGGCTCTGCAGATCCGCACAGTGTTGCTATCTATCCAGGCGTTATTAAGTGCTCCCAATCCAGATGATCCCCTCGCAAACGATGTTGCAGATCAGTGGAAGAGAAACGAAAGTATCGCCATTGACACAGGTGAGGATTAGTCGGCGTTCTATTTCATTAAAGCATGTACTGAACTAAACTGCCACAGGCGGTCAAGGATGATTTAGATTTATCTGGTGGTGGTCTCATGAATGTGAAACAACCCAGTCAGGATGTTGGTGGTTTGACTGTAAATACAGACAAATATGGCAGTAAGTAAGCATGGATAGAATCGATGCAGTTATCTGACTGAGATAACAGTGTAATGTTTCAACTGGCCCCTGTGATCTCTGTTGTGGAGCAGAGAGGCCTGGCTTTATGGCTGGGCAGTCCTGCACATGGGCAACAAAGAAGTTGTAACTGTTACATAGACAATGTTAAACCTGTTACAAACAAAACTTACTAACTACTAAATACCAGACTATGTTTTCAATTGTATGGTAGGTGTGTACAGGCGTCTCCTTGGGTTTCTGTTACTGAAGCTTGACTTTTTGCTGCCATGTAACTATCCAGAGCTACGTCTGTTTCTTATACCGTTATATCTCATTCAAAGTCTTCTGTAATCAGAACTTTGTTGAAACCCTGAACTGAAACTTAATTTAATTAATTTTAATGTTCACCGGCAAAGAAAAACTGCTGCAGTTTTTGCTGTGCAAATAGTTTTGATTGGGCTGCATTGAGCATTAACCCGTCATGTTCTTTTTTGCTTGTGTTGTTTGACATACAGTCCAAACCCCCAGAAATATTCAAGTTAGAATGATAAAACAATGAAAACCAGTAAACCCTCAGAGGGTATCTGTAACTAGAGATTAGTTAATTAACAAAAAAATTATCTGCAACTAATTGGGTAATTTAATGCATCACTTTTCGTAATTATTTTTAAACACCAAAGAGCATTGGTTCCAGTAAATGTGAATCATTTCTGCCTTCATTGTTTTTCTATGATAGGAAACTGAATACTTTTTTTGGAGTTTGAACCATTTGTGGAACAAAACAAGCATTCTGAATATGTCAACTTGGGCTTTGGAAAACTATTTTCTAACAATTTTAAAGCCGAGAGATTCTTCCATTATTCACAAAAGTAGTTGGATTAATTGATAACAAATCAAATCCTTAGTCGATGCCCCTGCTGCAACCAACAGAACGTTGCCTACTAAACTTTCTCAACAACAAACTGATCATTAAAATGCTTGGTAATCCCTTTCCTGTGGCTGACCGATTGATTTCCTGACTAATTGTTTTGGTTGTGCATTTAGAAGCACCGGGACCTGTCTGTTGCTTTCGGTCCGATCCTCTATGAACACTCTGCAACACTTTCCTTATCCGCAGTCCTGCGCCGTATCGTCCTCACACCATCCGCCACCTTTTTGTCTTTCTCTGTCTCCCCACAGCCCGATCATGGACCAGGCTCTACGCAGGCGTCACCGAAGTATAGAAGAACAGACACGAGGCTTCTGAATGTGATCCACAAAATGTACTCCTATTCTGTCAACATTCAAATTTAACAGACGCACACACAAAAAAACAGAAAAAAAAAAAAGATAAGTCCAAATCCATTTGAAAGAAATTACAAGATTTACTGCTGCAGACCTCTGGGTGACTTCTTTTCCTCTTTAAGACGCGTTAAGTGTGTGTTAGCCTCTTCTTTCTTTCTGTGTTGCTATTTAAATGCATGGACAGAGAACGACACCCTCCCAAACTACAGTCTTAAAAATAACCTGTTGTCCTGAACAAGGCACATACTGGTACGTTTGCAGAATACACATGCATTAAAGCTGTTCTTCTTTTAACACATGCATTATTTGTCAACACATCTGTATGTCTTTTGTGAGAGTGCCCTGTTATTTCAACACTTGGTGTACAGCTGTCTCCCCACTACTAGTAAGCAGACAGAAAACATGAATACGAGTGAAGTTTGCATTTACTCTTTTTAGGGATTGCCAAGAGTTGTTTTTTTTTTGTGGAAAATAGGCCCCTTGTGTTCAACAAGAAGGTTAGTGTGTCTGTGCATACCAACACATCACAACACTGAATATCTAGCTGGTGGTGCAGCTACTGTATCAGCGCCATCTCAAGAGCACACGGGGCACTTAACACCTGAGCACAGAGGTGGACCGCTTTTTACGTCGCACAGCAGCGACTATCTTATTTGTACAATTGGACCAGAGCTCCACACAGGAAGTGCTAACATGTAAACGTTCAAAAGACACTTTCTGTAACTGCAGCAGCAAAAAAAGTTATATTTTAACAAAGCGGTTATTAGACACTGAAAACTCAGAGGGCAGGGACGAAACATTTTCATCCAAAGACAACTGAGGGAGGTTGATCCCAATATTTTTAATGTAAAATAAATTTGAAGGCCCCCCCCCCCCAATCTCTACCAGTAGAGAATACACAGTACTGAACAGCCACAGCTAACATTCAAAAGCATTGAGTCCATGACGAGTGTGGATTTGTGGCCCCAGCAGATGTATTGTTATCTCTCTTCATCCTTCTCATCTCGGTCTTGGGTTGATAGAAAAAGACAGGTTAGCGTGTGATTAGATGCTCGAGCCCAATTAGATGAGGATTGTGTACTTATTAATCCAAGATCTCATGATTTAATGTCATGTAATGTTACATCAAGCGGTCTGTGGTTTCAGTGAAATTGGAGAATTTGGGGAGGGTGGGCAGATTAGTTCCACATGGATTTAAAAGAAAAAAAAAGAAGCCACTCCCAACACATTCAGAAAGGTAGAAAGACGCAACTTGTTTGTGCTGAAATGGATCGGTCTGCATGTAGAAACAGATGACTAAAATGTGTTGAGAATGTACTTTTTTTTTTTAAAAGGATGTAGGCTGTTTTTATTTTTCTTTTATTTTAACTGTCTGTCCATGCTATCTATGTTGCTTGTTCTCTATTTTATTTCCCGTGTTACTTTATTAAAAAGGCATGTACCATAACCAAACTTATATCACGACGATTCCAATTAGTTTCCTTCTGGGTGTTAATGAGCGGCGAGGCGTTGAGTTGTCTTTAAAGGGAAAGTTCAGGCTTTTGTTGAAGGTGTCATCGTCTGTATCAAAGTTGTCTTTCACCATGATTTTCCAGAGTTGGCCTCACCTGCTTTTTGCTCTTTCTATGATACTGATCTGTGATGATTATGCAAGTGCATTGAATTGATTGGGTCATTGTGGTGGCAAAAAAAATGATATTACAAATAAAAAGTATTAAAGATTAAAGGCTATTACAGATTTTCTATCATTTAGAGTCCCTTCAAAGTGCACACATGACATCTTGTGGCTTCTTCTAGACATCTTTAAACTTTCCTTTTTATGATTTATATTTAGATTAGTGGGTTAGAGGGATCAACAACCTTAGATGGTGGCTTAGTGATCATATCGCTTCTACGTCGGGCTCATCTGAGGCATGACTAACGTATTTTTGTTAAGTTTTAGTTTTTGATTGGGCTCTTTATTAAATTTCTTTGATTAGATCAGTTTGTCTCCCGTCCACTAACTAACTATTTCTAACTGCTGCATTTACTAAAGTGTGGAAGGTGGAGCTCAGCTTAAAACCTGGTTAACGTAATGTTTCCCTGAGGGACTTGGCAGTAATCTAAACCAAGAAACAGTCACTCACCGCTGAAACGTCTAGATCAAAATATCGAGAGAACAAACTGATATAACAAACGGCTCCCATGTCTAAAAATGGGAAAAAAAAGAATTCTGCCGTTAATTTTTAGCACATTTGCACACACGGCTCTTCAAATAGTCTGTTAATAAACTGAGTAAGTAGAGGCCTGACTGGTTTATGTGCAGTTTGTGTTCCCCTGTAGGAGAGAGGTTACAGCTAGGACTTAATTAAGAGAGGGTGGCTGAGATAATACATTTCTGTTTCTCGTAGGAATTAATGCATCTCAATTCATGTTCTGTTCAATAAAGCTTTAATTCGGCAAATTTAGCACGAATGATACAACTTTGTGAAGCATCCCTGAGACATCCGGGTACTTGGCACACTGATAAAACATAATTGTTTTTTAATAGTGGTGAGATATGCAAAATACAGTGTATGCTGTTCTTTATTTATGTATTTATTTCATTTTTCATAGGGATAAGTATATAGCCTGAATCAGTGCCACGTACTGGGGTTCATTGTGTTCGTCTCTAGATGGGCCTTTTAAAAAACAGACGTCAACATGAAACAAAATTCCACAAAAAGTGAACACAAAACTCTTAAAAACCATCTCTTGGGTTTTTAATGATCCTACTATGGGTTCCGCTGTAAGGAGGATTTACAAAATGGCCCCTTACATTTCCCCACAGACACATCTGAGTTACTGAGTCTGAAACACCAAATGATCCGAGGATTCCTGGCTGTGCTTCAGTAATTCATTTCATAGATTCACACTTTTGAACAGAGAAAGAAGTCAGCTGCTGTAGTGTGACTGTCTGTGACAGCAGACATCCTGATGTTTGGTTGTAGGAATATGGAAGCGAAGATAGATCGTAAGATTGGGATCTTATAAGCAAACGGATACCTGAGCGAAACTCGTTGCATTTAAATACCACTGAATTCATAGCATATGAATATTTGACTTTGAAAATCACCTGTTAATAGGATTTTACATTCAAAATGTACAGGGTTAAACACAAATGTGTGTTTCCTGTTGTGACATGTCAACGTGTGCTGGGAAAAGGTCTATTGCTCCTGCTGTTCCACAGAATTTCACTAGGTGGTGCTAAAATACATTTCCTGGATCAGACAACTTCACACCTGTTAGTTGCCATAACTGAGGATGCCTCATAAGGATAATTATGTTTTCAAGCGTGGGGGACGTGCTCTTCCTCAGGGTTTACGTTCATTCATCTTAGATGTCTTTACATTACATCCTCTCAACAGTGTCCCAGGTATTTGTCCAATCAAGATGTTTGGATCCCTGAGCAAATACAATCACAACACACCGAGTCTTGGGCAATAGTTTTATAGCGTCCGCCTTCCTACAGGAGGCACCTGTCCTCCACGTTTTTTTTCATGTTTCCTCACCAGAGACAAAGGTTTCACAATGTTTTATGATCATGGCCTGGTTTATATGGCAACAGTGAGTCATTGAAGCTGGTATGCAGCCTTTCTTTGAGTGGAATTGCAGGAAATGATTCCCCTCACTATCTGAAATACCTGACAAAACATTAACTAGTCTCAGAGGCTGTTGCCTCTCTCGTGTTGTCCATCCAAGTGATATTGATTTAAAAAAATATGAGCTCATATGTCAGCCAGTAGTGATACAAAAAAACATGGTTGGGTTAATATTAATGTCTCAATTTCTTAGGTATTTGTTCAGGCTATGGGCTCTGCTTTTATAGAGTTTGACCTACTCTCATTTACATCACTTTTTATGGTTTGTTTTTTACCAACTTTATTGGACCGATGAATGACTTTTTAAAACATGACTGTTAAAAAGAGGCAGAAGCATGAGACGGTCACTTGGCAGAGTCTCCGCTGGCAAAGGTTCGGCACAAAATCCCTTGTAAATATTTTGTACGTATTAAATAAACGATATATAATGTGTTAACTGGTGAGCTTTAGAGGTGTGTTGGATTCGGTTACCTCTAGACAGGACCAGGCTTGCGGCTTCCCCCTGCTCCCAGTCTTTATGCAAAGCTAACCGGCTGCTATAGCCTTATATTGAACGGACCAATATGAAAGTGGTGTGAATCTTCTCATCTAACCCTCAGCCGAAAAAAGCAACTATTCCTTTAAAGTAGACTGTCGCATGGAATCAACATGCAGTTTAAATTAACTTTTGAAGATTATGCTTCCCTTTTGTACAAACATTTGCCCCCAAAAATGATTATATAATGTCACATTTAATACCTTTTTTCTGTAATTGTCTTTTTTTTTGTCGTTTCCAATCTTTTTGGGCAATTGCTCTGACTCCTGTCTGGTGTTAAGGTCAAGGTCCTGTCAAGGTTCTCTGTCTAGAATTGTTGTATATGGGATACAACAATTCTAGACAGAGAACCTTGAGAGTGTAAATACACTTGCACTTGAAATACTGCATAAGAGCAGTGCCATAGAAAATAATCATGAACGGTAAATTGACAGATGAAGTGTGTTAAACATGTACATGTTAACAATATGTAGCTACAGCTAGTGATCACTGCCACACATGACGTGGAGCCATCCTAAACATAGCCCTGCTCCTCTGACGGATCATCTCTCCCTGTGATTGCTGACAGCAGGTGAAAACATGCTTGTCACATGCTGCTGTGGTTGGACTGACAGTCGACGGCAAGCGTCCTGTTCTGACTGTGGGGTGTCATCCTCGTCTTTTTTTAGACCCAGCACCCGCGGCCAGTAGTTGTGGTGAGTCTTTTTGAAGTGGAGGACTTGTTGACATGATGGTTGTATGTTCCTTCTCCTCTTCTCTACTCACTTTTCTCTCTTTCTCTTTCTTCCCTTTCCTCTTCCACATTTAAAACCCTTTGATACACTACATGGGTCAAAAGTGACTCGACGGAGTTTTAATTGTAAATATCTTTGCAATAAATTTATTTCATCATTCAGAATTCCAGGAATTCCTCAATTAACTAGTTTTTGATCATCACAAATTCTTATTAGGGCCCGAGCACCGACGTAATCGGAGCGGAGGACCTATTGTTATTCTAATGTTTTTTATTATTATTATTATTATTATTATTATTATTAGGGCCCGAGCACCGACGTAGTCGGAGCGGAGGACCTATTGTTATTCTAATGTTTTTTATTATTATTATTATTATTATTATTATTATTATTATTAGGGCCCGAGCACCGACGTAGTCGGAGCGGAGGACCTATTGTTATTCTAATGTTTTTTATTATTATTATTATTATTATCGTACCAGTTTCATCGCAAAAAGGAGGTGCTTGGGATACTGGGAATCTTTTGAAATTTGGCACAAAATTCAATCGTGGTGAAAATTCCAGTATTATTGGGGTGTCCAGCTGCGGCATGACATTTTGGCTCGATAGCGCCCCCTACAGAGTAGCCCCAACTTTGGGTTTCACCTAGCTGTAGGAAATTTGGTAGGTATGTGGAACGTGATGGGACGTACAAAAAAGTCAAAAGGAGGTATATCCTAAATTAAACAGGAAGTCGGCCATTTTGAATTTTATGACGTTTTTGGACCGTTTCAAGGCGCCGTACTTTAACGAACTCCTCCTAGAGATTAAACCCGATTGCCTTCAGATTTGGTCAGTATGCTCTTGAGACCTTGGCAGTGAAACGATACTCAAAGATCAAAAAGTTATTGAACTATGTGTCCGTGGCGTGGCGGCAAAAAAACACCATTCGCCATGAAACAGGAAGTTGTTGTAACTCGGCTGTACATTGCCTAATCTGCTCCAAATTTCTCATATGTCATAACATCCTGACCCTGAACACATGTATATGACAATTTAGAATCATATTAATAGCGCCACCTAGTGGCAACAGGAAGTCATAGGTTGTGTACTTTGACACCCTACTGCTCACAGATTAATCGGATCCCTCTCAAATTTTGTCACAAAAGCCTAAAGACCTTGATAATGCTTCATTGTGAAAATTGTAGGAAGTTGTCGAAGCGTGGCGACGTGGCGGCTCTGCGAATTTCGATCCTTTGCCATGAACGAATAAACTGATGTAACTCGACTCCGCATCATCAGATCTTTACCAGATTTCACATGTTTGATTAAACTCCAGGCCTGAAGACATCTGCAAGCCAATTTTGAATCATAGTCATAGCGCCACCTACTGGCAACAGTAAGTTAAAGTCTTTATACTTTGGCTTGTTTCTCTTAGTTGGAAAATCAGATCAACATCAAATTTGTTCCACACAAATGTAAGAAGTTCATAATGCCAGTTCTCTAAGCTTTTGATGTTTCGTCGAACGCCGTTGCCGTGGTAACGCAGTCTTCGCCGTGAAAAACGATGGTCATTTGGAGAGGTTAAAAAAGCTCGAAACACAAGCAAACTTGACACACAGATCACAAGGCCAAAATGTAGTTCTATAATATGATTTTATTCAATCAGAGTGTTAAATCGGCTCAATAGCGCCCCCTACAAAATTTCGACGAAGCAGCCCTTGCAGTACGTTTCACATAGATTAACAAAATTTGGTAGGCACATGTATCACATGTGGACTTAAATAAAAGTCTCTTGGGGCCATGCCCTAAACCCAACCGGAAGTCAGCCATTGTGAATTTAGTCTGAATTTCTAGTGTCGTTTTTGCAATTTCCAGGCGCTCTACTTTAATGAACTCCTCCCAGGGAATTAATCAGATCAACTTAGAATTTGGTCAGAACAATCTAAAGACCTTTGTGATTAAAAGTTACTCAAAGCTTGTTGTTTCGTGAAATGCCGTTGCCGTGGCGACGCATTCCTCGCCATGAAAAACAAAGGTGTTTTTGAGGGGCTAAAAATACTCAAAACAAAATCAAACTTGTCACACACATTTAAAATCCTGAATGTAGTTATCTGATGTGATTTTAATGCTTCAGAGTGGCAACTCGGCTCGATAGCGCCCCCTACAATATTTCGATGATGCAGCCCTCGCAGTACGTTTCACCTAGATGTATAACATTTGGTAAGCAGATGTATCACATGTGGATTTAAAAAAAAGTCTTAGGGGTCCATGCTCTAAACCCAACCGGAAGTCAGCCATTTCTAATTAGGGCCCGAGCACTGACGTAGTCGGAGCGGAGGACCTATTGTTATTCTAATGTTTTTTATTATTATTATTATTAGGGCCCGAGCACCGACGTAGTCGGAGCGGAGGACCTATTGTTATTCTAATGTTTTTTATTAGGGCCCGAGCACCGACGTAGTCGGAGCGGAGGCTCTATTGTTATTCTAATGTTTTTTATTATTATTATTATTATTATCGTACCAGTTTCATCGCAAAAAGGAGGTGCTTGGGATACTGGGAATCTTTTGAAATTTGGCACAAAATTCAATCGTGGTGAAAATTCCAGTATTATTGGGGTGTCCAGCTGCGGCATGACATTTTGGCTCAATAGCGCCCCCTACAGAGTAGCCCCAACTTTGGGTTTCACCTAGCTGTAGGAAATTTGGTAGGTATGTGGAACGTGATGGGACGTACAAAAAAGTCAAAAGGAGGTATATCCTAAACCAAACAGGAAGTCGGCCATTTTGAATTTTATGACGTTTTTGGACCGTTTCAAGGCGCCGTACTTTAACGAACTCCTCCTAGAGATTAAACCCGATTGCCTTCAGATTTGGTCAGTATGCTCTTGAGACCTTGGCAGTGAAACAATACTCAAAGATCAAAAAGTTATCGAACTATGTGTCCGTGGCGTGGCGGCAAAAAAACACCATTCGCCATGAAACAGGAAGTTGTTGTAACTCGGCTGTACATTGCCTAATCTGCTCCAAATTTCTCATATGTCATAACATCCTGACCCTGAACACATGTATATGACAATTTAGAATCATAGTAATAGCGCCACCTAGTGGCAACAGGAAGTCATAGGTTGTGTACTTTGACACCCTACTGCTCACAGATTAATCGGATCCCTCTCAAATTTTGTCACAAAAGCCTTAAGACCTTGATAATGCTTCATTGTGAAAATTGTAGGAAGTTGTCGAAGCATGGCGACGTGGCGGCTCTGCGAATTTCGATCCTTCGCCATGAACGAATAAACTGATGTAACTCGACTCCGCATCATCAGATCTTTACCAGATTTCACATGTTTGATTAAACTCCGGGCCTGAAGACATCTGCAAGCCAATTTTGAATCATAGTCATAGCGCCACCTACTGGCAACAGTAAGTTAGAGTCTTTATACTTTGGCTTGTTTCTCTTAGTTGGAAAATCAGATCAACATCAAATTTGTTCCACACAAATGTAAGAAGTTCATAATGCCAGTTCTCTAAGCTTTTGATGTTTCGTCGAACACCGTTGCCGTGGTAACGCAGTCTTCGCCGTGAAAAACGATGGTCATTTGGAGAGGTTAAAAAAGCTCGAAACACAAGCAAACTTGACACACAGATCACAAGGCCAAAATGTGGTTCTATAATATGATTTTATTCAATCAGAGTGTTAAATCGGCTCAATAGCGCCCCCTACAAAATTTCGACGAAGCAGCCCTCGCAGTACGTTTCACATAGATTAACAAAATTTGGTAGGCACATGTATCACATGTGGACTTAAATAAAAGTCTCTTGGGGCCATGCCCTAAACCCAACCGGTAGTCAGCCATTTTGAAATTTGTATGAATTTCTAGTGTCGTTTTAGACATTTTCAGGGGCTCTACTTTAACGAACTCCTCCTAGGGCATTAATCAGATCGACTTCAAATTTGGTCAGTACAATCTAAAGATCTTTGTGATGAAAAGTTACTCAAAGGTTGTTGTTTCGTGAAAGGCCGTTGCCGTGGCGACGCATTCTTCGCCATGAAAAACAAAAGTGTTTTTGAGGGGCTAAAAATGCTCAAAACGTAACCAAACTTGTCAAACACATTTAAAATCCTGAATGTAGTTATCTGATGTGATTTTAATGCTTCAGAGCGGCAAGTTGGCTCGATAGCGCCCCCTACAATTTTTCGACGATGCAGCCCTCGCAGTACGTTTCACCTAGCTGTATAAAATTTGGTAAGCAGATGTATCACATGTAGACTTAACAAAAAGTCTTAGGGGTTCATGCTCTAAACCCAACCGGAAGTCAGCCATTTTGAATTTTGTATGAATTTCTCCTGTTTTTTTCCATTTCCATGTGCTGTACTACGAACTCCTCCTAGGGAATTAATCCGATCAACTTAGAATTTGGTCAGAACAATCTAAAGACCGTAGCGATTAAAAGTTACTCAAAGCTTGAGGTTTCATCAAACAACATGGACTTGGTGTAGCAGCCATTTTACATGGTTTGCCATCATCCACCAAGCTGTTGTAACTCAACTGTACTTTGACAAAACTGTCCCAAACTTGACATGCTTGATTACCGTCATGATTTTAGGACTTTTGCATGCCAATATTAACTCATAGTCATAGCACCACCTACTGGCAACCACAGAAGTAAGCAGGATTCTTTAATTACAGCAGCCCAAACACTGAATTTATTTAAAGGGTTCGTGTGCACACCATGAGAAAAAGACTTCTCTGATCTAAATATGTGCAAACTAAGATGCTTGGAGAGCAAAAGTTAGACAACAGTGGTTCTCAAACCATGTCAGTGGGCATTAGTATAAATGATCAGTCCAGAGCTTCTACATGAGAATCAGGTTAAATGTTACTATGAATGCTTCACACTACAATCTAAAGTTATAGAAGAGCTTAAAATGAAAACAGTGCTAAATTAAAGTGTTAAAGTAAAAGCAAATGACAATACTGTTCTGTTAACTTTCATGTAAGTTCAAATACAATCAGCAGGACACTGCACCCAGTAAACTGACAAGTCTGTTATGTTACAAACACTGAAGCGCATTCACGCACATTCATTTTCTTATGATCTTAACAGGCTTACATTTATGATTGCATCGGAGTAAACTCAAAACATTTGAGGCTTAAGACCTGGCAACATGATCTTGCTACGCTGCTGGTCGACACAGAAATATCATCTAACTCGTGCACGCAGTGTATGATGGTCACAGAAATGCATGACCGCGTCAACCAGAGTCCTGCCGGTATCCTCGACGTGCGCGTAGTTGCAAGGGCCCGATCAATGCTGCTTGCAGCTTTAATTTTACAATTGTTTTACCAAAGAAAATATTTGATATCTTGTGAAAAGATAACTGCACATAATATTTGAACCTTACTTCACCTTGACATCCATTACTGGTGGGAAAGAGAAATATGTCCAATATCATTAGCTAGCTGTTAACATATTCTATTCTCGCTAGCTAATGTTAGCTTATGTTATTTAGGTCACTTCTAGCTAACGATAGCTAGGTCAACATGACATTCTATTCTAGCTAGCTAAGGTTAGCTAATGTCAGCTAGGTTCAGGGTAGCACTTCCTGTAGAGGTGAGTTTTCAGCCTGATGAAAGATGGGCAGCGACTCTGCTGTCCTGACGTCAGTGGGGAGTTCATTCCACCACTGTGGGGCCAGGACAGAAAACAGCCGTGACCGGGTCATTCGGCCACATGGACCTCTGTGCGATGGGGCGACCAGGCAGAAGAGCGAAGTGGTCAGGCGGGGGTGTAGGGCTTGACCATGGCCTGGAGATGCGAAGGAGCTGTTCCTTTCACTGCCCTGTAGGCTAGCACCAGAGTCTTAAACTGGATGCGAGCTCTTACAGGTAGCCATTGTAGAGAACGGAGAAAGGAAGTTGTGTGGGAGAAAATGGGGCGATTGAACACCAGGCGAGCTGCAGCTTTCTGGACAAGCTCCAGAGGTCTGATGGCCGACGCCGGGGCTCCGGCGAGTAGTGAGTGTCAGTAGTCCAGACGGGAGATGACAAGAGCCTGGATGAGCACTGGAGAAGTTATGCGCGCGAATGACAGAACCCAGAGATGTTGTGTAGAGCGAGAAGAAAAGGGGGCCCAAGACTGACCCTTGTGGAACCCCCGTAGTCAGCATGCGTGGTTCCGACACGGCCCCCCTCCATGTCACCTGGTAAGATCGACCTGTCAGGTAGGATGCAAACAGGGAGAGTGCAGAGCCTGAGACGCCCATCCCCTCGAGGGTGGAGAGGATGCTACATAAAGAACAGGATGAGGAAGATGAAGCAATTCTTGATCCTGATTCTGAGTCTGACATCTCTGATGCTGATGACCTAGACTAGACTATATGAGTTTATTGAATCAGTTTTCTTTCCTTGTATTTATTAATTTTATACATTCACCACAGCAACACTACAGATACACTTACAGTTCAATATCAGTGTTATCGGGTGTGGTGTATGTTATGGGTGAGTGTGACAAAGTAAACATTTCAAACTTTGGTCCAAATCATTGCTAAAATAATAATGTTTTAACAAAATCATTATTATAATGTCTTTTTTTTCATTTTTATCACACTTACACACATGTAAAAATACAAAAAATATTTTAGTTCATAAATTAAGAAAAGAAAAATTAAAATAAGGATTTGTGGTAATCAAAAACAAGATATTTAATGAATACGTTGAATATTAAATGATGAAATATATTGATTTCCAAAAATATAGCAAAGAAACCCTGAGCCGTGCATGAAATAACATTGTAGGTCAATACGGGTCATTTTTGACCCATGTTCTGCCTTAGAGGGGGTTTGCATAGCTTGTGTATCAAGCTATGCTATCTTCTTTTCTCTCCTTTCATCCCCACTTGTCTCCCCTTTATCCTCATTTCTTTCCTTTCCTTGTCTCTTTCACTTTTTCCCTCCTCTCATCTCCCTTATTCCCCATCTTCTCCTTTCCTCCTCTCTTACCTCCTCTAAATTCAATCTGTCTTTTGCTCCTCTCCTTTCCCCTTTTCTTATCATCTCCTCTCCTCTCTCCCCTTTCCTCATCTCATCTCCCTCTAACTACCTTTTCCTCTCCTCCCGCTTTCCCTCCTTTATCTCCTCTTTCTCTCCTCTACCCCCTCCTTCTCTCTGCTCTTTTCATTCTTCCACTCTTGTTTTCCTTTTGCTTCCCTTTCCTCTCCCCCTTTTTACCTATAATTTATTTCCTTCCCACCCCTTTCTCCCCTGTATTTCTCCTCTTCTTCTCCTCACTCCCTTTCTCTCCTCTCATCTTCTTCTATCTTCCTTTTCCTTCCATATCCTCTCCTTTCCTTCAGCTTTCCTTTTGTCTTCTTTCTCTCCATCTTCCTGCATCTCTCCTCTCTCTCTTCCCCTTTCTTCCTTCTCTCCTTTCCCTCTTCCTTTTTAATTTCTTCTCTCCTCTCCTCTGTCTTACTGCAGATGAAGTGAAGGGGGGCTGCAATCAGCGCCCACTCACCTGTACCTTCCTGCTGTTGTATAACCATCCTTATTAAACTTAAATGAAACTAACTTTTTAAAGAGTTTGATTAGGATGCTCTCTACCACAGCTGTTATACAAGACGGCTGCCGTGGAATACTAATGCGGGCAGTGCTTAGTTTGCTGTAAATGTAAATTAGGACTGAGCCTTTTCACACATTTTTCAGAGCTAGGAGTTAGGAATCGTACTCTCTTGTGGTGTTAACTAACATTTTCCTTGTTCACAGTTTAATCTCTTAAACTTGAGGCCGTTTGTACATCCTTTACTCTCTTTATCTCTCAATGTGGTTTGTCCCAAATCTATGTGAGTCCACTCACATTCATTCATAAAGGTCCTACCAGATGTGGTGTGCTTCACACAATCAGTTCAGAAAACGTCAGCACTGTTAAGAACAAACGTTGCAAGTCCGCAAAAGAGAAACCTGAAAGATTTTGGCTTTTGTTTTAGTCAATGCCAATCTGGTTTTGGTTGGCCCACCTATGCCTAAATCCAGATTGAAATATCTCAACAATCAGACGAATTACCATGAAATTATGAACAAACATTCCTGATCCTCAGAGGATAAATCCTACTGACTTCGGTGATCCTCTACCTTTTCATCTATTCTAGTTTATTAAGTACCTCACTTCCTAAGAAAATATAGAAACTCCTGACAATCCCATCAGCCTCAGATGTTAGATGTTAGCATGCTAAGATGCTAAATTAAGATGTCGAACATGTTAGACGTGTGTGTGTGTGTGTGTGTGTGTGTGTGGTGTGATGGCTGGGATTCCTCTTCTGCTCCTGTGACTTTTTCATCCATAGTGAGAACAGGTTGTCCTGAATCATCCTTCCACTTCCCTGCACTCTCTCTCTCTCTCTCTCTCTCTCTCTCTCTCTCTCTCTCTCTCTCTCTCTCTCTCTATATATATATATATATATATATAACAGCCACTGCAGAAAGGGAAAGAAGAGTGTGTGTGTGTGTGTGTGTGTGTGTGTGTGTGTGTGTGTGTGTGTGTGTGTGTGTGTGTGTGTGTGTGTGTGTGTGTGTGTGCGCGCGCGCGCGCGTGCATGCCTGCCTTTATGTGTTTGCAGAGGCCCCCGAATGCAAGGGAAGTCACATATTATGAACGAGAGACATGTGCGCTGCCACCACTCTATCCTTTTTCTTGGTGTAGCGTTAACTCTAACTTTATACAGTTAAATGGCCACATGTACTGTAAAAGGAGTTCAGGAGTTTCATTCTCTCGTCTTTTACTCTGCTCGCCTCCCTCCATTCATCTCCTGATTATTACTATTATTATTATTATTATTAATAGATAATTAGATGGCACACGCTCTATGAGCATACAGGAAAATCAGTAGGTGGTTAGGAATCTACAAGTTGAAGAGGCAAGAGCGAACATCCTGGTCCCTTAAATAATTAAGCAAAGATATGTGTTTAATTAATGATTCCGAACAAGTAACTCCCTTTGATTTGTGTTGAATTTAAAGGGAAAAATTAATCAAACCTGATCACATACTGATCTCGTCCGATGTTGACACACCCACAAACACATGCAGTATATACCGTCGTTAGGGGCACGGTGGTAGTCTCGCCCGGCAGTGTTAAATGCATATAATTAACAGTCTCCAGTCATTGAATCTCTTTATGGGGCCTGAGCAGGGACACCACCACCCAGACATAAAAATAAACCCCCGGCTGTGCTCTTATAGATTACAGTATTGGAGGGAAGTCATGCTGTGGTGCTGACGGTGCTGATCAATAACTTATCAAGCATTGTGCTGATAGAGAGGTTTTAGTACTCGGGGTTCAATATGTCTCGTCTGTTTGGCTGATTTGAGCTTGAGTGTGTTTCTATGGAGATTAGATCAACACAGGCTAGAGATTTATTTGCCGATTATTGGGACACCAGGTTGCGATATTCGACAGGATCGGTAACACTGACTCACCCGACTTAAACTAAACGTGAAATATTAATCCACTGATGTTTCAAATCTGTGAGTAGAGACGTCAACTTTCAATCAGAGGAGGTGCTGACCTTTGAACTTCTAATGCTAAAATATCTCAACAACTATTGGATGGACAGCCATAACATTTCACATTTGTTATAATAATTTGTTTCACAAACACATACCTGCAAAACCAATCACAATCCCATCAGCCTCAGCTGTACTTTGTGTTTACTAACAATTAGCACATTTGTAGCATGCTAGCATGCTAAACTACGATGGTGAACATGCTAAACAACTGATAAGCAGCAGCATGTTGGCATTAAGCTCAAATCATCTCTGTAGAATGGCTGTAGACTGCTATGTTGATTCAAAATGACAAACAATTTGCCTGACTGATCATTCAATTGTTTAAGCTCTTGTAATTATATTTATTGACCACTATCCCCATTATAAAACCAAATCTGATTGATTAATTAGCACTGAACTGAGATTTTATAGATATAATAAACCTTGCACACCAAACAAAAAGGACTAAACTGACCATCCAGTACGCTGTAACTATCCAGTTTATGACCCTAAAACACAAACAGACTTTTTTATAACGGTTTTATACTTTAGTCGGTAAAGAAACATGTTGTACTTTTTCCAGATTCAACACAAACACACTCGTTCCCTCTCTCAGTCTAATTAGCCTCAATCAAGACAGAAACATCTGCTGTTGGCAGCGTTGTAAGCTTAAGTGGACTTACTTTGTAAAACTAGTTTTGTCCTGTGAGGTGGTGAGTAAATGATTTTCCTTGGCACACATGTTGTCACATTGTCTGGCACAGTTTGGATAACCACGGAGTCGGTGCTGGTTATTATCAGGTCATTATGGTGATTATACCTTGAGCATCTTGACAAACACCAGTCAATCTCCAGCTTTGGTGTGATTACACTGGCAAATACAGCACGCATTTATAACGTGTGACCTAATTCACAGCCGTTGTTATTTAGCAGCTAACAACCACAACAAAAAACGGATCATGTAGCTCACCACACAACGACGTCACTTGAATTGCAGCCATACGGTACTTCCCTCTCTCCCGCTCTGTCTGTCGGTATACAGGTCACCTTTTCTTGCATAACAGCTCATTCATAAAACAGCACCACACCTCAGGGACTGGATGAGGAAAAGACTGCAGACGGCTGAGACATATAAACGTCTGCACAGGGAGGATTTTACTGAAGTTGTTAAAAAGCTGTGTCAGGCTATAGTGCAATGTATTTACTGTAACTGTCCGATAAAAACCTTGTATCTCTGGTCAAGTTAACAGCAGTTTCTTTTTTGTAGAATCTGCATTTTAAGTAGAGTTTCCAACTCTGTTATGCTGTAAAAAATACTGTATTTATGAAGGGTTAGTTATTCTAAATGCAAATAATCTTTTGAAGCTATATGAAGGCTCTATAGTGACCTTGTTTTAGGTTTCATGGGTTCTGTTTCTCTATGTTAAACTGATCATTTTTTAGAAATGAGAAAAAGTGAATAGACATAAATAATATTGACAAATGAGTCGATCTTTTTCCAGCTACATAATGCTTTCAAAATCTCTCTTGACTTTGCTCTGGGCAGCTAAAAATGCAACAACTAGACCATCTATAGACAATAACACTATATAACGTTAACACAATAAAATATTGTCCACCACGGAAAAAAGAGCCATGTTGCTGTTTAAAAAAGTAATTATTCAAACACTGAATTAATTACCAGGTAAGATGCTTCAGGGTCTGGGCAGCCTCATACCTCTGAAATTCATCTCACGAAATGGAAAAATGACTCCTCTTCAGGTTGAGGCATTTCCTTGACCGCTGACCATTTTTGTGTGTTTTAAATCAACTAAAAATATATAATACGCTTTGTGAGACCAGGGCCTCTAAGGAAACTTGGAGATTAAGGAAAAAAAAACCGAGGAGCATGCACATCATGAGAAAAAGAACTCCAAAAAAAAAGACTAAGGCAAGCAATAACGTACTTTAAGAAGTACTCAAACAGAAAAAAATATCTGGTTACATAAAAACAACTCCAGGAATGATATGTAAGCTAAGATAGCTGGAACAAATGAGTCACCATGGGCCAACAAACTGTCCTCCAATGGGAGAAAAGGGAGGACGACTAGAACAATGACACATATGGCAATACCTTCAGGTACAACGTAGCCACTCTGGTTGAGTCTGAAGAGTTGCCTTCTGTTGGGAATAAAATGTTCAAAAATGCATGTTGTAACAGGTCTGTTTGTTTTGCCCACATGCTGTGTAAGGGCAGATGTAAAGTTGATGTTTGATTTTAACATAGTTCATCCAGTGTCACCTAGGCTTGTCAGAACACACATTATTGAACACCGTAATGGCTGACTTCAATGTAAGCATAAGTATAAGATTTCACTTTGCGAGGTGTAATATATTATATATATTATATGTATATAATCTCCTCAGATGTGTCGGTAGAGCTCAGAGAAGAAAATGTTGTTCAGGGCAGCTCTCAGTTAAGTGTGAAAGTATGATTTCCAGTCACTGCTACAGGCCTCACTTTGAGTTTTAAGCTACTCTTTTAGGTAAATGGCATCGTTTTCATTCTCCCTGTGTCATCATCACTGCAGGGTTTTGTCTCAGACAGCTTTCCCACATTCTGGCAATCACACTGTCACTGTCTGGTTTTGTTTATGCCCCTTAAAGCCTAATCTTCACATGATTATAGAGTGTCTGTGTTTTTGTTCTACCTCAAGGAGACAGAGGCATCATTGTGAGGAGAACATTTGTCCGCAGGTAGCCTCAACAGTCTGAGCAGCAGCAGTCAACAACAGCACATCACATGGCAAAGTCTAGTAGTCATAGTAAAGTCATCAATATTAAGTTTGCATGTATTCTTTATGTTATTTTATATTATATTTTTATATTAATCTGATGATAAAAAACGCTTTGACCCCACCCTATTTGTCCCTGTATGTGATCCCTAAGTGATGTTTATCCATGTCTATTTTATTCACATCTATCATAATGACAGGCTTTAATATGCACCAACAGGCACCCATTGTGTCCTTCAGCCCTCACAACCAACTTATTGTCATACTTGCATCTGCGGCCTTGAGACCTGTATTTATTCTGTTATATAAACTGTCAAAAGAGATGTTGATGTGAGTTGTTTTCCACAGTGATCTCACAGAGATGCGGTGAGCGTCACAAATTAAATGCCATTCATCTACAAACCTACAAAACCTGGACAAAAAAAACAACTATCTAGATGGATACCACCATATTGAGAAAATAGTAATTTTAGTAGTTCTTTCGGATTAGCCGACCAATAATAAAAGATGGACGAGAGAGGCCACGTTGCACACAATGCTACCCCAAATAATTAGTACACATCATCCCAAATACACTGTCTATTGTTGACAAAATATTTGTATTATTTGTATTTTTGATTTTCTTAAAACTTCCTTTCCTGGAATGGTGGTAAATCTAACTAAAGTAATATGCTATAGTACAATAAAATGTGTTTTCCTTATTACCTACCACCTGCATGGTTAGCTAACTTAGCCCTGATCCAGGACTGTCATAAGCCTACAGGCGTATTGACCCTGAACTAAGCTACCAGTTAGCTAGTAAGCTAACATCATCTGCTATCTCTCAGACCATTGGGCTTATAACAATGGCGTAAAGTTGAAGATATTAATGTTTTTTGTTTTATTGACATTGTGGCGAGGCTAACAAGAGGCTCAGGACAAAGCAGAAATGTTCTCTGAGCGCCCTGTTGCTACTTTGGTGGACGCCGTGGAGCCATTAGCAGATGCCGTCACAGGCTCTATATTCCAGTGTGACAGCCGCTCACATCCATCCTAGCAGCCTTGGCACGGCTGACAGGAGCTCACTTCATCATTGGATGAGCTCCATCCCATGAGAACATTCACCTCACCCCGAGCACCTCTGAACAACTGTCCTATCTTTGTTTGTCATGGTGAATATACAAAGCAAGGCTGAGATTACTAAAGCTTGATTTTAAACTGAAGTGTCTAATAATGGAGACATTACAGGATAACAATAAAATTAGCCCGATAGCTACTGCATGATTATCCATGCACTAAAATGATGCCTCATTGTCGTCATCTTGATCGGACCATTTATATCTTTTGTGTTATAAGGCATTACAGCTTTTTGTGGCTCTAATTTTCCCTGTCTGGCAAGAAGCCCTTCCCTCACATGCCTGAAGGCTCGGTGATGAGGTCAAAGAGGAGACTTCTGGGTGAGCCAATCAGCTTCAGGATGTTATATGTGTGAGTGGATCACAGGCAAATGAGGAGGCAGATAAGACTCCAAAGTGTGAGAGTTTCTGCATTTGCATATCTGTACTAAACTACACGTGTAAACTACATACGCGTGTGAATATATATACTGAATATGTATTTGCGTGTATATTGTGTTTGCATGCGTTGTTGCAATGAATGTCGTGATGTCAGAGTGCAGGTGTCATGTGACGCTCCTGATAAAGTGAGGACAGCTATAGGCAGTTCTGGCTCCTCCGTTCCTCCATCAGTCCTGATGCGAGCCTGGAGAAACTGGACCCCCCCCCCCCCCCCAGCACCTCGGCTAAAAGGGGACCTCTTAACTGCCTTCCTTTGCAATGCAAGAAGATGATGATAAACCGCTTCAAGTAGCTCGATGACAGAAAGATTTATTTCCTCTCAGGTGACTGATGCCATGATAACTTGACTGAGCCTCTGTTGTTATATGTGGAGCATGATGCTGATTTTAATCCATTATAAATTACTCACCATCATATATTATATCCACACGACATTACAATTCTATAAATACATTAATTTTCTAACATGCCTCCCTAACCCTGATGGCATTGATATAAACTACAATCCTCTAAAATTGTACTAATCCCATAATAATCCTTCAAAACGTTCAAACTCACTTATATAATATGATTCTTTCAATCAGTTTTGGACTTACGCTACCTCTTATTTCATTAAATATACAGTTACCAGACATAGCAATCCACATGTTTATTTAAATATGTGTTATCATCTACTGTTATATCGTATATTCTTTATTCCTTTAAACTTGATAACTATTTTTCACACTATTTGTTATAGGCTGCAATTATCATTAATGTAATCACATCAGTATAATGTCGTTAATGATAATGTCCTAATACAAGATGGTGATGCAGTTTGACTTCCAGTAGCATGTGACCTGCAGGCTAATTGTATTTCCATCTCATTCAGGCGATGACCGCTGTTGTTGAAATGATAACATGACGTGACCTTAGTGATTTCTTCATTGACGCTGAGGAATTTCTGGGTTATCCGGAGAGCAATTATCTCCACAATTCACTCAATATATGTGTGCAACCTGGGGGTTATATGGGTAAAAGGGGTTAGTGAGGTCAATATGTGGGGACATTTTTCTTGACCTGATAATGAAACAAGATGAAAAGTTGCTGTGGTCACCAAAGTTAGATTTTCTGGCAAGCCATCCAGTAGCTGGTGAGGAAAAGTAAGGTGATCACCAAAGTTAGAAGGATTCATCCTCTGGGGATCATGGATGTCCATCTTTTATCTTTTATAATTTATGTTTGCACAGATTCTCTGTCTCTGCTCTTCTGTAGTGACAATGGGTGATCTGTTGTCGTTATTTTTTCTAGGTCAATCTGTTTTGATCCATGTTAATCAACCTATGTTTTTGCATTACCGCTCTGATTAACATTTGAGTTTCGGGCCTTCTTTTACACTTATGTCTCTGAGTGAAATCCTATGCTCTGTATCACTTGGTTTTTGATTATTTCTCAACGTCTATCTTCTTCTCTGTGTGTGTCGTAATCTATGAGTGTGTGTGTGTGTGTGTGTGTGTGTGTGTGTGTGTGTATCTCCAATCTATTGTGTGTTGATAGTTAATTGATGACCTCTGTGTGAGAGACAATATGTTCTGTGCATATATCGCTCACGCTCTGATGAAGGTCTTAGTGACCGAAAGCTTAGAAAACAATTTGGTGCAAAGGAGACAAGTGTGCAGATGTTTTGATCATGTTTTTTCATGCAAATCCGTCTGAAAGTTGGTAAAAGGCAGTCAGATACGATAAAGATTCACCGGCAACAACACTTGCTTACCTCACCAAACAAGTGGATTGTCTCGCTCTTTGACCCACTTTGATCAATCTCATTCTTTGGTTGATCATTGTCTCCTGGAGGTTTTGGCTTTTTATGTTATCTGTGGAGTTGCAACATGTGGATCCTGCAGCCTGCAGGTCAAAGGTGAACTGAGGAACGGTGTCGTCCACAGCCTCTGCCATGTCATTTGATTGTCATAGTGGGAATTGCATCACAGAAACAGTGAATGCGTTTAATCAGTTAATAAGTTACAGCTGCTTACAATGCAATCACAGTTTCTAAAACCCCACCTGTGGGGCAGTTACAGCGGGAAGGGGTGGCATTCATTCACTTTGAGTTTAACATGAAGCCAGTGACAACATGGGAGCGCCATCAGATATGAGTTGAGACAGATTTTACTCTAATGTGTTTAGTCAGGGGGAGCAGTTAGGAGTGGTGCTTATTCACAGTGACAACTCCCCCTAAAACAGGCTGCATTACAGCGCTGTAGTTTTAACCCTTTAAACACAAACTTTACCACAAACCTCAAATAATGTATTCCAAATTTGAGCATTAACCTAAATTATTGTGTAAATACCTTTTTTCCCACACAGATTGGGATTGACGCATTCAGAAAAAAATGACCACAGTTATGATGTAAATTCAATGACAGATGGGAGTCACTGACTGATTTCCCAACATGCTTGATAAAATGTAACGATCCCATGAACTATTGAACATGTAGGATATTTTACTTAAAACACCCCCAAAATACTGAAGAATCCAGAAGGTGTTACAAAAAACATTGGAGTGATCAGTTTAAGCAACCAGTTGGAATAAAAACGTTAAGTAACATCATAGCTTTCCTTTCGCTAACAAACAGGAGGCAGAATGTACCATTACGTGTGTGGAACAGGTGAAACATGAAACTCCCAAAAGAAAAAATGCCTTAAAAGTGTAATGAAGAGTCTGAGGCTTAATAACTTGAAGAGAGGTGAGGCCAGAGGCCTGGCGATGACTAATATGCCGTTCTTAACATATTTTGGAATCATTGACTTTAAAATGTACACTATGCTTTTGTGACATTTTGAAAAATAATGTTCTACTTATTCTTCCTCGATGTGTTCTGATTGGAGTCTTGGGTCCAGAGCAGTGAGTGAGTGAGTGCTGGCCGCGTGGCCCCGCCAACCTTTTTCTAACTCACAATGAAAATAAATTAATTCACAATGGGATTTTTTTTTTTACCTTATAATAGCGCATACAAAGCATCAAAATACACTAATAGAGCTTGTTTAAAAAAATAATTTCAAAGAAAGAAAGATGAGTAGGCCTAATGGGACTTTTAATATTTATTCATTATTTGTTTATTAACTGGCCCCAAGATAAAACAAGTTGAGTGAGTATCCCTGATCTAGAGTGACTGACTTTCTCGCTATAATAAAAATCCTATGTAGCATCTATGTAGTCTATTTAAAAGATATGTTTTTTCTTCTCAAAATGATTTGAGATCCTAAATATTTTGGTAATATATTACAATAGTAATTGTAAATATTGCACCAAGCACAGAACAGTCCTAAATGAAAAATCATTGATTAGTCGTCATAGGTGACCCCCCCCCCCCCCAACACACACACACACACACACACACACACACACACACACACACACTGAAACAGGTCTACTTGTCAAATGGTCCAATGCTCTGCAGCACCAGTCCGGTGGAGATCAGCACAAATTACGCATTTGTTTATTATTCTGTGACCAGAAGTGTAGCTCCGCCCACTGAGACTAACCCAACCAATGAGCTCATTCCTGCCTCAGAGGAGTGATCTGTATATCTAAACCTCCAGTCTGCCTGTTCATTGTACTGAGTCAGCGGCCGTGCGCAAATGGAACCAGAGCAGGGCTGTGCTGTAGACTACATAATATCTCTCTGCCTGCAGGACTTCACACGCACTGCCGACTGGAAATCACAGGCAGCAGCTACAGCTTTGACTTCATCTTCCACAGATTGTATGAGGAAACCATAAATCCAGGATAGCTTGACGGGTACCCCGGTTGGGATCTCTCCAACAGCCCCCTCCTCCTCCTCTTATTACTGACCATCTCGGACCACGGATGCAGAGAGCAGCAGCGATGCGGCGGCTCCGCTGTTAACTCGCTGGACCGTTTGCTCTCTGTTGTTGCCGTTGTTTTTTTTTTTATCTAAAAAGGAGGCAGAATAAATCCACAATGAAACTCAAACCGAACCAGACCAGGACATACGACGGCGAGGGCTTCAAGAAACGAGCAGCATGTCTGTGCTTCAAGAATGAACGCGAGGAAGAGGTAAGAGGTTCCGCAGAAACTGAACCACATGAACAATATGCAGGGGTTGTGTATGACTTCGTGGCCTAGTCATCCCCTGTCTGCACCCAGTCATTCAAACAGCGCAGGGGTGATTATGAACCAAATCGAGAATGATATTTAGTATTACACATGGGTTTAGACGTGTGGCGCCAGCTTCTAGGTGTAGCTGCGTTAACACTGTTTTCTGTCTGTCACAATGCCACTATTTTGGTTTGTTTCCGTGCTGTTGCTGCTGCTGCTGTTGTTGATGCGCCTTGGGCCATCCAGTTTAGGCTAGTTTGAGGAGCGCGTAAAGAAAGGGGGGAAAAGGCTGTTGTCAAAGTAGCTACTACTAATAACAAACGACAACGGTGACACATTTCAAAACAAAACACCTGATCAATACCTCATTCGAAACTATATTGAGTTGAAGCAACGCTCTTATTTTGAAGACTGATTCGCTCTACTTCCGGTTAGCTTGCTCTTAGCTTGAGTGGCTAACGCGGAGGGGGCGAGGCACTCTGTTGCACGTTTCCCTTTCATTTTTGGGGGGTTTACATCGGTGTGTTTTGAGAGAGGAGTTAAGAATGCGGGCCTCGAGTCTATTATTAAATATATCTATCAACTGTCGCGTAACTTGACCACATTTAATATCACGACAGGGAGGGTCCAGGCAGTGGCCATTCATGATTCTGCTGCAGCCCACCGGCCTTGAGCGGGCAGCTGCGTAGCAATGATGTGGATGAGGATTTAAAGGGGCCCTCGCCATGTAAATAATGGAGATGGGGTTGCAGACTTGTATTGTTGTGTCTTAAAGACTTTTCTAGGTGATATACAATGCAGTCGATCCACGTTAAAGGCGGATTTCCGTACTGTAACAGCAGTGTCTTTCCACCCCAAACCTAATTAAAAACACACAAGCTGTGATATCGCCAAGAATAGGCTATTACAAGTGTTTTGTGTTAGTCACTCTCTTTATTTATATGCACACAAAACAACAACAGTATTAACAGTGACCCATATCAAATATTCAAAACAGTACAAACAATTAACTAAATAAATAGAATAACCTTTATAAGGGTTTATTATAAACACACTAATACTATAGACATATTCTTATCCAGAGAGCCTATATTAATATAAATGACTCAAGTTAAGCTGTTTATACTGGTTCCATTATAACTAATAATAGTCATGTATGCATATGACCAGAAAGTCATATATGTCCAAATATCAGGACCATATCTCTGCTTTTGTGGCATATTCTCTCATGTCTAAATTTAGCCTCCACTTTGAGCTTTGCATAAACAAACTGTTACACAATATACAGTGAAAGCAGCCCAGTGTGATGTCCCAGGACTGGCACAGAGAGCTCTGCCTGAGCCTTCCAGTGTTCAGCTGTACAACACACAGATTGGAAGAGTTTTACACACACACACACACACACACATACACACACACACACACACAGACACACTTATGTCTGTTCACTTACACAAAACTTGTACCTGTACTACTGCGGTCTTGCAATTTTTTTTCTGATTTTTTTTTTCTTTCTTTTCTCTTGACTTGCAATCGCAGGAGAGGACAGTCAGGGAACGTTGTGACAACAGAAGAGTGTAGGTGTGACCATCACCCTCAGGATATTCAGGCTTTGACAGGCATGTCTACTCATGCAATCGCATGGATGGCACTGCTTGAAATATGAGAACCAATCTGGTGATTATGATTTAGGGTAGTCAACAATGGCCATTTTCCGCCTAACGAAGGTTGAGATATGGAGCTTTGTGGCATCAAAACTCTCCTTAAACACACGCCTGACACATATACAATCAGTTCCTAGACACAGGAGACACAATTGTGGTGAAATGAGAGCCCTACATGCTGTTGGACTGTTTTTGTTTCGGAGAGGAAAGGCGAAAGCTGAACCCTCAGGGAGAGGTTCTGTATGACAGCAATTAAACTCCCAACCGGGGAAAACAGGAACCTCACAGTGCAGAGGGATGCCAGTGATAACTGAGGAGGGCACCTGGGTAAATTAACAGCATGTGAGTTGCTTGGGGCCTGTGTGCCAAGAGAGCTTCTTTAATCATCTTACTTCATAATAGTGCAGTGGTCGGTTGCAGAAACCCTTAGTTAAATAACAAGCCCTAGAAGTTTACTCATTCGTACATTTAATGCAAATTTAAAGAAGTAAACTGTATGATTCCATAGCACTTCCCCTGCTTTATGTTTTCACCTCCAGTTATTCTGATTGGATATTGTGAAGCACACACTTAAAGCCACAAATGTGTGGGTGTGTTTACTGAGAAATGATTTCATCACAACATTGTAACCTGACTGCTGTGCAGAAATAATCAGAATGCAGTAAGAACACAGTAAATCTGTATGGCTTCAATATTTTCATATTAACAATAGATTTAATGACTGTGACATGGGTTGCTCTTAGCGACTTAACAAAAAAACATGAGAATTATCAGCTAACTCTGCAATGCGCATCATTTCTGATGAGCTTTATAGAGACTGGTTTTGCTTTTCTGACGCTCTAGAGACCAACTGTCCACTACAGGTCCAGTAGCAGACGGACGACGTTAGCAGCTAACAGATGAACATAGTGGAGCATTTAGCAGCTTAACTGCCAAAGATGTCACTTTGGGCGTTGGTGGAGACCAAAACTGAGCTAAAAGAAGCGTGAATATTGGACTGCACAGAAACACGACTCCAAATGAACGCTAACATTGCGTCATATCTTCTGGATGTGGGAACTGTTTGCTGACAAGTTCACCATATCAACTTAATATGTCCACTTGTTTCCACTTCCCCCAGGTGTCCGTCATGTTAACGGTTGCCAATCTTAATTTGAACCGTTCAAATATTGTTTGTTTCATGATTTCAACCTAAAGTGCTACAAACTGTGCTTGGCAGTGTTGAGGCTTCGTATAATGTCACGAGTTCATGCATAATTTGGAGTAAGAGAAAAGATCCGATCGAGAGAACAGTTTTAACCGTAACCTCCATGTTTATGAATTTATGACCCAGAGGCTGCATATTGAAGGTACTGCAGCAGATTGTAAACAATGTCATACTGGGAATTGGAGGGGGGGGTTGTCAGTGTGAGTGGAACGCTTCAGCAGAAAGTCAGAAATGTAGGTGTTCAGTTTCTCTCTCTCTTCGCCTCTCCTGCTGTTTGTCTCCGACAGCCCCTGATAACGTCTCCTCTTGTATTGGCTGATACCTTTTTTATAATGTGACGACTATTTTATAGCTTAGCACTTCTGATTCTGCACTTTCCCTCATTCCCTCCGACCGTCACCCCGGCATTCGGGGCCTTCTTCTATTTGACAGCTACAGGCCTTCCGCCTCGGGGAGGAGGCGGATGTGTTAATGTCCTCCAGAATATCCCTTCTTGAGGCCATGCCAGAGGAGTCGCTGTCATAGCTTGTGTTTTACTACCAGTGGTAGTTCACATATCTCAAATTATGATGTTAAGTTAAGAGTGACTGATTCTCCTCTTTAAATCAGTTACGAGACTATACAACAGATCTTTGGATAAGAGAAAGTCTTAGCTAACGCCAGGTGAGTCTCGCATTCGTCCACAGGGTTTTTTTATTACCCCGGGGGAGATTTACTGCATGTTACCTCAGAATTTGCCCTCGTCCTTGTTCACACTGGGGGTCCCTGGGAAGTGATACAAGTTGCAAACCAGTGAAATGTCACCGAGAAACACTGCAGTGTTCCCTCTGGGGTTTCTTCTTCTCCTTGCCCCTCTTTCCAAATATACGTGTGTTTCTGTGCTCCGAGTTCAGCCGTCAGCCTACGTTTCATGACAGTGTGAGTTATTTTGTTCACCCTCTTTAACTGTGGCCTGTGTAGTCTGCACTTTTTTCCCAAAGTTATAGGAAAGGTCAGAAAGTGTAAAGTCTTCTTAGTCAGTGACTTAGTCAGTTTGTGAGTGCTTGACAAGTCGTTAACAAGTGAGCGGATTAGTGTAAATGGTTAGCCAGAAGTAGAAATGGTTGAAACGGATGGTGAATGAACTTGAAATACTGACATTTTCAGTGAATTCACTGGATTTCTTCAACTTGTCAAAGCATCTTGGTGCCTGGGGAGATGAATAGAAGCTTGCAGGTTTGATTTTGTTTGTGTCGTCACGCTGGAGTGTCCTTTTTGCTGCTCCCTCTTATGAACTGTATTCTGCTGATGTGAAGAAACAACTTCTTAATTATACACAGTTTGTAATATGTTGATTCAGTGCTCTACATTCCTAAATGTATTAAAAGAAAACTAAATGTGGCACGTGCTATATTTCTGAGGATGGACAAATACAAGTTCCTCGCGGGGCAACATGAGGAAGATAAAAATGGAACAACCAGAGCAGAAATCCTGTTTGTCCTCGCTGTCGCATAAGCTCTGCAGCTTTTGTTTTGTATACATCTCACACTTTAGACTTGGAACAAATTGACACCAGTGATCTCCATTTAAGCCTTTCTGGCTGCACTCAGACAACGGGGTCGGTCTCAAACACACCCATAACACAAAGAATAAATATTTTATTATGTCATATCACTGAAATAGCCCATCCCGCATGGAAGTACGTCACCCAATAATAGCCTGTATGGAAACAGACTTTCTGCAGGTGATGTTCACGTTCAAAAAGATGTGAAAATAAACCCTCGCTGCATATGACAAACATATTCCTTGGGGGGGAAAAAAAAGAATTACCATCTTCTTTCTTATTTGAAATAAGTTCCCCCTTCTCACATTGTGATTAAAAGGGCAAAAGTTCAGTTTGTTTTAGCTCACCTCATCAAAGATCCTTACTCAAGCAGGTTACACGGTTCAACGTGGCACATTTAGTTTTTTACAGTCTGCACTCTGCTGGGAAGGCGTCATGTTCTGCCCCAGCTCTGTTTGTACCGTTAGTGTAAATGACCCTTCCTCTAACACACATCCCTTAATGTACGCCACATCAGACATAACACCTGTTGTGTGTGCGTGCGTTTCTCGAACCTTTTACATCCTGAAGGAAATGTTTGCGGAGCGTGCACGCACTTAATCCGCACCATCACGCTTGACATGGATAGCTACCCCACTGCCCTTCATCCCCGATGACGTAGTCTGGAAAGAAGCAGGTGGCTGGGTTGGATGAATGTGAGAAAGATGTCAGCCGACAGTGCTCGCTGTCAAAGCCCCAAGCATTCGTTGTCCAATTGGTTTGGCCCCCGGGCCCTTAGCAGAGCACTCCGGTAGCTGCAGCCACGATCCCATTAGAGAAGGGAAGATATACAAAAACTGAGTTAGGATTAAGTGACAGGCTGACTTTTCTGGCAGATTACTGTATATGGTGGTAGAGGTACATGTCACCATATGTTGTACAAGCTACTTACCACACTTTTTCTCTCTTTAATGCATGCATATTTACCTTCACTGATTACTGTGTATGATCAAATGATTTCTAAACTGGCAACCACAAGCTGTAACATTCAGAACATTCAGTGGAATCACAAATAAATGAACCACTGAAGGCTCTGCACCTGAATCAACTGTTCATATCACTACGATCGTGGTCCTGTCACAGACTGTGTTTTAAAAAGAATGAGCAAAATTGCTCCATGCAAATGTGGTAATGTTTACAGCAGGTGTGCTTCTGTCTGTTGTGGTTGCTATATGGATACTGCTAGAAAATGCAGACACAGACTCATCTGATCCGTGCATATCCGTGTACACTGCAACTGTAGTGTAATTCAAGCCCCGCGGGCCGCTTAGGGAAGCACTCACAGACTTTGAGCGGCTCATGCTTGGTTTACATGCATTGTTTGCATTGTTTGTGTGTGTTGGAACCGCCTCAACACGGGCTTTGATTGAGCTTTAACCAACCTAGAAACCCAAAACGGGTGAAAGCAGGTGAACGGGTACATGCTATGGTCCCCCAAATGCCTCCATTTGTTCCAGTTGGAGTGAGCTTTTTTTCTAAAATAACTGTTATCCAGGTTTGTGTGTGATATTTTACAATAGTTGAAAGTAAAGTATCATGTTTCAGTGTGTATCGTTCTCATATATATTCCATGTATTAGTCTCACTCAGAAGACCATCCACACCATGTCAGGATAAAATATTTGAAGCGACGAAGGCTGCGGTGGGTTTAGGATCCTGTCTACAGCAACAGAGAATAAATAGCAGAGGCAGCAGCAATCATCAGCTGTCTGTCTTTGAGACTTGAGTCACAGGGGTCAAGGGTCATGTCTCATGTCAAGCTCAGGTTCAGTGTTTAAGTCTCAGAAACTACAGGGACTTCTTGCTTCCTTATGATGTGACATGGTTTTCTGTATCTAAAAGGGGCATACTCAAATTGATAGTAAAATAAAGGAATTGACATTTTTCTCTCTGTTCCAGGTTCTGCTGGTCAGCAGCAGTCGGCACCCGGAGCAGTGGATCGTCCCCGGAGGAGGGATGGAGCCAGAGGAGGAGCCGTGTGGTGCCGCAGTGCGAGAGGTGTTTGAGGAGGTGAATAAACTCAAGAATTGTTTCTTATCACTAAGTGAGCTCTTTTTGTGCGGTGTAGAGGAAGTCTTCGTTGAGGGTTGAACAATCCAAAAAAATGGTGGGTGGGGACATGGTGTCAGTAGCTGGGTGAACGGGGAGTGTGCTGGTATTCCAGAGGTCCCTCTGGTTGAGAACCTCGTGTTCTCAGCCACGTCAGCGGTCTAAACTTGGCTCCTCGTTGGATTCCTGTGCTTTCACAGACCCTGGAGCCCAACCCGCCGGACACATTGGTGCGACAGAGTGACACTTGTGAAGTATGCCGAGGGGGAAAGCACAGATGTCATATGTCCTGGCAGTAATTTCATTCCTGTAAATGAATAAAGCAACTACGACGTGTTATGAAAGAGACATAATTACATTTCCACATTAATATTCTTTCAGGATTTGAGCCAGGTTTGTTTATTCCATGTCAAGGGACATTACCAAGGATTGATAATGATACCTATTATTAGAATTACTGTAAGTCCTTCCTTAAGGCCTCAAATAGTGTAGATAAATTCCATATAGAAATTATTACCTTTTTAAGAGGCTGACAAACCTAAATTGAAGCAGCTGTGAGGCCACAGAGGACAAAAATGAACTCGGCACAGGGATTTATTCTGTAGTTCAGCTCTGAACGTTTTCTTTGTTTCGGTAATTGTTCGTAAAGCAATACATCCAAACAAAGCCTGGGAGGTTACAGTGGAGCTCAGTACATAGAGCCCTTTAAACATTGATATGTAATACACAATACCCATTGTTTTGCCACAGAATATAGTCTGTTGTTTGAACACTGCTTTTCTAATGTTTCTACCCTCTATTCATCTTTTGGAGTGAATAGAGTGCCCTTAAAACTTTAAGAAAATCACACAAAGCAATGTCCTTTGCTGTCTTTGTTCCATGCGCTAGAGCACAGTAGGGGAAAAACAAAAATCCTAAAAAATATTCTTCATTTATTCTTCAGGCCGGTGTGAAGGGCAAGCTAGGACGTCTGCTTGGCGTGTTTGAGGTAAGCTTACACGGCTCTCTTACTTTCAGTTCATTATACCAATGCAACCGCAACATTAAAGGGTATTAGATGCACAAATTCCCAAATTTTTTTTTGTTTTTATCATGCAATATGTAATTTCTTTCCCTTGCGATCCCTCCAGCAAAACCAGGATCGGAAGCACCGGACGTATGTGTATGTGTTGACTGTCACAGAAACACTGGAGGCCTGGGAAGACTCCGTCAACATAGGTACAGTTTCCCTTCACCTTTTTGTGTGTGTGTGTGTGTGTGTGTGTGTGTGTGTGTGTGTGTGTGTGTGTGTGTGTGTGTGTGTGTGTGTGTGTGTGTGTGTGTGTGTGTGTGTGTGTGTGTGTGTGTGTGTGTGTGTGTGTGTGCGTGCGTGCGTGCGTGCGTTTCATCTAGCTCACCTTTTTACAGTACACTGTTTTTTTTTATTTATGTGGAGGCCAGTATAGTGCATGGAGACCGTATGGGCATCGGGGTATGCAGTGGCCACAGGTGTCTATAAATCTAGGCCGCCGGTCGTAGCTGCAGTGGTTCTGAGCTGTAGTTCATTACAGCTGACAGTAGCCTGGACACCAGTATCCAGCCTTACTTTATGTGCATCCTCTACCTGTCGGTGTGAACCAGAGCCTGCTACATTCACTATGTTAGACTATATTAATGCACATATGTCAGTATATATGCCATGTTTTCACGTGCATGAGCATTTATGTATGTCTGTGATCCTCGAGTAGCGTCTACCTTCACCTTGCTTGAACCGAAAGAACCAATTAGCTGAGGATACAATTTAAATACACTCTACCTGTTGTGGTAGCTTGCTGTAAAATACTTCAGTTCTGCGTCGCATTACGCTTCCCAGTTTCCTTTTACCATTTCTTCCTATTATAGAAAAGCGAGAGTAACATGTTGAAGCTCATGATTTCCTTTATTGCATATGTACTAGAAGAAATGGCTTTGGTACAGTGTAAGAGCAACCTGTGGAAGAGGAGGAAAGTGTCTTGTGTATCTACTAGTAATGAGGGATATAATTTTTATGCTGTGGCTCTCTAATTATGGGAACACCCAACATTAAAGGCATCCTTTTAACTCATACATTGTGCTCCGTCTCCCCCTGCAGGTCGTAAGAGGGAGTGGTTCACCGTGGACGAGGCCATCAAAGTGCTGCAGAGCCACAAACCCGTCCATGCAGAGTACCTGCGGAGGCTCCAGCTCAGCTGCTCCCCAACCAACGGAAACTCCATCCTCCCGAGCCCGCCGCCCAACGACAACTACCCCCATTACAGCGCCACCGCGCCCTCGCCCTCGACGGGTAACGTGTTGGGCTCCTCCTGCAGATAGGACTGCACCTAAAACCCTGCGTGCGCCGTCCAGCTCGGATGGTTCACTGAAAGTCTGTACAGTCTTGCATGAATCTAATGACTTTTAGAGTTGCGGCTCTCCTGTATGTATCATTTCTAGTCTTAGGTGCAGGACAGACCAAAGCCAATCACCACAACTGTGTTGAAGACTCGCGTGACAGGGCAGGAGACGTCTCTGACAGAAAGACTGTGAATATCTCAAGAACACATTTGTTTTGACCGAGGAAGCTGCACACTCAGCTGGCGTGAATGACCTGGTGAAGGAATGCCTTACAGAAACTTTGTATGAATGTTGTATTTGGGTTGTTTTTCTCTCACTAATGGTAATTTTTTTAATTTAATTTTTAGCAGAATGGAAATGCTTTCTAGTCAATAAAAGAGTAATGGACCCCAGAGCACATCCATGCGGGGATGAGACGCCAGAGCATTGATGTGTTTCAAGGTGTTCCTCTGTTGTTAATGTTGGTTGGACTTTCTTTACACCATGTAATCATCAATTATTGACATATACAAAAAATATAGATACAAAAAGTTTTACACAATTAAAACAAACAATAGAATTAAATAGAAAATGTCAGGCCAGAAATGACTTGTGGTCGTCAATGCCAAGGTCAAGGGTCAGAGACGTCCTATCTGTCAGGATAGCGCCAACTGTCAGTGAGTTGATACCTCAGTAAACTGGATCGGAGTCGTGCCGTCGCGTTCCATATCCTTTGACAAAGCACTGCTGTGTTCAGAGTTAGACTGCAGCCGCAGACGTTACGGCTCCACTAACCTTGACCGATCCAACACACTGGACCGTTGACTGTTCAAAGCCACATACCAGTGTCACGGTTTCCCACGTTTTTGAAGTGAAAGTGTTTACTGGTGTAAAGTCTTTCCCTTCGGTTTGAAGTGCTGCTATCGGGTCAGTTGAGTTTATCTCAACTCTGGTAATGAAAGAAATGGATTTTCTTTAAATGAAAATAATCACGGTTGACTGCTCTTTGAATTGATGTTAGTATTTTTTTTTTATCATGTCTCATTTGGTAAAACAGACCACCAAATGACATCATCTCCATGTACGATATGATTGTTTTTTCTACCATAAGATTACTAGCGCTTTGGGCTGCGACTAATTCTTTTTATTTCTGGATTAACCTCGGATTATTTTCTTGGTTAATCTTCTAATTTGGTCTATAAACTTTCAAAAATTGTGAAAAATGCCCATCATAGTTTTTAATGCAGTTTTAATATAAATATTTCGTCATGATTTTGGGTGCATGGTGGGGTCTAAGATGCATACTTTGTAAGTTCAGCATTATCTCTACAGTAGGTCGTCCCCGTCTTTCTCTCTCCGTGCATCCCGTCTGCCTCTCTACTTCATATCGAGGCTAAAACGGTCCCTCAGAAATATTCTAAATAAAAAGTCATCTACATTTAGAATATGAAGACTGAAATCCAAAGAAAAAAAAGGCTGAAATTGGCAGTTATTTTTTGTTCATATAACCCACTCACTCCTGTGTTGACCGCTGAATGACGACTGGGAACCGTACAGAGATTTGTAAATAGCTTTGAAGAGAAACATTTAAAGTGTTTTTAACCTGAATGTACCTGTACAATTTCTCTTAATATTTTATATATTTTTTAACAATGTACAAATGGCAGGATAAAACCAATGCGTAGAAAACCCACTGAGAGCGGTATGTACAGTATATTTGTATCAATGACAATGTGCCACGGGTTTAGGATGTAAAGGTTGGCTGGTGGGAAGTCGAACGGTTGAATTAACCCGTTCTAAATCATGATCTGGTGAAAAAGTCTGTGAGGATGGTATTAGAAGTTAACTTGGAAACAAAAATAACAGACTGGATCTGGAGATACATTCTTTTTTTTCTTCTTTTTTAGAAAATGTATATAGCATCTTGCTAATCAGCTTGTGTGTGTGTGTGTGTGTGTGTGTGTGTGTGTGTGTGTGTGTGTGTGTGTGTGTGTGTGTGTGTGTGTGTGTGTGTGTGTGTGTGTGTGTGTGTGTGTGTGTGTGTGTGTGAGACGCACAAGACTGAGTATAGACAAATTATGAAATGGGGTTTTTTAAACATTTTTTGGGGGGGGAAATGAAGGCAGGATATTAATGATCAGGGGAATGTTTTTAAAGCTTTGGTAAGATGATGAAAAAAAGCATTTCATACACTTTTCAGACAGACGATTATTTTATTGTTTATTCAACCGTGACGAACACATACTGTTTAACACTGTTTTTAAGTTTTCCCATGTGACCTATAGATGTATGCTTCAGAACTTTGCAATATCAGAAGCTTTAAAACACCAATTCAAGTTCCATAAACTTTCAGCCTTGTTCGATTGGTAATGTTAGAACTCCAGCCACCTCGTGTGTGTGTGTGTGTGTGTGTGTGCGTGCGTGCGTGCGTGCGTGCGTGCGTGTTGATGAACGTGAAATATGATGTGCCAAATTGCAAAAAGTGTTAGGTGGGAAAATTTGTTTCATTTGGCAACTGCTTTGTGAAAAAGAATAATGATCTTAAACATTGTAATTTCAGAATATAATAATTTAGAGATTTAAATCCTTCCTTGTTGAAATTAAGACTAAGGAACCACAGGCACGTATTCTTTGTTTTACCCCATACTGTGTTTAAAGTCCACTTGTCACGTAGCTGAGCATATAAGACTTCACTAGAATCAAAATAACATAAATTTAACATAAACTCATTCATTTCGATGTTTGGCAGCTGAAACATCTTCCTTCACTTCCTGGAGCTTTTTGTGTGACGCTCGGGTCTATGCTGATCTGAGAACGCTCCTTTTATGAGTAAAGCATGAGAGTCGGGATAAGAATCCCACGAATGAAATGTATGTGCTCGTGTACAAAAAAAGTAAGACGGCCTGGACGCAAGCGTCCACTAAATGCATGGTGGAATTGAACAGCTTGATTGTCTGCTGAACACATTGTAATGTCACATGGATGTAACCAGAGCATTTTACTCAAAGCAAACTTAAGCTTTCTCAGCGTTTTGTCACGAATATTATGCACAGAAAAGTTTAAGGTGAAAGGGATTTGATGACGTAGACTGGAAAGATTGTTTTTGAGACAAGATTACATTAAAAAGGGGAAAAATCGTATCGTAGCTGTTGTTGAATTCTCATTTATTTGCCGTCTATGAAGTTAAAATGTCATGAGAGTCAAGGATCATTCGTTGGCAAATGATTCAGTGGCTTCTAGAAGTAGAAAAGTAAGACCAGACCCAGCAGCTGATAAGCCATTATGTTTAAATCAAGGAAAACTAAATCTTCAAAGGTTTAGTGTTTCAGTAGTTTAGGAGTCATGACTAGATTAACCTGCTATAAGGCCCCAGGGTAAGGATGTGTGCCACTTCCCACCCACGCCCCCTGTTCTCAGCAGGGATAACATCTGTTATGATACGCGTTTATTGGCTGACATTTTTTGGCTCAGACAGTCTGCACGATATCAGATGAATATCTTGAGTCTGGGACTAGATTCGCAGGGCCCCTCAAAAAAACTCTATAATTTGTCAGACGATCATTCTTGAATGCTGGATGTCCCTAAACTAAATCTGCATTTTATCCACAAGAACCACAAACACACTGACACAAACATAATCCAGTTTTGTTTGGAAGTAGTATAATTAAACACAATATAATATCTTAACGATGTTATTGAACTGAATAGAAGTTGGTATGGCCAAACAGCTGCCTATAGAATAGTGTCAACAGCACAAAGTGCAAATGTGGAGGCCTTTAGCCAAATTTAAATAGACTATCATACATGTCTGGCATTAACAGTTGGGTCTATACAATTTCACAACTTGTGTAAAGACACAACCTGGTGGGAAATGCCTGCTGTGTCAGGCTTCAGCTCCCCTCACAACTCAAGCCAAAGAGGGCGGGGCTGAGGTCCAGAGTTTGAAAACTGATCATTCGGGCAAGTTCTGACACCTAAGGTGCAACATTCCAAATGTTGTCCCCTAAATATCCACCAAAAAATCTAAAGTAAATATTGTCATTAAACGTTGTGTGCCTTGGACAAATAAGGTTAATGATGAAGCAATGCATTGCAATCAGAGGTGAAAGCCACAATTTAAAATAGTTACAAATTAAGGTCCTGCTTCCAAACATGTACAAAGTTGTATCAACAAACTTTACTTTCAAAAGTTATTGATTAAAAACGATATTTTAAACTGTTTAGCACCAAGCTATATATGTGAAATATGTTTTGAATTAGGCCTAACTTAAATTAAACCACAGCTGTTATAGATGCAAATGTTTATAGTACAATATTTCCTTATGAAATGCATTCAAGTAGCAGAAAACATTGAAGTAAAATACAATAAAGTCGAAATGAATACAGTACTTGAGTAAATGTTACTACCAACCGATACCAGCCAGCAGCGACACCTGACACCTCAGGTGCGTCGCCTCTAGCTCCGCCCCACGGGGTGTCAGCAAGGCAGGTCGACCCACCTAATGATCAGTGGGACAACAAAGCACGACTGATCATCAATCCAGAAGCAGTACCCCATCAGCGAAGCGACCGACTTAGACGGATTTTGGGGGTTTGTCCACGATGGAGGAGCAGTTCTTTAAATCAACGTTACCTGCGCAAGACTCGTTCGTGCTGGATGACACCAGTCTGGCTCTGCCGGCCGAGCCTACTCCAAGATCCTCGACGACTGTGAGCTCAAATGAGCGGAGTCTGCGCGTTCACCAGCAGGTTCAGCTCACACTGGCACGGAAAGCGAGGAAGACTGTGTCAAATGGTACGGTTCATTTTGAAGATCTTATGATTAATATATGGCTGAAACACACTGAAGAGGCATTTTTGGACACACCGCTCCTATTTGACAGATTTTGTAAGCTACATCTGAAAGGATCTTTTTTTTTAAATAATACTGATAATAATAATAACAATAGAAAATAACAATAGAGGAGGTGTGGCTCATGTCTCCCTCCCACTATTCATAATTACAACAATTCATATTTATTTAAAATTAAATCTCAGTTTGACCTTTAGTTCGGGAAGCACTGTATTAGACAATTAAACCATACTATTTTATAATATTCCACCATTTTGAGGCTGGTGTGACTTCTTTGAATTGACCCATTGTCACCGGTTGAATATGTGTCTGAGTTGAAGTTCAGCTACACCTCTCGGATTGCTTCATTTGATTGTTACATTTTAACTAGTAATGTCTGAAGAGGTGAAACTGTCCTGTATATTTAGAGAAAGAAACAAAGATTTGAGTAGCAGAACAATACTGTTTCTTCTTTCCTGTCCTGTTAATCATTTAACCTATTTAAATCTGCTTTTAACCTATGATGCTAGTTGTGTATGCTTTTTGTTTATTACTGTTATAATGTCATCTCTCTGCCATGTTACTGCTTTTATTGTTTCTGTGTTTACCATTTAAAGGGCTTTTGAGTACCCTTTAAAGCCCTATACAAATAAAATGTGTTATTATTATTATTATTATTATTATTATTATTATTATCCTGTGACCCTCTTAACGGGTCTTCATCCCCACTTAGATACCAAACCCTTATAAGTGTCCTTCTCGATCCAGGAGATATGCTCTGTGTAGCCTTGATAGCCTACTATCATTTTGGAATGCTTAGTAGTCTGCTTGTCCAACAGGTTTCTGCACTTTCATTCATACACTTAAAGGGAGATGGATGTGACAGCAGACAGAGCTTGCATTTAATTGGCCTAAATATGTTTAATATACACTGGCCTGTTTTCCACTGGGTTATGTTCTTTATTTATTATGTATTGGTAGCCTAAATAAATATGTGGGTGGGTCAGTTCCATGAACGATCAATCTGTCACTACGTATTAATAGGTGTATTATATGTATTTACGCAAGATGATTTACCATAGTGGCCCACAAAAGGATTGACAAATTTCCCTGAATCAAGGTTGATATCTTCAAATGTCTTATTTTGTCTAATCAAAAGTAAAAAAAAAATGTATGAATATTCAGTGAACTATCCTATTTTACAAAGAACAGTAGCAAATCCTCACATTTGAGCAGCAGGAACCAGCAAATTAACAGGTGCCGTTTCATGTTTATTGACTATGCAGTTAATTGTTTCAGGTCTGCATAACAATAATACAGGTATGTTGGTATGTTGGGCCTTACTATAGATATTTATGTCAATGAATGATGAACATAAATCATAGAAAAGATTTTAAGTATGTTAGCTCTCATGTCTCTTCTTCCCTGCTTCTCCTGTCACCTTGTCAATCTTTCTTAATGCCAGTGAACACGTTTGGTTTGCATTAGTTTACAAGCCCTGTCAGCACTAAGAGTACTGCACTTTAGCAGCTAAGGCAGCTAGGCTAGGAGTCGTCTCCCTGATCTGAGGAAGTATTGGTGTTGCCATGCATTTAGGTATTTACAGTGTGAAACAGTGCACTTTAACAAAACCTCCTCAACTTGTTTCAGGTAGTGTCCATTTACAGAAAAACACAGCAAAGAGCTTTGATGCTACCGATGGACTTTTACCAAACATGAAGGTACCTCACTCTCTTTACTCATTAATACATAAACACACAAACAGTTTAGTGGCATTTATCATCTTCTTTATGTGTCACTAAAAGGTACACACAACCTTATTGTCCTTATCACCTGATAAACTCTTAATTCCGTGACAGATAGCCATCAGCTACTTTGCATATTTAGGATGTCCTCTCTTTGAATTGTTTACCTGTCCATTATAAAAGAACTGCATGGACGTAGTGTGCTGTAATTTGAATGTAGTCAAATGGTCTGCTGCTGCTTTATATTCACAGCCTCCAGCCCATTTGAATGAATCACTGTGTTCTTACATTTAGCTTGACATTATAGTTAATTTGTGACTTTTAAGTGTCAGCTCAAGGTGTACGGAGCCCTGAAACTGGCAAGATCAAAATAGAGTTATTTTTGATTTTGCCAACTGATTTGTGGTAAAATAAAAGGGTATTTTTTCCTTTAAATACTAATCAATTAATGAAATATATTCATATAATTTATAAACTGATCAGCAGTAAAGGAAAAAAAAAAAAGAAGCATTTTTGACCAACTGATTGGAGGTTAAAAGAAAAGTATAAAAGTAAAAAGCTTTATATTTCTTTCCACTTTTTACTTTTTTATCTTGTCTATTGCACATTATTTAAATGGAAACAACATTAAAGTTTCCCGGTATAACTACATTATAATATTATTGTAGTAATGCACATTTTTGTGGTAGAGCACAGTCACAGTGGGCATTGATACATTGTATAACTAATTCATTAACTTTACAGTGATCATAATGATGCAACGACTGCAATGAGTGCAACAATGTGCAAGTTGGACTACTCTTCCATTTTAATTTAAAGTCTTCCCAGAGGAATTTAAAGTGAGAGTACCAGCAGAATAAACAAGTATTAAAGTGTGGATTGTGTTTTCTTTTCACAGGTAAATGGATTGGGCCTCACCTACCGCTCTCTATCAAGCAACAATGTGCAGAGACCATCGAGGAGGGTGGAAGTGTCTCCACCATCGAGCCCAGAGTTACCACGCATTCGCTTCAATCATAGTGCCTCCCGCTATGGGATGTACACCCATCCAGGACACAGTCAGTCACACAGGGCGAGCACTATGCTGGACTACGCACTTGGTGCTGATTTATTTCGTCGCTATGCCTTCTCAGAGGCTCCCTGTGGCACGCGACCACTCACATCCACATCTGCACGAGGGACCCTTCATCGGAGGTCATTCAGACAGACGCCAGCAACGCGACCTGTGATTGCGAACGCAGCGTTTCAGCAAAGTGGTGATTACGGCTCCCGCTGGAGTAACAACCAGACTATTGTTAAACAGGAGAAACACACCGTGCAGGGACAAAGTGGTGATAAGATGCTTGGTGCTATCCCGCCCGAGGAGGGCTTGTCCTGGTTGGCTCAGGTCAGGAGGGAGGGGATCCGCAGAATTAATTCATACCCACCCTCGGTCACCAGCGTGGAGGTGGACATGAGGAGGCAGATGGAAGTAGAAGTCCCCATTCAGCAGATACATGCTCAGAATGTCATGACACTGTAAGCTTGTGTGTTTGTCTCTGTTAATTTAATAATTTGACATATTCTTGCATTTTCTTGATGTGCGATATTTTGAGACATTTGCAGATGGAGCCTTTTCATTCATAGCTGTCTTCTCACACAGGCAGTCAGAGGTCAATCCTCCGGAGATGACGTTGGAGAGGGCCGTGAACCTGCTTACCCAGGATGACGAGGACACGCTGATCTCTGCAGCCAGCCACGTACAGAGTCAATGTCTCAAGAGTGCTGATGCTAAAAAGATGGTATGTTTACTCATGTGCATTGTACGATTTTGCAGTGATTTAAAAATTTCTTTAGCCCCTGTGCCTCGTTTTGTACAGTTTAAATGTACCAATTTCTCACAGAGTCACTGTTACAGTAACAGGCATTATAACATAATGTTTGTTGGCAATGGTAATGTGATGCCCATGTCTTTGAAATTTTCTATTTTAATACCTCACCAAAAATCTAAATGATCTTTATTTGTAGAACATTGCAGTTTTGTGCATCAGCTGACTCACTTACTCAATACAGACAAGACAAGATAATGAGGCAAAATGTGGATTTAAGGTGGTTAAGATCTGGACCACAGTGTCACAATTACTGCCTTAAGACAATTAAGGCCTTTAATAAGATTAAGCCTATTGCAGCACCTTGTTGCTGCAACTGTTTACCAAAACTCAAGCCTCCAGACACTGTTTGTAGGCTTTGCTGACAGATTTCAAGAGACAAGCCAAGTTAAGCTGTGTGAAATCCTAGTATCCATTTATATCCAAACGTGTTTTAAACTAAGTACAAAATACTTTGGTCCAAACCTGATTTGAAAATATATAGTTTTAAACATTTCTTCCTCTCAGTCCAACCCCATAACATTAGATCTGGCAAAGTTCTCCCTTAGACACTGTGAATGGAGTTATACATTCAGACATGGAGGGTTAAGCAGGACCAATAGAATAGCTAATCTAAATTGGCTATGGTTTTGAAAGTGATATCAGCCCTTTCGTGTGCTGATAAATGTCTTTGATACACAACATAGCCGAGGTAAACAAATATCGTATAACGCTCTCTGAATGTGATGGCTCGCGTAGATTCTGCATCTGCGTGTCGATGAATCTGTCAATCAGTAATGCCCTCTTGTTTCCAGGTGTACTATCTCCGTGGGATTGGAAAGCTCTTGCAGCTCCTGAGCAATGACAATGAGGTGGTGCAGTGTGTCGCTGCTGGGGCTCTACGCAATGTTGTTTACCAGAGCAGCGAAAATAAGATGGAGGTGAAGGATAATGATGGCCTGGCCACCATTTTGCGTGCACTGAAGAGCAGCCGTAATTTGGAGACCACACGAGAACTTACCGGTCAGTTTTTTACTTGGCTTCGATATATCCACAAAATCACCCCAACTGGCTTTTTTGGTGTTTATAAAGTTAATTTCCATCTCACTCCTAGGTCTTTTGTGGAACCTCTCCTCTCATGATCTTTTGAAGGAGTGTCTCTCCAAAGAGGCCTTGTTGGTCCTCACCCAGTCAGTTCTGGTACCCAGTTCTGGCCTTTCTGAGGGTGAGAACCCAAAAGACGAGCTCCTAGCTGACGCTGATGCTTTCCACAATGCCACTGGCTGCCTGCGGTAGGCTCCTTTGTTACCTTTGAAAGTAGATACTCAGCTATTTTTTGTCAGTGTAGATTAATAGATTAAAGTAAACAGACACCACCACTTGTGTCAGATACACAGCGCATAACAAACTAAACACCAAATTTGAGGATTTATACAAAACTTTGCAAGACATCGAATGCATTATTTTCTGTGGAATAGAATTGCATGCATGAAGAAACTGATGTTGGAAGTTTACAATCTATCATGCTAACATGCTGACAATGGCAAGCGACAATGGCGACATTTTGAGCAGGTATAATGTTCGCCGTCTTAGTTTAGCATGTTAGCCTGCTAGCATTTGCTAAATAGCACAGCTGTGGCTGATGGGAATGACATTAGTTTTGCAGGTATTTAGTCATAAACCAAAGTATTGAACACATTGAAATGTCCAATAGTTGTCAAGTTATTTCATTTTAAACCACAAATGTGAACCCGCTGGTGGCGCAAGAGGAAAAGTGATCTCATATCTCTCATATCTGAATGAAAACTGACATTGCTTTCTCTTGAAGCATAGTCACCAAAATAGAAAGTCACAATCCTATTTTTGATAGATTCTCTCTGCATGACATTGTGTAAATCACAATTTATCAGCTGTGGTCTAAGACTAAGGCGTTAAGATCCTCTCTGTGTTTACCAAGCAGGAGATATCAGACTCACTGCTCCCCAGGCAACCGGGTCAAATGAGTGAAAGAGTGAATTATTCATCGAGCTCTCTCCTCTTTCTGCTCGGCTGAACTGAAATCACTCAGTCCTCGCTGGTTATCAAGTTTTCCTAAGCATGTTACCCAGCTTTTTGAGGTCCCTGTGGATGAGAAAAATTATGAGTTCCTTTTCAATTTATATTTCATCACTGCACAAAGAACCTATTGTGTGGAGTCAGAATGTTAATTGTTGTATTTTCCTTGGGAAGTTGGATTACATGAAAAAACGTTTTGTTATATTTGTCACGATTGCTACTGGCTTTGGAAAGTCCTGCAATCCAAAACAGTGCATCCATTGACTTTTTACAATTATGTGGTTGACAGAAGGGGACTTCATGTTTTTTATTTGTTTCACTATAATGTGGGACTTTTCTAATATGGTTCAGTGGGGATGAAAACTGTGTATCTGATTGAAACACACACAAATGTCACATTACCTAGATTGTTTTGACTGTTTTTGCTTCCAGAAATCTGAGCTCTGCTGGTCCAGATGGCAGGAAAGCAATGAGGGAGTGTGAGAACTTTATTGACTCTCTTGTCTACTACATCCGCGGAGCCATAGCTGACTATAAAACCGATGACAAGGTGAAATGACAATGAGTATCATTCCAGAGAAAATTTTCACCTTCACAGACTGTTTCACAACAGACTCCTCCGCAGTTTGATTTGTAGTCCAACTTAAAATACTGTATTTTGTGACCAATACTGCTTTCTATTCTGTAGTGCATTTCAAGTTATTCACATAAATCACGTTGCTTCTCACTGGATTAGAAAAATCCAAACATAAATAGTTCATGGAAACTTGGATCCAACTTGCAAAGCAAAACTGCTTGAACTATACCTATTACTCCCATTCAAGTTTCAGTATGTTGTATCTCGGTGATTTAACAGCCTGCCATACTGTATTTAATTTGATATTTATCTCTATATCTGCTCTGAAGTCCACAGAGAACTGCGTCTGCATCCTTCACAACCTGTCTTATCAGATCGAGGCCGAGCTTCCCAAGAAGCACACTTTGGATCTTCGAAATTCTCGACAAAACTTGGCTCCCGAGCAGAAGGCTGTTGGCTGCTTTGCTTATCGCAGTGCCAAGATCACAGGGGTAATCCCATCGGACAAATAATCCATATTTACAATACATAAGATGTTTTTTTATGGTATATTTGAGAGCAATATTCTGTGAGGTTCAATCACCCATAAAACATTGTCTCAGCCGATCATATTTATCTTTCTCTTAAATATGTCACATAATAGAGTATCTTTGGAAATCTAGACAAAGTGTTTGCTGACTTCGATCCAGACACACATTTAGCTACTATGATATTGCTCTGTTAGCTACTATCACCCATAAGGTAATGGTGAAGTATGGCTTTATTCATATTTGACTGAGTACATACATACTGTATACACACCCGACAACAAGAATATGCATCAAAACTATGAAACTTTTGATTTAATGAAACACTCCTCACAAGTCTTTTGCATGTCAATCAGACCCCTAAAACAATCATCTGCATTGCAGCTACTCAGTGACTGCATTGGACAGAGTGAATTCTTTATGATGATGTGAAATTACAGCATGATGCTGCTGCAAAATGGCATTAATGCTCAGCTTCTTTCTGGTTATGTAAACTTAAAATGCACAATAAGAGATGGAAGAAGAAAAAACACAAGACTAAAGAAATTACGTAAATCAGTCATTGTTAATCTGCTGCATAATAGCTGCCTCTTGTTGAACCCAGTGATAATGAATCAACTGCAGCTCATAAACTGTTTCTTCCCAGCAGTTGGAGCGATGGTGCCCCCTGCTGGAGGACAAGGCTAACCCCCGAGGCATCGAGTGGCTGTGGAGCACCATCACTATCCGAATGTACTTGTCACTGTTGGCCCGCAGTGTGCGTCACTACACCCAGGAGGCTGCCATCGGAGCCCTGCAGAACATCACAGCTGGGAACGGAGCGGTAAGATGGGACGGATGTAAACTTTCTGTTTCTATTTAGAGTTTTGTTCTGTAAAGAGAAAAACAACGAAGACGTGTACACGGACCACACAGCCTTATACCAACCACACTCTGCTATTGAGAAATGTTAGTGGGGTTGCACCTGTCCTACCAAACCTAAACAATAAACTGTATTTGATCTACCTGGGCTGTGGATTGCATGCCATTGTGACTGAGGAATGAAACTAAATTGAAGTGATATTAGTCAATAACACTTAATTTCAGCACTAAATTATGGAGGAATTCAAGTGATGGAAGAATCCAAAACTTGTGCATGTGGATGTAGTTCATTACAAATTTTATTATTAAGTAACTTATTTTAAAAGGCACAATGAGTGTTTCTGTGACAATTAGTTTAAGGATTCACAAGTTTAACCAAACATTTGTAGAATTGTAGATAAAAAAATGTATTGTGGGTTACTCCTGTGTACAAACAATATTGATGTAAGCAAACCTTTTATCAGCAACATAAATCAATTGTTATTATGTATGAATACAATTCAAAGTAACACATTTGATACATTTTTCTATGGCCTGACAGGTGACTGAAGCCATCGCCTTCACTATTGTTCAACGGGAAAATGGCCTTCAGCATGTCAGGAAGATGTTAGAGGAGGGAGAGAGTAATGTGAAGAGGATGGCCATATCTTTAGTAAAAAACCTTTCGCGCTACCAGGATCTACACCCTGACATCGGTAACTGTTTCCATTACAAACTGAGATACTTATGAGGTTTTAAATATCAGCCCGTTATTTTCCTCCACCAAGAATTTGATTGCCGACCATTTTGCACCTTCTAATTTTGCACACTTTCCTATTCGTTTCCTCCTCCTGAAGTGAAGCAGGTGTTGCCAGAGGTAGTTGGGATGCTACCCAACGACGACACCGGCACCGACCTGCCGACCGAGGTGACGGCTTCTCTGTGTCACACCCTGATTAACCTGAGTCAGAGTGACGCGCAGCACGTCAGAGCCGTCGTCAACCAGGGAGTCCTCAAAAAGATCATCAACATCAGCTGCAAGGACAACGGGTTAGTCTGCACTCACCTTATCACTCATTCAGAGCTCTTCTATGACACTGAATCGTTACCTGTTATTCCTCGTTATGTTATTATCACTGTATGAGTTATGACTAATGCATGAGGACCACCTCCCATTTGCACCCAGAAGCAAAGAGTCTAACATTTTTTTATTTGAACTTTTAATGTCCTAGTTATGGACCAACCAGAGCGGGTCAGGCTGCATGCCTCTTGCTGCACACCATGTGGAAACACAGTGATCTCCATGGGGCCTACAAGAAGGTGTGTTCCTACTATATCCATGCAGCACATTACAGTACAACACATGCTTTCTTAAAAGATAACCACCCTGTACTTGTCACTCATCTGGGCTCTGCACACAGTGAGCACAGCTGGAACATCTTTTCAGACATCGCTCACAACATGTTGCCGTCCTATTAGCCTCTTTGATTTTCATCTTTTTGCTCCGCACTGTTTATGAGTCCAGCATTAGAAGCTTTAGTGAACGTTTTCAGTTTTTGCAGGTGTCACGGCACAGATAGTGCTGGTAAAATTATTTGCTTTAAAGGTCTGTATGGAATTTAATTTGCTTCCTCATGTTTAAATTGCTTGATTTAGATGAAGCCACTACCTGCTATTAATTTTTGTACAGCATATCACACACAACATAAATATTGATCCATTCAACATTGCTACGTTACATCTTAAGGGTGCTCACAGTGAACAGTCTCTATTATTCATTAACAAAACTCATCTGTTATTTAGGTCTGTTGTTGCCACAGTGTCTTTTTTTGGTACTGCCACTGGGGGGCACCAATGTGAAACAAATTCAATACATATTGGATTTAAAAACCTCTTCAGTACAACATAGATATAGTGTCCATAATCCACACTTTGTCTCTCAACAGTGTGGCTACAGGAAAGCGGATTTCATTAATGCGAGGACAACAAAGGCTGTGAACTCCAGATGAGACTGAGCCGAAGATCTATAGCCAACTCAAGCTGCACCTGTTTACAATAATGGCAACAATCATTGGTTGCAACACTCTTCCTCCTGTAATGGGCCGATGTGTTTTTTTCAATGCTGCAGACAATATGCCTACATTTAGTTTAAAGGTCCCATGTTTTGTTGACATCAGACGCTTCTTCTGGCCACTGTCTCAATGCCTCATTGTTGGAAAAACTGACAGATGAATGTAGAAACCTTTCCTAAAAATGCAACGTTTCTCTAATGAAACTGAATGAATTTCTTTATGATTGTGTAGTTTGTTTACTGCAGTGGAAGCTCAACAGTTGAGAAAACTGTGTTGTGTGTTTTGGTTTATTTTAGCATTTCAGGCGACACCGTAATTGAGCAACAAGAACCACAATAACGATATTCAAATAGTCACACTAAAGTAATTGTGAAGGATGAAAATCAAATCAACAGCCTTATTTCTGTCAAACCAATGAACTGTTTAATGAATAAATGTATATAAAATGTGTTTTTTAAATAGAATGATGTCCTACTGTAACACACATCAATAACAAGCTGATTTCTTGCTGTCTGATTTGATTCCTCTGATGAATAAACTGTTTTGAATGAAACCGATTATTTACTGTGTTCTGGTAAACTTTGTTCAGTACAAAAGCTTTAAAAAAAAAAAAGTAGAAGAACTGTTTGATTATTATGTGCAGTAAATTCTTTTCCCCTAATATATCACTCTTAACTTTATAATGAGTGCGGAAAAAAGGTCTCTCACTGGTTAGGCGTTATTTGATGACAAATGACTGTTTTGCAAAGTCTATTAATATACTAGAAATATCCCTAGATGCTAAAGGTTCAGAGAAAGAAATGTCTGTGAAAAGGTTGCCTCATTTATCAAAAACTATCAATATTTTATATGTGTATATATATATAAATAACTTGACTTGCAGTGCAAGGACAAGATGACAAATGTAATTTAACAGTAGTGTGGGAGATGAGAAATGTCCAACAGGCCAACACATCCGATGTTTGGTGTGTACATTCACTCGTCAGGCCCGTCTCTGTGACTTTCAGGCCCTGAAGCAGCGTTAACCTTGCAGGGACCTGGCAGAAGCTGCACTGCGGTACAGATGAGGGGGGCGGGGGGCAATGATGCAATGATACAGTGGACTAAGATCAGAAATTTTGTGTGACAGAAATTGATCATGAAATACAGGTGAGCATGTGTAGAAGTCACAGCTCACAGGAACCGATAGGACTCTCATCCTTAGAGCCTTGGTGGTCTTGCTCAGACACTTTTTATTTAAAAAAGGCAAATTCTCCCAGAGACCTTTTTTTCTAATGAAGCCGATCCCAACTGGGAAATCTACAAAGCCCTCACTTGATTTCAGGCGGTGGTTGAATTTTCTAAATCAAATTAACGAAGCAGGCAATTACAGCTGTGTATCGGTGATTGTCCTTGTATCTCCCCGCACTCTTCAGTCTGCATAGGACATAGGACATAATGTGCATGACGTGATGCAAAATAACTTTTGAGCACTCATGTGGTTTTCTCTCCACTTTTTTTTGGCCTTGTTGAGCTGAAAATTGTTGTATATCTAGAAGTGCATCCTATATGATCCAAACTCATGTGTGCATCTATTGCAAGACAGGCAATGCAAAGTAATTCACAAAGGAATAACTGAGTGGATCCACCTTTCCGATGGGATTATGTTCCCATTAAAGATGTAGAATCCTTTTTGCAGGTAAATCCAGTAAGGGAGAAACAAATTTGTTGTTGTTATATCCTGCAGAGGGCAGTGGTGTAGCATTAACATAACTGCTAATCAGTCACCTCAAAGAGGAGCAGAGAAAAGATCAGTTTTGATCTGTAAAATGGTCCCCAAGTGGCACTTTGTTCCCACATTTGTTTCTCATATTCATAAACTCTTGATCCCACATGTTTCATGGGGAGGGCATCATTCTGTGTGCCCCCCCCCCCCTTCATTAAGCCCTCAGATTAAAACCCTAAAGCCTTTCTATTTGAGGAACTAAACTCTGCTCTTTCCTCTTTTTTGCTCATAATCTCTAATTCACCCACTTTGTGAACTATTTTGGTGATAAAGTCCTCGATTTTCAAGCTGTAGTTTTGGCGCAAAGAGAGAAAACAACTAACAATTGTCTCTCTAGGGCTTATGTTGCTCTGAGGATTGGTCAAACGTTTTATTTCACAAGAAGAGCCTCGCTCTCTTTTAATGGGATTAATTAGATGACCAGACTCAAAGACAAAAGTCGATTAAAATCAACACATACATTGTCATTTTATGCTCAAAAGCAACCGAGATGAGTTTCTTTCCTTGTCGGTATCAGCCAGTGAGGGATTAACCCCCCTGAAGCCTGAAGACCAACATAGAAATATTAAATGTCCAAAACACCAAAATAGCCAACAGTAACAGGTGTCAAGACACATGCGAATGGGTTTGTTTTGCTCCTGGAGAAGAGTGGAGTGAAGAGGACCAAACCACATAATGACTGAATATGTTTAGTAGACAGAGCTCAGAGACAAAGAAGGGCTTCTTTCACAGGACCAGCAGCAGTGGAAAACAGGCTGAAGGGAGGCCAGTTTCACTTCTTTTTTTTTCTCATTACACTGACGCAATTGTCGACATGTCAGCGCTCAAATTGCTTTCTACTGACATAATCACTCAAGAACATTTGGGATCTAAAATTAAGTGATTTTTTTTTTTTTGCATACTCGGCACAGCATGTTCTTGGTTTCCTGGGACTGCACACATGCTTTTACCTCTCTGATCTTATGGGAATGTCTGGAATGAAGTACCACCCTGTAATGTCACAAAGTCAGACACAGCATGCTACGCGTTTTAAGTCAGGACCAGACGATTTTAAGTACAGAGCTCACTGCTGCTTCAGAAGCACCGTAGACACAGCTGTGCCATGACATGTGGGAGAAATGTCTTAATTGTTTACTGAAGTTAAAAGAATATTGAAACTTTAATTTGTTGGGTTATTTGGAAAAAAAATTAACAAAGAAAAAAACATTAAGCACAACAAAAAATACAATAGAAAACAATAAAACTGATTCCTGCTCACGTAATGAAGCAGCTACCATTGTAGTTTTATACTTGATTGATTTCAAGTTTAAAATCCTCCACTACTACTACCACTACTAACGAGCTCAGCTGTGGGCCTGCCTGCTCATTAGGAGCCATTGCCTTCAACTGTGTCGAGTTTTTAAAAAGCCTCAGTCTCCTGGAGCACATGGTTACTTGTTCTGTGGCTGAGATAGTGTTGTGCACTCTGTTTTTATTTCTGGCTCACAAATATATTTTGGCAACTTGGGAGTCAACCCAAACCAAGTGCCCCTTTCTTATTTTGGCTCAACACCATCTCTTTAGAGAACCCATGTCCCCCCTAAAGCCCAGTTATTATCTTTTCTTTTTTTGTCTGTTTGAGTTAATCTCTGTCCTGGGGAGCAGCAGAGGACTTGGTCAAAGCACAGCTAATTAAAAACACCTAAGTTTGCCTAGATAACAGGCATCCTCCTGATATTCAGTCATCAACTGGCAGAAAACAAAGCAATCACTAAAACTGAGGCAGAACAGTCAGATTGTATGAAAGTGGGACAAAGGTTTCACCAGTTTGTGCTTTGTCTAGAGAGGGTCTCATTATTCCCCAAGGATGTGCAGTCACAAGTTTGGAAATCCAAACACCTGAACTGAAGCTAGACATTATTGATGCAAGATGACAGCAGATAAATCTAAAATCAAGAAATGTAAATGAAAAAGCTGGAAAAAAGTTACATTTTGATTGTGATAAACTGATTAGTGTCATGCCCTTTAAAACAATTAGGTGCATTTTCCTCTGACATAATACAATTATCAATGTAGAAAAGGAATTCCCCACCATAGTCATAAATGCCACAAGGGGTTACAAAATAAATCTGAGTGGTTGAAAGATCATAGAGACGAGCAAAGCTGAAAAGCATTTATTCTACCCAAACTTTTTTCAGACTTTCTACTTTCTTTTTCCTTTTGAATTACTAGATAACTTTACGACTTCAGAGAAGCCCAAAAGGGTGGGACCCACTAGTTTAAAACTTATATATATTCACTCAGAAAATGAATGGGAACGTGTATGTGATCAGAGCCTCTCCTCACAACCCAACACCAATACTTTATGTTGTCCCTGTTGAATTGTAGTGCAAGCCTGATACTTCTCTGACAATTTCAAGTCACCAGACAACAGGCTTCAGTGTTGGAGCATTAGTGTCCATGCAAAGAATGGACATTCAGTGGCACACAGAGTATGAAATGGACTGGGACATGCTTAGATGAGCACAAAGGTGCAGTCCTTACAGATATATATGCTTTTTACTTTAAAACAAGGTGTAAAACTAGAAAATATTGGCACTTAAACCGTTTTTTAAAAGTCCTTATCTACTACAAAGACAAAAAAATGAGGACCAAATACTGACATCACTGGTGTTAAAGGAGACGCATGTTTTCTTTGGTGTCCCTGAGTCTTTTGCTAGAACACAATTTATTTTGATGTACAAGGTTCCTCTTCCCCTTAGTTTCAGTCTCATATGTCTTCAGGGTGATTCAAATGTCCATAGAAGTAAAATATGTCAGCCTGAGACATAAAATAGAGAGAAAATCACTTCACTACTTGAAACACAAGGAGGGAGCCAAGGACTGCACGTATTTCCGAGGTATTCCAGCAATGAAACCTGATAGATGCAGTCAGGTGAATTCTCAGATCTCGAGGTCTGCAGAGGTGACAAAAATGAAAAGTCCTTTTTGGAATTCAGAGAGTAAGAGTGCGTGCTCGACTCCTGATTGATTGGGGTCAAGGAGGTTGTGTCTTGTCGGGCGCAGAGAAGGTATTTGAAGAGTTTGATCAAAAGAGTGATTATAGTCTGTAGGTCCAAGATGGGTCAAGCGCAAGCTTCTTGACTTGATGGCAATCAGCCACATGGATTTAGGAAAAGGCAGAAGGTCAATGTCAGGGGTCTGAAAGAGGGACAACAATGCTAACGGAGAACTTGATTGGTTCTGCTTGACAAAAATGTCAAGAATTTGTCAGGGTGGTGAAGAGAGACGAGTTTAATTTACCTCTCAAAATCAGAGGAACATTAGCAGTAGAGGAGTTAGGAACCATCCTGGGTGTCTTAAAGAGTGTGGAGTTGAAAATAATGTCTTTAACTTGATAATTTATACTGTAAACTCATATTCATGAAGGTCCAGGATCAGGTTAAATCTAAAAACTGAAGTTTGTGTGTATAGTAGGGCTATCTCTATATAGTGGTACGATAACTATAATATTTAGAAAATGAAAAATGTATATTGTGTTGCTAATACACACATGATAATATTGTCTCATTTCATCTTCAACCGCTTATCTGGGATCGGGTCGCGGGGCAACAGCTCCAGCAGGGGACCCCAAACTTCCCTTTCCCGGGCCACATCAGCCAGATAATATTGTCACGCTTTTATTTAAGTACAGATTTTACATCTTTTAGTCCTCATTCAAAAATAGCTCAGACATTAGCAAGCTAATGTTAATTTTCTCTGTATTTGATTTAGTGACGTGAAGCCTGCTGGAGTGTATAATAAAACTAATCTTTATGTGGTGGTGCGACCAGTTTTAATTCAGTAACAGATAAATCTCCACTTTAAGCACTTGACATTATAACTAGGTTTGTACTTATGAAGAGCAGGTGCAGCTGCACACAAACACAGGTGTTTTCACTTGTCCTGGCTGATTAGACCTCTGCTCCACGTCATGCTTGGTGGAGTCGTGCAAGGAAGGAGGGTCTAATGAGGCAAAGTGACAACACCTGTAAAGGGACTTTAATGACTTCTGTTTCTTTCAGACTGAAATACGATGTTTTGGGCTTGAAATGCTCAAATGCTTTACTTGCATAACGCTGCATCTTTCTGTGATGAAAAACCAACCTTTTGCTTTGCTTTTAAATCATGACTGTGGCGCTATAAGCAGGAGCCTGTCAATAGTGCACATTCATTTTCAAGACGGGGCTTTAAATCCTGAAAGTATCTGTCAAACGTTTTCACCACTGCTTGCAACACATCAATCCCATATGGCTTGATTGTCACAACAGCTGAACCATATGTTGGGGGATTTAATTGCAGAGTTTGGTTCTAAACTGATATGAAGGCCGACAACACTGAAGCGATCAAGTGCTATTCTAATTAAAGCTGGCTTGAAGCAGAACCATATTGTGGGTTTTATAAAATTTATGGCTCATGTAAAGACATTTGCAGAGAAAATGGTTTGCCAGACACGGCCTAATTAAGCGTCAAAGAACAGATTAAACACTAGATGCAGCAACTGTTGTGTACATTCTGTTTGAACAAGTCCTGCGTGATATCCAACACGTCATATCTGCACTGAAATTTATGGTATACTGAAAAGCTGAAGGTCATCTGTGATTTTGCTTGATCAGCACAACAGGCGGCTGTCATGATTAATGCTGTGAGACATGAAGACACGAGCGTTGGCTGGAATTTAAATAAGGACACAGACACGCACATACATCACACTTTTTAAGAAAGAACTTCTCTTCAAGTAAAACACATCTGTCAAATATAACATGCTGCTGCTCTCATGAGACAGAATTATCACAGATGTGCATATAATGCAAATGGTCGGTCGATGATATGTCAGGGCTGCATTAAGAGCACGGAGAAGTGAAGCTTAGTGGCTGTTAACATGGAGCATCAGGACATGAAATATATGCCAAGAATGGGAACACTACAATCATTTGACTTGAATTATAGATATTCTTTTTATACATCTTAAACTATTGAACTGAAATCTTTGCAGAGCCTCCAGGGTATAACGCTAACTATAATGTTTTTTGACTTTGAGATGGGAATGACGTCATTTTTGTTCTGTCTCAAAGTCAAATTTCTAAGATTAAGTTTTTATCCAAAATACTGCGTGAAAAAGATCTGTTTTGGAAAGAAACCTTTTCAAAGGGGAATTTAAAGTCCCCTGTGTTTTGCTAGTTGTTACATTGATGGATGTTTGAGCTTCACTGTGCAGAATGACGTATGTGTGCAGAGTTTGACACTAAAAGGCTGTTTTCACAAAGTTTCTCTGTGAGCACAAGAGTTCAGTTTAAGACGTATACGTGCGAGCAGGTTTTTTGCGACATCACAACTAGTTTGGAGCAAATCACGGTTCAGTATCCAACTTCCACAAGTTCGGTGTGGAAACTTACACCGAGAATAGACTTTTCAGTGATGTAGATGACATCAGCTGTTAAAGTTTGGAAACTTATATTAATACGCACATTATTATGGATTTGTCAACAAGGGAGAAGGAGTGGAGTTGGGCTAGATGTCGTGAAAAACTTTAAATTAGGTCATTTCACTTTTCTTTTGAAAACTATCAGTTTAATAATTTAAAAAAAATGTTTTAATTAAAAACAGAAAATAAGAAACTGCACAAATCTTAAAGAAATATAAACAAAGAAATACCCAATTGGATCTTGACATGAACAACAGTACAGATAGAAATATGTAAAAACACTTTTTCTTTATGGATACAATGTAACCCTGACAAACATAAACTGCCAATATAAATCGCTGCATTGTTGCTTCTCGGATCAAAACCGCTTCAGCTTCTGTGTGACTGCAAACTGCATCAGAGCTGAGTGCATCTCGGGGTCCATTTGCGTCGCGTTGCAGCTTTAACCGGTCCATCATGCCTTGCGGTGTCCCAGTTCAGTTCCGATGCAATTTACAACGCGCCCTGTGGTCTTTCCACACTGGCGGGGCAGAGCAGCGGGCTAACAGGCACAGCGGCAGATGTTGAGAGCCCCATGTCGGATGTCCAATAACCTGCCGGACGCATGTTTACATCCATACTAGTGATATAGGCGGGGGACGTGCGCACACCGTTAACTCTAATGCAGGCTCGCACCAGCGCGGAATAAACAGGATCTCCCGCATGTAACCCGCAGAACAAGCAGCTGAAAGTACCGGATTTTTTTTTATCCCAGAGAGAAACACTGAGGCTACAGCACAGCGCATAGTTTAAATGCTCTTGCACACAGTGATCCAATGCTGAATACAGGTATGTTGTTGGGGATTTACGCTGGACTGAATGCAGTCAATGTCTCCAGCCTGAATGCGTCAGTGTAGGCGACATTTAAAATCTGCTGCCAATAAGACAAGGTTGTAGGCTATTAAATGACCTCAGTTATATCATTTCATAATGAATTTCCAGTTTATTTATTTGGAGACAGGGAAAAACACAGCGCTATCACTGGTCAGCTGTAGTTGCATAACTTTATTTCGCAATTGGGTCAGATTTATTCATGTATTTCTCCTTATCTTCCCTTTTTGAAATACTAACGTGGTAGACTATTTTACAACGTGTACAAGAATACATCCTTAAATGGGAGTGATTGTGGTGTTCCACATGGTAACATACCTGATGCATGAGCCAGCAGGAAATGAGTGAGTGGTCAGTGTGTGAGTGGATCTGCTGAGCCCTGCAGTGATGAATCTCTTAATAGAGTTGGGCAATAAGCGCTCACTCAGCAGTGGCTTTAATCAGAGTTCCTTCATCTGAGTTGTGCAGTAAGAGAGTAGGAAGTCCTTGAAGCACACCTGTGATATGGCAGCAAGGGCAAAAGTCACTGATATTGTGTTTTGTGGCAGGAATATGCTGCAAAAAACAAACAATGAAAGAACAGTTTATTCACTTGTGTGCAGGACAATAGAACATATAAAGTATTTTAGGTATTGTTATGTTACTTGACCTACTATAGCACTAGAGAATTTGGCTTCTGCAAAAAAAAACAACTTTTGTAGTTGAGAGATATCCTGCCCAATAGTCCATGTCTCCTGTTTGGATTGTGTCTAATAGATGTTTAAAGACCATTTCTTGTCAAATAAAATGCTAACTAATAGCAACTACAGCAACTATTGTTTTCTCGATGTATCTTTTGGTCTATAAAATGTTTAAAAAAAAAATACCTGACATCAAATCTCTTAATCAAAATAATTGATCTCACAATGCTGAGCTATCAAAACTAGTAAACATGTCCGACATGTGGTTCTAAAGCACAAAACCAGTGTAAATCCAGTCCAGTCTCCCCCTGCCACCACCGCTATGTCAGCTAAGCTCCGAGTCTTACAGGGTTAAAGGCTTATTGTCTTCACCAAGCTGATTAGTTTTAACTTTTGAGACTGCAAGGTGGCAATTTGGTCACCCAACTTCAATATGGTGATTGATCCCAACACTGGGAAATTCAATAAATATAACGCAGAGTTATATTTTGAATTTTTTTCCATATGTCTTCAGCAGTTTAACAACTTATTTATACACATGATAGTGGAAAGTGTGTTAAACACATGTCCACTGAAGATGTTTTCAGATTAAGATGTCCACCAAATGACAGGTGTTGCATTCAGGTAAAACTCCACTGCCTGTTTGTTCACAGGAAAATCTTCCGGAAAACTGTTCGATTACTCCCTGAATCTTTTCACTCAGCTTATTCCAGCTTTGTGTTTTAACCTGCAGCCGCCTCACTCTCCTCAGCTGGCAAAGTTGATGCACACAGCTGCAGCTAGCAGAGCACTCATGGAGAGATTGAAGCTGAGGTCGTAAATTGAAGAGAAAATGGGAGGTTGCAAGATGTCTCTTTTGATCCAATTTCACGTTTGAATTATTTTAATATCTTTGTCAGATTTCAGGGTGGACTAAGAGTGTATGTAGTGGGAACAGAGAGGAGAAACAGGAAAGATGAGATAGTGTTGTATGACATTAGGCTGTGTGCCAACTCCAAATCACAAAGTCATGAGCATATTACCACGCTCCATCAAGAAAAGTGACATTTTGTCCGAGGACACGGGTCAAATCCTAATTTAATTAGCTTTTTATGTTTGAAATACCTGCTGACATAAGAGTATCTTGTGGTGTGGCTCTATGGATGGCAATGTGGCTCGTCCACATTGTTATAGACCGAAATATGAAATTCTAAAGTTTACTTTGTGTTTAGCAAATGTTAGCATACCAACACGCTAACTACAAAAGTGAACATGGTAAACCTTGTGCCTGACGTCTGTTAGCATTTAGCTCAAAGCAAGGCTGGGCCTAAATAATGTCTCACAGAGCTGCTAGCATGGCTGTCGACTCGTGTTCACATATTTGCTTTCGTTAAAGCATCCAAGGCTTTATATTCACAGCACTGAACATACTTGCTGTGTATGTTTTACCTTTTTTTTATAGTTTGGAAAAAAAAAACTTATGTTGACTTGTAATAAATAAGATGTGTGTTTATTCACTTAAATTGCTTGTACAGCCAGACATGAATTTCCTCTTTTGGAAGTCAGCTAAACTGTATGACGGTTCCAGTTGAAACTCACTTAATTTCCACCAGACAAACTCCTGAGCTTGAGAAACCCCGCTGCTGCAGTAGTAGTATACACCTCCACGTTTTCTTGCAGTCCACATTCAGAGTAAACAAAGAGGAAGTGACAGGAAAGTAGGGGTTGCTTCTTAATTGTTAGTGATTGTTTGGTCTACTTTCCCAGACCATGCCCTCCAATCAATCCAGTCATCTGTGTAAGGCCTCGGACAAAGCCAGAGCCGTGTCGCCATGGTGAGGGATTGTTTGCATCCAGTCATGCCGCTAGCCATGTGGACACACACACACACACACACACACACACACACACACACACACACACACACACACACACACACACACACACACACACTGTAGCATGCTCTTTTGTCTGTACACCACTTGGTTCCGTGGACCTCCTGCTGCCTCAGCCTCCTTGTTGCTTTAAAAATTGTCCCCTGATTGCATCATCGTTGTTGTTGAACTGCTCCGTGCTGCTGCTGATTTAAAACGCCACGTCTTCTTAATACAAAAGTCACTAAAGTCACATTTTCAGGTCTATTAGCAAAATATAATTTGACTCCGAAGTGTGCTATGATTTCTGCACTATAGAAATGGTGCTATTTTCAATATACTATTAGCAGTCCTTTAAAAAAATACAGCATCAGTGCCAAAAGATGTACTTAAACACACCTACTTACAACTTGCAGGAAATTAACTCTTTGGTTGGTATTTTGAATTTAAACCTTTACTTGTAGTTGGTGTGATATTAAAAGCTTTTCTTTTACATCTTTCAATCTTAACATCGTTGTACCTTTTCAATGCTCATCTCAAATATTAAAGGGGCTTTAAATGGTATTTTTTGTGCTTATCCGTTTAATAAATATCCCTCCATGTTTGAGGAACGACGGATAAGAAGCACTGACTTGCCAAGACTGTCCCCTCCCAAGATCTGTCTTCCTGTGGCATGCTGAGAATGAAACTTTAGGGGAGACTGACTGAAGTCACCACTAAGTTTAGCTCAACAGTTAAGCAGTGTGAAACCACATGGCAGCAGCAAAAGTTGTCCCAAACCACAAATGTCAACCCCCAAAAATATACACAGCCTCACACTGATTACAATTTAAGGCTAAACGGAAGCTAAATAGAGGTAATTCCGCCTGAATCTACCTGGAGTAACTTTGATACAATTTACTGTCCTGGATTCTCTATAAATGGATGACTATGAAGGATTCAGTATGCAGTTGGAATGTGAAGCATTGAGTCTGTGTGTTTATTAAACTGTGACTAATGGAAAAGGAAATTCCAACGACACCTTTCCCACAGGTTCAGAGGTTCCTCACTCTGGAGATGTGTCACTCAGTCTGACACTAAATATGGAACATATACATTTACAAGGAACTGAACTGAAATAGAACCACACATGTTTGCGGCATACTAATTTGTGTGCACTCGCCATCTAGCATGCATGATTTATTTATTCACACTCTGAAAGCGGGGGGCTTCAAAGTGAGTAATTTAAATCAAAGACGTAGCCAGCGAAAAAGTATGGAAATAGCATGATGAAAATTCAGAACAATATCGCAGCAACGGCTGTCGTGAAAGAGGCACAGTGAGAGGTGGCTAATGTTCGGGCGAGCCTTTTAGTGATTCAAGTGTTGGAAGTTATTAGCGGGGTAAAGAAAATCGAAGGAAACAAACTGCAGGGTTCATGCTGCTGTGCAGAGAATTCGATTAGTTTGACATTGACATACCCTGACCGTCAGGTCACAGCTTCTATATCCTGTGTAATTCTGCTCTTAGGGACAAGATTTACTGTAGATCCCTGTGAAGCCAGCTTTGAATTGGTTATGAAAATGCTGTTTCCAAAGATCAAAGTATTAAAACCTATAAGAACATCTGCTTCTGCACAGCTGCCTGCTCCTATAGGCGCTGTTTCTCGCACCTACTGGCATATGTTGTGATATTTGTGTCAGAGGGCCAGTGGGAGCAATTCAGGAAATTGTACCAAATAACAACACAGAAAGGCGTGTTAGTGTGATAACTTTTTAGGTTTTCTAGTTTTAATGGTCATGTTTGATATTTTTAGTGTCTGCACTAGTGTAGCCAAGAGGTGTCTCTCTGAAGTTTTAATTAAATATGACTGCTACCTTGATGGAAAAGGTGACTTGTAGACCTAAAAAGACACTCCAAGCTGTCTTTATGTGGCAACCTGCCCTGCTCGACCCGCTTCTCTTTTTTATAATAATAATATAATAATGTCTAAATCTTCCACCTTTCATTTATGAGCATTTGCATATTAACGTCTTGACTTTGCTGCATCTTAATTTTCTTTCTGTTTTGATAATAGGGTTATGATGATTGTATCACTGGGGAGTGAATGACTTCAGTACGACTTCGCACACAGGTGTGTGTGTGTGTGTGTGTGTGTGTGTGTGTGTGTGTGTGTGTGTGTGTGTGTGTGTGTGTGTGTGTGTGTGTGTGTGTGTGTGTGTGTGTGTGTGAGAGAGAAAGCGAGAGGGAGGAAGCAGATTTACAAGCTTGTGTCAACACTGGCTCTTCTTCCTGGTGAGAATTCAATATCAACCGTCATTGAATAAACATTGCATCAAAACATTTCAACTGCAGCTGTGACAGTTTAAAGGCATCATCTGTTCGGATATTGTGTGTTATGAAACAATGTCATGGAGCTTTTGTTATTGCAACAAGTTTGTTTTGAAATAATCTTCAAGTCCAACTTTTCCAATGAACAGTGCATTCAGAATAGAAATGGTTTCACTTGATGGACTTTCTACCAGAACCACCACCACAATGAATATTGTTTCATATCTTTTTCATCCTAAAAGTTTCTTGTAGCTACCCTTAAGCCTTCTTCTTTGCATTGTTGATCCATCTCCCCTTACCGTTTCACCTTCATTCCCCCTTAATTCTTTAATTTCCCCCCTTTCTTCCCCCATTCAGCTGAGCTCTATTCACAGATATAATCTCATTTACTGGCATCTGGGTTCAGATGCATCTTGTAGTAGCTGTCTGCAGTTACAAATCATCCCGTTCCCCACCAGAGGCGGGCCTTGCCCTTACCAGATGCCTCCAGTGCAGAGGAGTGAGCAGCGTAATGCAGTCTCAGTAGGAAAAGGCCTCGAGGGGGGGCCGGTAGTTAAATTGCAGGAGGGATTGGGGTCCCATTCCAGCTGTGATGAAGATGGAAGGCGCCTAACTTGTTAAGGGAGGCCTCAAGCGATATGAAAGTCAAGGATCAGAGCTGAACTGATGGCCCATTCAGGAAAAAGGAGGGCTACTGCCCAGTAGGGTTGCAATAGTTTGAGCATTAGGCACCAGCTCCTTCACTGCTCTGTTGCACAGGCTCTGTCGTCGTGGCGTTTGCCAGGTTAGTAATGACTGCCTCGCTGCTGAGGTGCTTGTGTCAGCGGTTTGAAATGGCTCTCATTCTGCGCGCATGCAACTGCTGTGAGCTTTCCTGCACCACCATCAGCATTATGAAAAATATATTGGTCACAATCACTGCACCACAAGTGTGTTCTTGCAGCAATTCATCAGCAGCATTACAGGAAACTACTTCAGAAGAACATGTGTTGTAAGTTGTTGTTTGTTTACAGGAGGCTGGTGTCACTCCACCATGTGATGCTTGGTTGATATTTTTATAAAGATTTGAGCTCTTTCTGTCTGTATTGTAGTAAGTGTGTTGTCTAGTGGTTGTAAAGTCATTCTGGGAAGTGTAAATAACAAAGGTTGAAAAAGGGCTAGGGACATTAAGTTTAAGCGGAATTATGTTGATGCAATGTTAAATGCTCCACTCTGTTCAACAGCTTGTTGCAGGTAACGTATTGTGGGTTTAGAGCATTGTAGCTGAAATCAGCAGTTGCTGGAATGCTGATGAGAGCCATGAGAGTGAACCCAAACAGTAAAGTAGCGGGCCGTAGAACCAAAACAACAAACTGATGTTAATTCATTAACATAAAAGTATTGAGTGCAGCTTTTACAAATGTTTACAAGAACGACAAAGTTCATTGCACTCAATAATGTTTATTTTTTCCTTTTAGGGATGGACAGTTAAACATTATTAGCACCCCCTTGTGGTGTGGAGGAATGAGGGCCTCTGGATGAAGGCCATGGAGCTGAAAGTTTGGGTGGACGGAGTGCAGCGCATCGTGTGTGGCGTCACAGAGTTCACCACATGCCAGGAAGTGGTCATTGCTTTGGCACAAGCCATTGGTAAGCTCAAAAAGACTTCACCGAGTGTTCACAGGTGATCGATGCTCAAAAAAGATCTAATAACACAAGAATGTGAGCAGTAGATATGAATTATTATTGGCTATGTGATGGGGAACTCACAGCCCAATATAAATACACAAAAAAAACATCTAATAACATGACAAAGACCACCAACAAGAAGAGTGGATTTTACCCTTTGAGGTGAAATCTTCTCTATCTGCCTCCTTAAACTTAAATTAAGGTGGTGTGAATAATGTTTAGTCCCACATAAATCCTGATGGGAATTTTTATTTGCTATGTGGGTTATGTCTGATATTGGCCAGGCAGTTTGTCAGAAATACTGGAGATGATAAATTGCAGTAAAATGAAAAGTGACTAGAGGGCACAAAGAGATTTTCATCATAAATGGGCTGCTCAAAATGAGATGAGTCATGCTGCAGACTTTGGTCTATTTACGTGCTGTACAATTGCAGAGAAATAAGTTGACACTCTGTCTCAATGTTACCAATTGCATGGATTGTATTGTGCTTATAGCTGTGAAGTCAAGACCATAATAATATTTCATCAAATTGAAGGATGTGTACTGTTTTTAAAATGGACAGATTTTAGGAATTTCTCACTAATCCCCAAACATAGATTTTTCTCAGAGCTAAAACCTGTCTTTCATGGTGCCAATGTAGCAGAAGTTATGGCGTTCACTGTCCTTTGTGTTCGCTGTGCCTTTTGTCCAGGCCAGGGCACTTTGATGTCAATGGCTGTAGTGATGAATGCACCTCTTTTACAAGGACCCTTACTGTGTGAGACGAGGGTACGATGGGCAGTGTTTTACTCTTATCTATATTTGCACAGGAAGGAATGCAGGCATACACAAACACATAGAGCTGTGAACCATTGCACATAGCCCTTTTCCCAACACAATCACTGTTTGTTGAGTTGAATGTTCGCACTGTTAAGTTTTTTTACTAAACATGATTGTGAAGTTCTTTGAAATTACCAGTGCTGCACACGGGTGGGAGGGTTATGAAAGAGTTGAATCTGTTCTTTCTTTCCTCTTTCTTGTGATGCACTTTGAAGTTAATTTTTAAAGCGTACTTCCAGTAACTTCTTACCAACGGGAGTTTGAACCATGACAACGTACATAAAGAAGTACCAAGCCATTAAATGATGCAAGTTACTTTACAGGCCAGCAATCTGGGTGTCGTCAGCAGCATAATAATAAAAGTGAATTGTGTTTGTGATTCATGAGTCCAAGGGGGCCAAGAATAGGTCTTTGGGTTTCACCGCGGGTCAAAAGGAATACCATACTATACAAAGAGTTTAATTGAACAAGTTTGCGCTGAATCAGCTGAAGGCATCATCTCTGTTCAAACGCAAAGATAATAAAACAACCCCACATCCGTCTTTTATCAGTTTTGATTAAAGTGTTGCTAACTGGTGATAGGTGGATAGAAGTTTATGACATCACCTGTAACCTGCAACTGAGCCCCGCCCACTTTAAAACAGGGAGAAGCCTCATGAAGTAATCAAACCTGTTTGGAAAATTACTGTATTCTCTGTTCCTGTAGAACCCCATCGCTCATAGTCAGAAGCTGTTTTCTTAATTAATTAATTAATTTTCTGTAATTAAGCGCCACATGCCATACATTTTCTTATTTTGTCCCAGGACGCACTGGCAGGTACACCCTGATCGAGAAGTGGCGTGAAACAGAGCGTCACCTGGCACCGCATGAGAACCCTGTGGTGTCGCTCAACAAGTGGGGTCAGTATGCCAGCGACGTCCAGCTCATCCTCCAGCGAACCGGCCCGTCTGTCAGCGAGCGGCCCACCTCTGACGGGCAGGCTCGCGTCCCAGAGCGAGGCTTCTACCGGCAGAGCCTGCCACCTCTGGCCAAGCTCCGCCCGTCAGGGACAGACCGCTCGCTCAAACGAAGGGAACCCAAACGCAAGTCTCTGACCTTCACTGGGGGGGCCAGGGGTCTGCGGGACATATTTGGGAAAAGCAGAGATGCTGAAGGTAGTGTGTTTTAGTTTGTTCAATATATTCAAGCTTACTGTTGTCAGTAATAGTTGTTCCTAGTTGTGCACATACTGTCAAAAGTCCTGGTTTTACTGTCCTCCTTCTCTTTCATTCTCTCCCTTCCACAATCGAATAACCATCCTTTCATCCATCAGCCAAACAGCCCCAGCAGCGGGGGGTGAGTCTGAACCTGAGCAGGGTTGGAGGTTTTGGAGTAGCATCTGTACCTGGGAGTCCAGCCAGAGAGCTGAGCCGGTTGGTGCAGCTGCAGAGAGACAAACTCCAGGCCCTGGAGAGCCGTCTGCTGGGCTGCGAGGCCGAGCTGCAAAACTGGGAGGAGGCCGCCGGCAAGGGCGATGAAGTGAGTAAAACCACAGCTGCTAGTGCTGTTACTTACAGGAAAAGATGATGTGTGCAGATCCATAACACCTCACACATTTATTAAGTTATATTGCATTCACACAAAGTAGTAGACAGTCTCTGGCCTCTCATTCTCTGCTCCGGCTGTTTTCTGGCATAGCCGCCGTGCTACCCACAACGTAGTTCATTTGAAATCTCTGTAGCTCAGCGGACGCAGATGGGCTGCAACGCCAGGTTCCATTCACAATTAATATCACTGTCCCAGCTTTAGAGTCCGTATGTGCGAAAGGCCCGTTAAATGCCTGCATCATCTTTTATTCCTTTACCATGTTTTTGGGGCTCGAGAGTTTTCACATGGAACTATTTTTCTCTTACCAGGGAGGAAACTTGGAGGAGGAGCTGCTGCTTTTAGAGCAGCAGGTGAGGAGGAACGATGCAGAGATGGAGGAGGAGGAATTCTGGCAGAATGAGCTGCAGATTGAGCGCGAGAGCGAGCGGCAACTCCGGCAAGAGCTAGTCGAACTGCAGGGCCGCGTACGCGATTGTGAGGCCAAGCTCTCAGAGTACTTGGCACACATACAGGTGAGCTGCTGGGTTCATAAACGGCATGAAAAGCGGAATTACTTTTTCTGTGAAGACTATTTTCATGCCAGTTATTCCATTTGATTAATTATCTGCCATGTTCTGTAGAGCATGGAGGGAGGCCTGGAGCAGGAGCAGCTGCAGCAGGAGGCTGAGCTCAACCAGAGGGTCAATGAGGAGGAGGTACGATCTAGTCTATTTTAGTCTCCAAATAAACACCCAACAGAATTCAAGCAGAGTTTGTTGAACTGCTGAGATCTCATTCAGGTCTCTACAGCTGAGGACCCTCTCCAGTGTTTGTCATACAAAAATGTAACTTGACATACAAATGAACGCTGCATTGTTTTTCACAGCGAAGGAACTAACATTTTGAAGTTTTAACCGCATTAAAGCATGAAAGAACCCTCCTACATCTCAACTGTGAGGATCGGCTACGTTTGCCCATTACTTCTTAAAAAAAGTTATGATGAGCTTCGGCTTTCTCACTTGCCACTCTGGATTGCAGGTGCAAGCTCAGCTGGAGAAAGTGAGGGCAGAGCTTGAAACACAGAGCCAACACACAGCTCGGCTGGAGACCAGCTGCAGGGCGTTGGAACGCTCACTTGGCCAGTCCAGCAAGAGATTACAGGTCAGCTCAGATTCTGCTTATTATTTTTATTTAGTTTTTTGACACCAAAGCCTAAACATTTTCAGGAATTTCAACCACCCGTGGCAGCTCAGAATACGTGGGGAGGATGTTGAAGTTTTATTTTTTTTAAAATGGTTTTAAAGTGCTCCTTCAAAAGTTTCAGTGTGGGGAAATTCAGTCCTCTGCACACAGGTGGAACCATAGAAATCTAAGCTCATTTAAATTGTGGGCAGTGAAGCAAAGTTTAATCTCTGGCTTGCGGGGATGTGCATTGGATCCTTGGCTGCGTGCATCCTTGTATGAAGTGATGTGCTCTATGCACAGGCGAGGTCCAGTAGGGTGTGGGAAGCATGAGGTAATGAGAAGGGGAAGGGAGAGAGGGTATTACGGCATTCTTCGTCTGATTAGAGAGGGGCCTGAATAAGTACACAATCCCCCACTTGCAGTTACATAACCATCTGGGAGCTAACTCCTCTCTTTAACTGTCTCAACTGGGTTATGACTTCTGGAGAGATCCTGAGCACAGTGGGATCCATTATTGATTTCCACATATTTAATCCACCTCAGTTAAAAAGCAAATATATAAATGTAGTTAAGTGAATGCAGAAAAATATATCCAAAATAGGTACAGGGCCTGAATTCATGTTTTAAAAGAAGTACTCATTTGAATGCACCTTGAGTGTATTATTTATTAGCCTTGGAATAGACTTAATTTAGTTGTTATGGTCATTTTTCCAACACAGGAGAAGGAGCAGGAGCTGGAGCAGCTGACTAAAGAGCTACGACAGGTCAACCTGCAGCAGTTCATTCAGCAGACTGGTACCAAGGTCACCGTGCTGCCTGCTCAACCTACAGGAGAAAACAGCAATGGCATGTGTACACACACACACACACACACACACACACACACACACACACACACACACACACACACACACACACACACACACACACAGAGAGACATGCATGTACACACCAACAGAGACTCAGACCCTTGCCACATTACCATCGCCTTGTTAATAAAGTTCAATATCATAGCTAACCACATTTTGACTGAAATGCTTTGCATACATTGTCCTCACATGTGTATGTACACAGTGTCACCTTGTGGTCATCCTGAGAAGGACACGTTGGACTGTAGACTTGAGCTGCTGAGGCAAGACTGTGGTGAAATAACAGCTTAAGTCTGTAACCCCATTACATGGACCAAATCACTGGCAGCTCTAAATGCTGAAGACTTTCACAGTTCGTCAAAAGGAAAATCCCTATTTTCCTTCTCAAATAAAAACCCCCTGGCAAACGTTTTGTTTTTATCAGGAGGTGGTAGAGCGTCATGGTCCAAGATTAAAAGAATGTCATGTCAGATTGTTAAATCAAGTTGTGTCCTTTTCTTTTTTGTTTTGTTGCTTGCTACAGAAGTGGACTCTGGTTCTCTGAAACGACTTGGCTCTTCTCGGCTTTTACCCAGCGACCTTCGCACCCTTCAAAGCGCCGTGACCTCCAGCCTCAACCCTGAAGGCATCTACGTTTGACCCCAATCTGTGTGGGAGACACTATTTGAGCAGCAGGGTCAGCCTGATGTTGTCAAGGCAATTCTTCTGACTGGAAGACTCTCCAAACTGTTGAAATGCTCTTGAGCAAGGCACTGAAACAAAGTATGGAGGATGAGTGGGGTATCACATCTGTTTTGCATCATTCTTGCTCTGACTCCTCTTCCATCTTACTAGGACTGAGAATCAAACTGATGTCAAAATCCATTTGCAAACTAACATTTAAACCGTCTGTAGTCCAGTAGGTGAGGGAAGATTCCTCTTACAACTCTAAACTTCCATTTTCTCAGAATAAAAAACAACACTACAAGCCAGCAGATGTACTTTTGTTGCCTGAGGAGGCTTCAGCCAAAAACGGATAAACTTTATTTTTTATGTTGTAAATCATAAAGTGAAGGATACAAAGTTTGGACATGTATAAACATAATCCATGCAAAAGCATGCACAAACACCACACCTGTGCTATAACCATAGCCATATCTGATTGCCTTACTCTGGTGTTTTAAAGCCAGATGTCGATAATGTTAAAAAAGAACTCAAGGTAGCTACTAAACTATGCGCCATAGAAATTTGATAAAATACTTGGCACCAATTCAGGTGATACCTAGTCATGGTAACTGATGTCAGTGTAACTCAACAGTGTCTCAATCTTTCTTTTTCACATACGTGCGTAATTATTTTTATATTAGTTTTAAACAGGAATGCATTCGCTTTATATTTCCTGTGTTTGACAAAAATGGGAAAATGTTTGCCCATCATATAAAACAAATGATAGAGATAATAATAGAGGAACATCTTCAACTATTGGACATTTTTGGTGAAATTGTTTGGCTCCAGGTTCAGTTTGATGTCATGTTTGGTGCAGAGCCATTAATCTCCTCTTTGTTTCACTTGAGCACTTTCTCCAAAAGCTCTGAAATATGAAAGAAGCGAGGAGGATGAGTGATGACAGAGGCCTTTGTGCCTGCAGTGTAAATCCAGCTTGGAAAGTTTTGCTAACAATGACTCCATACCCAGTTTGACCACCAGGTGGCAACAAAACATATATTATTCAGACACGTGAAAGTTAACTGTGTGAAAGTTGCCTGAGGTCTGATATCTGTCTCCATTCATTGTCATGGGTCAAACATGACTGCATATTGTTTTTGTTTCAAAGCTTCAGCACTTTAGCCTAATAGTTTATAATCTGAAGTGCCACTTGGATTGTTTGACATATTTCACTGTGTTCATCAAGCATGTACAAACAAAACAGTATTACACCCACATACTGCAATCTCTTGTTCCATCTGATTTTTATAATGAACTAAAGATGTCTCTTATGAACCAAAGCCAGTGTGAAAATCTATAATAGTTAGATGAATGTACTTTTTTATGTGAATGCAACTTATACCCGAGAAATATAGCAACTCGAGTCAAATAGTAGTCACGCTTTCAGGTTTCATGGTTTGCTGTGCGAGATGGTTGAGCTCTGTCTTATTGCAACTTGACACAGAAGTTGACAGAAATTTTTTTTTATTTTTTTTCTTCATCAGGCGAAAACAAAAAATACACGAAAGTCTAGTTGTTACCGCATTTGCCCATTTCTAATTTGATGATTTGTCTACACAGAATAAAAGGATATTTCTCAGAGGATTTCTACGATGAAACTGACACAAACTGTGTGGGAATGTATGTTCTCTAATAAGGGTCCATAAGCTTTTGAACTTGAAACAATTTCAATGTTTGTGGATGTCAAACCTGTGGAAAAAAAAGTCTCAAAATGATGACTCTGTAGCAGATGTGAGAATGTCTAAATATCTTTTGACAAAATTTAGCAATAGTACATGCACACAAATGCCTTTAAGTCCCACTTTGGGCTGTAAGAACGTCGCTAAAATTCATACTTGTAACTTAGATCTGGACGTGCATGTGTAACTTTAGTGTCAAACAGTGTGGGAATTTAGAGGACTGAGTTTCACACGCAGCTTTCTGATTTGCATCTGTACTCAAATATTTACAAGCAGTTCTCTTGTTTCAGAGTTTGTGCAGCCTCATCTATTGCATACATTGTGCACAAGTTTCTCTGGTGCAAAGTAACTCAGTACATTCCTTATGTACAATATATCAACCCATACATTATGATGTATTATTATAGGTTAAGCTACCCAACACTATACAAAGGTTTTAAATTTGGCTTCACCGTAACCGGCTGCAACATTGAAGTTTGTTAATTTATGTAATATAAGGAATACTTTTCCACTGATACTTAAAGTATATTCTGATGCTAATTCTTTACCACTTCTGCAATACGGTGGTAATTCTACTTTTTTAAAGTAAATTACTTCCTCAACCACTAACAGATTTTTTGTACACACTGACAATCTATCTAATACAATCTACAATCATTTTTGAACAACTTAAATTTCTCACAGGTTTACAGAACGTGATACACAACCACACGCTTTGAAATCATTTCACCAGCTCGACATCTTATTGACCCTCACTTGAGCCAACAGGAAGAGACTTGTGTTTGTGCTGTGAGCGATAACAAAGTGAATTCCTCCCTCCGGTGAGAAGGATCTTTGTTGTTTGCTCTGCGGTGCAAAGGTAACCGGAGGAATTCACATCACAACTTGGCAAACTATTCTCAGAAATTAACAAAAGTTTTCTTTTCTCACCTCCTCCTTCCTTAATATGCAGTATTATTGTCATGACAACAACTTCAGCTGTGGCACAGAGACTGTAACCCGCTAATAAAGGAATCACAGTTGACTGAAAGTTTTTGAGTAATGGCATGCCTTACCGGGAAAAAAAAAAATTGTAAATGTCTACAGATCACAGCAGTCTATGGACTTTTTTAGAAAGTAGAATGAAGTCTGAAATATGCAGAATGCTACAGAGGTTAGATTTTAATGCTGTCGTGCAATAGGCAGCTGTGCGTGCATGCAATAATGTGTGATTGGTTTATTTGGACTCCCAATTACTGGCTGTCAAGGATGTAACAATTCATCTGAGAATGATTATATTTTTGGTTTGTTGTGTCCCTTTTTGCCTTACTGACATTTACACTGGTGGAGATTTGAGCTTCAGTAAAGAGCAGACAGCTCAGCGTACCACGAGCAGAAAAATGGCAAAACCTGCACATTACTGTCATTCCTTTTGATTACATTCTGGCAAAGACAACATCTATGGATGTAAAATAGATCTGTGATGCATTGAAACATGACAGTAAGTTTACAGATATTGTTCATGATTGCTCTTTGTTGTGCCATCAATGGTGCTTTTCAATAATGGAGCATAAACAAATGATGTGATGGAGCCATTATGAAAACAGCCATCCAGTGGTTTTGAAAGCTAAAGTAGAAATGCTGCGGCTCAGGGATTACTCAAGACACAGAATTACCCAGACAAGAATGGGCAGAAAGTAATTATGGATGAATGCTGTTTACGTCTTGAGCCATTTGACAAGTTCAATTGTGTATTTGCTCTCATGGGGACTTGAGCATCTGTTTGACAAATTTACAGCGTAGCATTGGCTCCTATCCCTCTTTTGCACATGTCAAATGCAAAAGAGGTAATGAGTTGGTTCTGAGAGAGGTGTAGCATTATTTGCAACACAGTCTATCATTTGCAAAGTAAAAGTGTATCGGCTGGCTCATGATTCATGACATTTTGGAGACAAACTAGGGTTAGCTTTAACATGAATCATTTAGATGAACTGTGCTTGGCTAACTTCACTGAATAGCATTAACTCATTGTGTAGACAAATTATTGTACAGTGAAAATGTTTGGATTTTCTATTGTTTCAACACAAATTCACCAACTAGAGGTTTTTAGCTTTCAGAATTTAACATGTTTTCTTCTTTGGGTCATATTCAGCCACACATTTAATAAATCAAGAGCAATGTAAAATATACAAACAAATGAATGAAATATATTTAAAAATATGCCAGAAATGAATAAACTGATATACAGTGGTGAATACTTTTTTGTGATTTGTATTTCATATTACTCATATAGGAAATCCACAGGATTTGCATAGTCACCTATCAGGGAGCCCAAAACTACCCCACACACCAAACTAAAAGTAATGAAGGTCTTTTCACATAAATCTCGTCTACAAATTTGACTGCTAGCTAAGCCCCACCCCCCTTGGTTGCTGTTGCTGTGCCTTTCAAGCTTTAATTTCCATACAAATTACGTAGTTTGCAACTATAATGGTGATAGTTTTACCACTACAAAATGTTTAAATTTAGAAAACAGTGGGTCCTCGATTTCACAAAGAAGTTGACTGAAGCTAGCTAACGTTGGCTCCATGACTTCAAAACACTGTCTTTTAGCGTTTCCACATCAAATTGTTTTAAAACGAGAACCATGTAAAGGGGTCCTACACATGAATTTGATGGCACGATATTGTGCTAAAAGACTGAAGCTCAAGCTCTCAAGCAAAATATCTGCTTCCTCACCAGATAATAATTTGCATTGAAAACATGTAAAAAAAAGAAAACAGCATTGTTCTTGCATTGCAGTATGGAGATACAAATATAACATCAATGGTGAAACCAGTTACTGTTTCTTTGGTTCAGGAGAGGGTAGAACTCTTTATAGGCCTATGTGTCCTAATACAGCCTCATGCACACCGCTTCAACATGGAGGAATCCACACGCCTCGGCTAGACCGAAGAAACAAGTTTAAAGTGTGTGGGCTGAAAGCCTTCCAGTGTTGTATCCCCGAAATCAAAATGCTTGTCACCATTTCACACAATGGTGATAAAGCGACATTTTAGGGACACTCATCCTACAACAAAATGCCACTTTATTTTGTCGAAGGTCTTACTTATGCTGCTGCTGCAACCTGACGGAGCCAGAGACGTGAGGGTGACTTTTGCAGTTGTCTAAACGAGATGAGATAAAAACGCGGATGACCTTTTAAATCTGCAAAGGATAAAAACAACTTAATATTTAATATGTTTCTGAATTGCAGGAAGCGGAGTCTCAGCAGCCTCTTTACCTGCACTTCAGAAGTCAAGCAACTGTCAGAATCACTCTCGGCCCCCACGGTCAGTCGGCTTTGTGTTCGAGAGACCGACACACAGACAGACAGACAGACAGACAGACAAACTACTGCCAAGATCGACTGGACTAAAAGTTTCTCCAAACAACAACCAGTTTCAGATTAGTTTTCAACTTTTGATACTGTACAGAGTTGGGAGACTTATCAGACCAGTTTTGAGCAAAACGTCTCTCCCAAATGTATTTCTGCTTTAACACTTTAACGGAGCTCAACAGCTGGGTCAGAGGGGCTCTTATTACATCTGTGACCCTCTCACACCAGATGATACTTGAAGATTTGTAGCCTTAAATGCTGTTAAATTCATCCAACGAGTTGTTTTTTTAACCATCGTTGTCTCCTGTGGTTTATAAGGTGCCATCTTTAGGCCTAATAGTTTTTTTTATTTTAGCAGGCATCACTTTTGGTGACATATTGTGCAGTATATCTCATTAGGAAATAAAACTCCCAAGTAAGTGACAGCAGTTCTCAGCATGCAGGCACCAGCCAAGCCTCAAGCCATTATACCACTACAGTATTCAATTTAAAATCTTATTTTTAGATATCAGTGTGGTGTGTTAAATGGAGGCTTATGGAGGAATCTAGATGTTAAATGATACATATACAACATATTTTTAAATAATGAACACTGTAAGCCCCTCTTAAACACAAATTTGTAACACCCCTATACCCTAAACTTTTGTCTTTCTTAAATACCCAGTGAGTATTTTATTGATACCCATGTGTGCAAAATAATCAATGCAATTTGTGGGCTGTAAAGTTGTTCCCAAATTATTATTATAAATCAAACCAAACGACTCAGATTCAGAGTCAGATTTAGCTCTGTATTGCTCTACTTCCAAAATGTTTGTTAGGTGGCAATTTATCCCCGACTCGTACAACAAAACCACTTCCCGCTGAGCTGTTATCGACTCTTTTCTCTATCCTGAGCTCTGCTGATTCAATCACAAAGCTGTAATTTTTCTCGCAATAACATCAAAGTACATTTGATTTTATCAGAAGGAAATCTGTACTGTGCCGTTTTTTAAGAAACCGCGTGGATGGAGATCAGAGATTTCCTGTGAGTTATCTGAAAGTCTTCTAAAAGGCACAGTGTGATGTGGATGAGTAATAATCTTACACTGATGGAGCCTAATTAGTTAACCTCAATTTGGGAATTATGATGCAAATGTTGCACCTTAGATGGATTAAACAATTGTGTTTTAAAATGAATTATAGTTGTGCCTGAAGATTGATTAGATTATATATGTGTGTGTGTGTGTGTGTGTGTGTGTGTGTGTGTGTGTGTGGATATTTGCACAAGCCAGGGCTGATGCTGTCATTAAATAGCCCTTTGGCCCCTCTCCTGAATTTGTTTATTCTGCACTGGGCATGGGGGGAGGTTGCAAACAGATGGGCATCCATGAATTATGGAAATTATGGGCTTTGATTAACCACCACACACTCTGTTGGATAAAAGTAACTACAGGGTTGCCAAGTTATGTGGTGGTGCACTGGGCTGTGCCGTCAGTCAGGCAGCAGCGTGATGGACCTGATGCTTGATTGATGTTGTTTACTGCTCAATCTTAAAAAGCGTGGCACCGCTGTATTATTCAAGTAATTCCTGTTGAAGTTTGGTCCAAGGTGAAAGAGCAGTTTGACATTTGGGAGACAAACATATACACTGTCCTACCGAGAGTTAGATGAGAAGATTGATACCACTCTTCAGCCAGCAATCGTTTAGCTTAACTTAGCTTAGCATAAAGCCTCGGCACAAGGGGAAATGGCTAGCCTGTAAATCGTACACAACCCCTGTGAAACCACAACTTGTCCTTTTAACTCTTTGGTTTTATAAACTATATGTATTTATCACTAAGTTTAAGTTTAAGAGGTGCTGGTAGAAAAACTGTCTAAAATGTGTACAAAGCCGGTCTAGCCGCTTCGCCCTGCTTTCCACTCTTTATGCTAAACTAAGCTAACTGGCTGCTAGCTCCAGCTTCACAGTTAACTGCAGACATTAGAGGGTTATTGATCTTCTCATTTAAGTATTGTCAAGAAAGCAAACTAGCATAATTTCCAACCTATTTCTTTAGGTGGCTATTCTGATCATTTTAATTTAGGTACTGATGCATCCTGTTTCACCTTTTGGTAAAATTACATTGATTTATGTAGATTATTTGTACAGCTTTAAAAATATATTTTTTTTCATCTTGTTTCTCATTTGCACCATAATCCACTCTTAAGTGAGTGTTTGAAACTCTGAACATATTCATTCAGTAGCGTGCTGCAGGATAATTAATCATCTATATCATAATCATTTAATTTTTCAGTTACTTTCATCAAATGAAGTCAGATTTCTAGAGTGTTTAATCAAAGCTCTTTTAAAAAGTATTTGATTTGTTTGAAACAGGCACCAATTATCTCAGTATTGGCCTTGCAACTTGCCTGCAACCAACACCCCCCTTCAGCATCTGATACACACACATACATACATACCATCATCAGCCGTCCCCCCACACCACTGTCCCCATCTCTTCACTTTCATAAATGAAGAGAGACAGCCTTATCCCGGAACCAACACGGAAAAGCAATTAAAAAGGAATTAAGGGTGTGCAGGGAGAAATTGGATATGATATCCGACGCCTATTGTAAATGTCAACGTTATTACTGTGTTGTTGTTTCCCATTCCTTTGGCCGCCTTGCCCGTTTTCAGGAGTGACAGCCCATAGTCTGCTGAGCTTAATGAAGCCGTCTCAGCAGCCAGGGTTTTGGTATGTAAGGTGAAGAGTGCTGCTTATCCCCTTCTGCATGCAGCTCTCATTAGAATAGTAACAGCCCACACTTCTCTTCTGTCTCTGTCCTCGAGCAAATGTCTGTTAAACTTATTTAACACTGCTGCCCTAATGCTATGTGAATTGTTACTGTACTTTAGGTTCACCTAATTGTGTTTTCAGCTCAGCTAGCTCCGAGAAGGAGCAGTGATTGCCTTTGGCATTAACTAATGGGGTCCTTGATAAAACAAAGTGAAACAAACACCTGTGAAACTGAATTTTTACGCTTCACATTGACAATATTTTGGTCTGTTAAAGAAAATATCCAGCAGTCATGAGCTCCTGAGTTAAATCCGGACGTACCTGAAGAGGTTTTCAATGAGAGACTAGTTAGATCACAGAGGTGGATTATAAATTGAAGATACAAATGAATACAGTTCAAAGACAAACTCAAATCTATTAAGCAATATGACCATAACGTTAGAGGTGTAAATCAGCTGAAGGGTCAGTTTCATTCACTTATTTGTTTCTGTTTTATGGGATTATTGGCTTAATACTCAGATGGTTTTCTACGGCAGTGATTCTTGGCATGGACATTTGATGTCAAAAGTCAGGTTGAGCTCCAGAATAACAGAGGGGTCCACTGTTTTAGCAAAAGTGACACGTCAAAAGTGAATGTGTTGCTGTTATGGGAGCTCTACCAATAATCACTTGATGTATGACTGGCTATCACGCTTGATAATTCCAGTTTTATCTGGTGTAACCCAAAATAAATGAATAATTCCTCGTAAAAATGCAGCCATGGATTATCCTCTTAAAAGCAAATCTACCTGGAAATGGGAGTTTGGAGAAACTGAAAACCAATTTTAATTTCCCCTCACTGCTGTCCAAGCTGTCACTGAAAACATGAGAATTGATTCCGACAGGAGAGGGTGAGAGGAATTACCCTGGGATCTGGGATATCCAAGGTGAACACGGCCGGCTGTATTACTTTAATATATGAATGTTCTGTTTTATCACTCTTTAATTTCCCCAAGGGACTTTTATTTTACGACGTGTAGCCTTGGCTTAAGTGAATTGATATTCCCCTGAGTATTGCCTAGATTCAGATTTCCTTTCAAATGTTGGGGTTTTGCTGGCTGCTTTTTTCATCCTTGTGCTTCAAATTCATGCAGACATTCACTCAGTGCAGCCACAGTCTGATGCTGTTTGCCACTGAGCAGCTCCACTGGAGCGATTTGGGGTTTAAGTGGCCTCCTCAAGGGCACCACAGTGGCGGGTTTTTTTTGAGGGACCTAAGGGTGTTGCTCATTCATTTTCCACACTTAGATATCCCCAAAATGAACGGTCCTGAAATCTAACATAGCAAGTTTAAGCAAGAAGAACAATTAATTTCTCGGTCTCAGTGATTATACGAGTCCAACCAGTCCTGTGTGTGTGTGTGTGTGTGTGCGTGCGTGCACGGACGTTTCTCGGCTTCCTTTGTTCTCACACTCCCATCTTACAGTCTGTCTTGTGTGTCCCACTTCATCTCTTGTATAATGGAAGTGGAAGACAGCCACATTTGAAGTCAAGAGATGAAAGACATCATTTACAAGTCGGTGTCTGCTCTCCTTCTGTGTGTCTTTCTCACACTCTCTCTCTCTCTCTCTCTCTCTCACACACACACACACACACACACACACACACAATATGACACAGTGCATACAGCAATGGACCAAAGCATCACTAATATCACAAAAAACACAGCTATAAAATTGTTTCTTTCTTTAAAACCTGACTGCTATTCCAATATAACCGATAAGATATTCTATGAACCTTTTTTTTCAATAGGATTATTTTTACATTGAACCGCATTTGAGATTACAACACCTGTTACAATAAATGCATAACCCATAATGTAATGTTAATGTTTACTGCCTATCGGAACACGCTATGAATGGATGTTACCAGTTAATAAGTCAAGACAGCGCACGTTGAGTTACCTGTTAACACAACATGATAGTGCTGACATTAAATGGGTTGGTGCAGGTGTGTATTGAACAGAACATTACTAAATTTATACTGCTCTTTTGTAACCTTTGAGGGCAGCTTCATTAGGTTTGAGATGACATTTCACTTTTTAGCTCACTAAGGAAAGGGGCTTCATAATTGGGAAAGTAGCAGATGTAATATAATGCTAACGCTTTATTTTCAGGGTCAGTCATTTCTGAAAAGTCCTCACAAGTCACAAGTTTCCTCAAATAAACTACATATACGTGTACTACTCACAACAGGTCAGTTACACACAAAAATGTAAAATGTGTCAAAAAGACATGCATATTCTGTATTTCATATATGAAGAATGTATAGTTTCCAATAATACACAAATAAAGAATGGATATGTACTTTTAATAAAGCTATAAAGCTTTTGTTTCAAGGAATTTTCGATTTACCCCCAAATAACATCATGTATTTCCAGAAAATTTCTTCGGAAAATATTAGCAAGTTATTAGTAAATTACGGATCCATGATTGTCAAGTGTCATCAAAATAATGAATCGTAAAAGAGGATGATTTAGTGTTCCATACTGCAATACGTAAAGTATTTTGACCTGGTGATGTCATCGTTATGGATAGGGGAAAGTCTGGATGATGTTCAGAGGAAAGTCGATATTCTTGGTGAGGTTGCTTTTAGGAAATAAACACAATCATTGACAGTGACATCAGCTTGTCATCCACCTTCTGCAATAGAAGGAGTCTTTTTCTTCCAATTACGAGAGACATAACCTGCCAGGTCTGATTGTGTTTCCCTAATCTCTGCAGTTCCTTGTCTCTGCATCTTACTGTACCCTCTGGCGTGCACAAGCGCCACGAGGGGTTAGAGTACAACCTGCACTGGCGTCAACCCTCTGCACCTTGTCTTGATGCCCTTGAGCGGTAATTGGTTGAATCCCTTCAGAATCTGACTTGAGGGCACAAAAATCCACAGCTCCCCAATCAGCTGGCTGTCAATCATTCTGCCAACTAAACTAAAGCCGGGGATAACTAACAGGCTCAGATTGGAATTTAGAGTTAGGGAGACATAAATCTTTCCGACAAGTTTGTGCTCGGCCAGGTACTCTTATAGGCAGGGCTATCACCAAATTGGATGATAGGGATGTTGCCAACATGGTGGTTAAGGGGAAGCCCAACATCCAATTTGGCTTTCAGAGAGACAGGATGTACAATTTTCTTGTTCCAGATATGTAAAAGTGACAACACTGAGACAGCCCTAATAAGAATTCTGAATAAATGTTTAGCGCTCGTTCATATATAAATCTAAACATATGGGATTTGGAGTCAAATCTGTCTCTTATTGCAGTATTTGTACCTAAGGAGGCACACAAACGCATACCATGTTTAACCCTTTACCGGCCCTCTCATCTGTTTGATAGAGCACATTTTGAATTGTGATATCTTAGTTGCATTTAAGCCGATCTTTGCTCTCTGTTCAAGTATGTTTGACCCAAAAAATGTCACTGTGGTGCAGAAACAGACCTTTTCAAGTGGCTCAATTTCTCCAGTTTGACATGTTGCCTGTGTGCATATAAAGCGATGTAGACGTGCCCTGTATTCCACTTTTATAGAGAAAAATGTAGATGGTTGAAAATGCATTTTTGCTTTAAATGTAAATCTCTACCTTTTGGTAAATGCTCAGTTAAAAAAAAAAGAAAGAACTTTATTAAGAACTGATTAAATGCGAAATATGAAAATAGATCACTCTCCTTTTTTTCTGGGCGGGACCAAGATATTCTCCAAAATGGTAGCACAATATCCAGCTTTGCTTCTCAGAACATTAATAAAGAGCAATTTATTATCTCTTGAATGCATGAATATCTTATGTTTTCTTCAGCACAACAACAGTAGAGAAGACTTGTGAGAAATCATCCTATAAGCCATTAAGTCCCACATTCGATCCTCATGACCCTCGGTGTCCACCCAGAAGAAGTGTCCTTTTAATCACAACTCTAAATCACTGAGTGGCTGACCCTGCCATCTGACCTTCCTGGTGGAAGGAGGCAGGCAGAAACACGACCGCTCGGGGATCTATAGAGAATTAGTAAGTTCACAAGGCATTTTGCTGCCGTTGGTTGATCACAGAAGACGAACAGCAGTCGACGGTAATCAATGATGATCAATCCAGCAAAATAATGATTTGCACAACACAATCGTTCTTACGCCTAATGGGGACTCTTGCTATTTTTAAAGTAAACGATGGTAGCATGAGCACAAATTTAACCTTTACTTATTGAACATACTAAATGTTTTACAAATGCCTCATACTGAACCACATTCAGGGAGGACCAGCTGTTTTATTAAGAAATTGTCAGTAAATTATGGTCCCATTTAGAGTAAAATAGATAGCTTTAGGGCGTGGCTACCTTGTGATTTACAGGTTTCAACCACGGTGTTGTCTGGTCTGAGAGTGTTTTCATCTTACAACTTTAACTCTTTTACAGTGTGTTTTCAATTCATGAAAGTTAATTGTAACATTTTCTTCAGCGGTTGGTCGAACTAAGCTCCAACCTCTCGTGTCACTTCTGGTTGCAAAAAGCTAAGTTGGCAACGGGCAAAAACCAAAAGATGGCGACGATGAAAATGCTGAACTCCAGGCTTCAAAGCAGCTGTCCACAGACCAATGGGTGACGTCACGTAACTACGTCCACTTCATACCAACAGTCTATGGGCAAAGATATTTTCAGTCTGGACTGACAGACAGACAGATCGACCCTCGAGACATGCCACCAGTGTGGCTAAAAAGCTGTAGAAGAATGGATTAACTGGATCACATTTGGTCCTTAACATTGTACACCATTTTATTCCAGCATTCGAGGCAGTTTACACCATCTCCACCTGGCATCATGCAGTAGACTCACGCTGAGCACCACTCACTCACACACTCATTCAAATTCAGATTGATCAAATCTATCCCATATTTTATTCCTGCTCTGGTGGGAGCGTCGTCACAAAGCACAAGTGGCCTTCCAGTTGTTTGATGAGCATGATAATTATTTCCATCATATGCCAAGGCTTTCCAAAGCACCTGATCTGAACCCAACATCAGGCAGCGATCGACTCGAGCAGAAGACACTGTTTGCCACTGACAAACCATTTTTATTGATATTCTCTTTATTCATTATTTGCTCCTTTATCTCTCGCTGTTTGCCTTTTTTTTTATATCATTCTCATCTTTGCCATTCCTTCAACCGACTCCCAGTTCCCTCTCTCGCCTCCAACCCCCACCCCATCCCGCTCACTTGATTATGTTGAGCCAGAGTCGGGGAAAGTGTCACTATGGAAACAGGGGCAGAGGCAGTGGAGGGCTCTCTATGGGAGAGAGGGGAAAAGAGACGGAGAGAGAACGAGAGAGAAAGGACTGATAACTGGCCAGTGCTGAGGAATCCACGAGTGGTCATCTGACTCAAAAAGATAACAGATGAATCCTATTCACCAGTCAGTGGTGGAAACACACAGCTTGAGTGACATCATTTAACAACACACCTTACTGAGCCATAAGAGCCTCTCTTTTTCCTTTCAGCATTCATAAATCCACTTGTTTGTTTTCACGTATGGGAAAGCTATGAGTAATGCACCAGATGTGATGCGATATGATCACTGGATGTACGAGACATGAGCAACAGCCTTTTGATATTGGGTGTCAGCCCCTTTTGCTAATCTTCATGCTGTATGAATTATGTGAAATCTTAAAAATAATTCACTAACTCAACTGCTTGTCTCAATCTACATCACTCCCTCTGAGATTTGTATCATTTTAATAAGGGAAATCAATGAATAATAGAAGCTTTTGCTTAAATTTACCTCATACATGCAATAACCGAGCAACACTGGACCATCGTTTGAGTCCACAAGCGCTGAAGTGATCAATCCATCTAAAAATGTTTTTTGATATTTAGTTTAAGCTGTGAATTTGCTGTTTTTCTTTATCATATTTGAGTCTATGTTTTAGAGTTTTGGACTGTTGGTTGCATAAAACAAGCATATGCACATGTCAAGTTGAACTCGGGAATAATGGGCATCTTTCCATTTTTTTCTGACCTTTTATCGGCAAAACAATCGTTTGATTGGAAATATAATCAGACAATGAAAATCATTCTTAGTTAAAACTGTAGTCCACTGTGCAATGTTACATTCTGTAATGTCATCACAGATCTAGCATTTTCTGATCAATGGAATACAGAAAACTCACATTACCTAATGTTTAAAACAATGACTTTATGTTCACATTTAAGCAAAACAGCAAAATTAATTTTGTGAAAAATCTAACGATAAAAGACTTGGTTTCCTTTGTCAGCCTTGAGTTTGAGGAACAGGGTGGTGGAGGAGAGATGAGAGACAGGAGGGAGCAGGTTATAGCAAAGGGGAGGAGTAAAAAGAGGAGGGGGAGCAGCATGCGAGGGAGGTATGATAGTGAGAGGGGCTGAGACAGTGGCAGAGCGAGCCAGAGGCAGGGAGGAGGCAGCGAAGGAGCAGCTCTCCTCCTGAGTCTCCATCCCAGAGAGAGAGAGGAAGAAGACCGAGAGAAGTCGACAGTCCCGTCTCGCTGCAGCATCCCATTAGCTCCTGAAGTTAAAACCAAGACGTCCACTGTGAGGTATGTTACACTGTCTACTTTGTGGCTCTTCTCTTTTCATCCCTCTCCTTGTCTTTATCAGGACTGTGGACCAGCAGCAGTCAGGCGCTGGGTTTTAAGTAGTGCACACGCAAAGATCCTGCTGAGGCTTTTCTGCAGCAGGTTGCTCTCTCTCTCTCTCTGTGTGTGTGTGTGTGTGTGTGTGTGTGTGTGTGTGTGTGTGTGTGTGTGTGTGTGTGTGTGTGTGTGTGTGTGTGTGTGTGTGTGTGTGTGTGTGTGTGTGTGTGTGTGTGTGTGTGTACATGGAGCAAAACAGGGTCTGATTTATCGAAATGTCAGCAGAGATTCTGCTGAGATGTGGTTTCTTTGACATTTGAAGATTGATAACATTTCATGCAATCAGGCTCATTCTGAGCATAGTGTGACCTGATGTTATAAAGGACACTCAAAAGAACCAATCACCTCAAAAACTTGGCACTGGTGTTGTTTCTATTCTTCTTTTCTTTTTTCTCACAGTTGGTGTGAAGGACAGAACACATCACCGAGACTCTAAAATTGTTAAACTTTTCATGTGCTGTTCATAACTCCCATGTTTTGACAGGCGTGAGATTTTACAGTTTTCATTTAAAAAAGGTCACATTAATCATTTGCACAAATGCACACTTATTTCTGATAATTTCCTTTTGGATTTTATCAGAATTTCCTTATAAGTTTATAAATCTGCTCTTGTGATCTTGATTTATTGTCGAAAACTAGATCTTCTTTGTATCATTCCTTAACTGTGAAGAAATAATAAATTAATAGACGTCATTGAAATACATTTAAAAATGTGACAATCATATAAAACCCCATTTTATGTACTGGCTCTGCGGCTAACAGACTGTTTCTCTGACCTAAGTCTCCCTGAGTATCTGTCAACCACTCTCTTCATTAGTGCCATTAAGGGCAGTCTAATGTTATCAGGCACATTGGCGGTATTGATCTGCTAACCTGTTCCCAGGGGGGCAATTGCCCGGACAAGCTCCAAGTCTTCATTTTTAACTATGCTCTTCATATACAGCAGATACCATTTCAGATTAGAGCGGAGGATTATTGAGTGGAATAGCGCAGGGGCCGTCTTTGTGCAGATGTCATGATGTCATACTAACCGGACCCTCTCCGTCCTGGCTGCATAGTAGAAAATGTCTTAATATTAGAGAGGAAGTGAACTGTCCTGTGATAACACTGAAGTACGGTTGTTATTTGTGCTTTATACGGATGATTTCAAGTAAAAGTCAAGTACTGCGCAGAGCCTTTCAGTGGTATTGTGGTACAGCAGTAGCAGTGCTTTGGCTGCATAACATATGATGTCATGTCTTGTTGGCTGCTCCTACAAATGTTTCAGCAAATTATTGTTTATAATAAATGAAGAGAAGGTTGATTATACTATTTAACATTAATTGAAAACCAGAATTGCATTTGGTTCTGTTGGCTATCTGTGGGACTGACAAATAATTCCTGATTTCAACAAGTATTAATGTAATTTCCATAATATCCGCAGCCTCATGGAAGCAAATAAGAGCTTTTTACCGAGCTTCTCATCGCTTTGTGCCAGCTTGCAGTATAATTCATTATTAGTATTCCTATCTTGTTAGAGAGAGTACCTCATTATTTATTTTCTTTGTGTGTACTCTTAGCTCAAACAGTGTTCATTTACTTGTTTGGTCTATGAAAATCAGGGATGGTGTGTTTTGAATAATACCTGTTGATAAGACCATTAAGTCCAAGATCCTTCATGAGTTGACTGAGATGATATGATAATGTAATAATTGTGATATTCAGCCCGTCATTTTACAGATGGCAGACATTATCCTTCCACTTATTGATTGTATGATTGAGGATGAACACATACAGTTTCAATACCAGGGCTGCAACTAACAATTGTTAGTATTTTCATTATCGATTAATCTGCTGATTATTTTCTCGATAAAACGATTCATCTTTTTATCAATAAAATGTCAGAAAATAGGAAAAATGTTCATTATAAGTTTACAGCGCTCGAGCTGATGTCTGACCAATCATCCAAACCCACAGATATTCGGTTTACTATCACAGGAGACCTTAAAAAAAAAACACAGCAATATTGGCAATTGAGAGGAACTGAATCTTAGGCAGTTTTGCATAGAAAATGACCATATAATTAATCAATTTATAGAATAGTTGCCAATTTATTTTTTGTCAATCGACTAGTCTTTTTTCAGCAAAATATTTAAGAGTATACCATGAAGCAGGTATAAGCACGATGCACTTGCAATTGTTGCAGTGGTGACGTCAGACTCTGCTAAGTAGTAGTAGATGCATGTATTCATGTGCCTGTGGGCAGCATCTGTGTATGTGTGGACGTGCGTGTGGATGGCAAAGAAAGTATATGGAGATCAATGCAAGCAGCTGTTCTCTCTGCACTTCAAACGTTGCTCTGTTGTTGGCGCATCAACGCTCCGACAGGCCTCGCGCAAGGGGATCAAAGGCTAATGAGACAGCCATTGCACAAACGCACCCGGCAGACCCATGAATATTGATACAGCTCAGGAGAGAGATGGAGGCAGGGTGTCTTCACTCGCTCAACAGCCAGCCCAATGAATTAAAGAGGGGGAGGGGGGTGCAACTGTATGCTGGAAGGACTTTGGGGTTTACGATATTACCAGAATGTGTGGTCACTGTTTAACAGGCTGACAGTTCTCACTAAGGTTTTGAATAACTGATGATTGTGTTGAGCTTTTTTAAAGGCCTTGGCAGAGGGTTTCAGTCAAGTCAAGTAAGCCAAAAGATTAATTGATTATTTTAAGAAATAACTGCTGCTTGTTTGTTAATTATTTGATAATGAAAATAATGATTAATTGCAGCCATATAGTCAAATAAGGTTTGTTTTATTGTATTCTGAAGGACGTGTCTGAAGTAACGCACAAGCCTGCAAATCTGAGATTGATATACAAAAGCATCTTTTGTCTTTCTTTACCATTCAATATTTCTCTTTGACAAAAACCTCATCTAAATGTCACACTTTTAAAAGCAATTATATTTTCAGTCATTTCTGTGAACTAAGCTATACTGCAGTCGGTAAACGAAGCTTGCCGAGTCTGTACCATCAGAATATTTGCCTTCCTCTCTGCCCGATGTCTGCTACGACAGATAGTGTGTGAGTGTGCGATCACCTGAAGGTGATTGTGCCATTGTGTTTCTTGCAGGGTGGTTGTATAACAGCACAGTTAACCTGCTGAATGTCACCAGTTTGTTTCTCCCAGTGGTCGACGGCTACATGACATGTTAAAATTTGCACTTTCTCTTCCATTATCTATCTTAACATTGACAAGCAACACCCCCAGTCTGGCCAAGTTTGTCAAAAAAATAACTAAGCTAAAGGTGACATTTAGGACTTCACTTTAAAGAGAGAAATGTTTTATTCTGGGTGGTATGTAATTTCAGCCCATTTTAGCTGTCAACAGGCAAGCAATAGACACAGGAAGGAAGTACAGTGGCAGGCAGGCAGGGAGGCAGGCAGGCCAGCAGGCCAGCAGGCGAGGATAGGGAGACTGATGCAGCAGGAAGGCCGTCCACAGTATGTGGGCGACTATGCCTCTATCTTGACTTGGGCTCGTAAATCAAGCCTTCCCTCCGGGGGCCTATCTTCCATTCTCAGACCTTCACAACAGCTTGTTCTCCAGCCTGTGACGAGAGGGGCTGTTGTCACAGCAACTATCGATCGTATGGGATGAGTTTGTCACACCGGGGGATTTCACCCATCTGAGCGGGGTCACTGAAGTGTCCCATCTTGTCTCCGTGTCTGTCTGTGGGCTACATGTTCCGTCTTTCAGCCAAGTCACTACTAGCTATCTGTCAGCTGCATCTCACAGAGTTTCTTTCCAAAATGAAATCTCTGAGATTCTAAATTAGTGATTCACAAACTTAAAAGAAGTATTGGAAACTTTAGAGTCTTTAGAGACTGGAACCATTAAATGTAATGATTTGAGTCTGTTAGAACTGCTGGTGACTCATCCGAGGTGTTTCCCTGCCTTTCATCCAGTGCATGCTGGGATTGTTTCCAGACACAAGTGACACTAAACAGAAAAAAGTTGGTGCAGATGTTTAAATTTAAAGGAACAGTTTGGGATTGGTACTACTCTCATGTTTGTCACTGCAGGCAGTTGGTTAGCTTAGCATAACGACTAGAAATGAAGGGGGACTGCTAGCCTGAGTTTGTTCACCAGTACCCCTAAAACTAATTAATATATTATATGTTGTTTATTTAATTCAATGAAAACCAAAGTGTAAAAACGCCAAATTGTGTTTTTACGTGAGGTAATGTGCTATTTCTTGGCAATCAGCTGTGACTCCAGGAATTCTTTTTTATACTTTGGTTTGTGTATGGAACATTTTGTGTAAACAAACAAGATATTCAAAGTGTTATTTTATTAGTTTTAATGCTGCTGGAAGGCCTAACCAGGCTAGCTTTCCGCTAGTTTCCAGTCTTTCGGCTAAGCTAAGCTAACCTGCTGCTGGCTGTAGAGCTTCATATTTCCAGAATAGATATGATAGTGTTATCTTCTCATTTTAACTGACCGCAAATAAGCATATTTCCATTTTAAGCACATTATATGCACATTATTCTTAAAACAGTTTTTTGTTTTATTTGTAATAATGCAAATAAAATGAACTCAATAGCAAAAAATGACAAAAGATCAAACACACCTCCAGTATGTTTGTGGTAACAGGCTCATTAATCATGTTACATTATTCACTCAGAGGATTATTTGTAGTTTAATCTCCCTGGATCTGTTGTTTACTATGCTACACCACAATGCATATGCAAATGCTTTTTGGCTGATGTTCAGGTACCAGAGAATATGTTTACAAAGTGTGCTACAACATTAGTATGAATCAAAGTAAACCCAATGCAGAGAGGTGGATAATTCTCATTATTTGCAGAGTCTTTCATCCTTTTGACTTATAAAGCAAATGCAGAACAACGAATATGCTTTGAGAAAACCTTAAACACAATGATATGGTTTGTATGTTAGAGTATATTTATTTCCTTGGTGTTGCTTCTGCGATTCATACATGACTAGACTGACAAAATAGTTTAATGACTTACTGGATGAGAAACTAAATTCAAATCAATTGCAAATTAAATTTTTGGATAGTGGCTTTAAAAAAAAAGCAAAGTTTAACCCTGCACAGTAATGGATTTCCAATAGTATTTTCCCCAAAGTCAGGCTTTAAAACCAAGTTAAATTATTCACCGGCACTCACTCCACCCTTTAAAAGCCAATTAGGTGAACATTTCATGGAAATCAGTCATAGTATTTTATCTCCTGATGTCATTTTGAATTTGAGAGGGAATAAATTACACAGATTTGACAGCTCCAAAATGAAAGACCCCAATCCATCTGACACTCCTGTCGGGTGAATACTTAACAAGATAAAATCCCCTTTTATTTATTTTCCACATAATCTTTCCTCTGCTTCATTTATGTAGTCACAGTGAGCAGCAACATGTATTGTATACACTAATATCTGATTTATAGCATGAAAAGGTGTAGTTTAATTATAAAAGACAACAAAGAAAGTTTAATGTCCAACAAAAAAAGTTATTTTACACAGCAACCCTCTCAACGTAGTGACAGAGAATAATTTTTGAAAAGAGAAATTCATTTTAACATCACCAGTCTCAGAAGTGGTATGGAGAGGAAAATTATCACAGCGGCAATATTGCGCCACCATGTCACCAGTGCCTCCTCATTCTTTGTCCTCAGGCAGTTTCAAAGCATTTCTTCATCTTGTTTCCTCACCCTGAAAGCCTAGTTTGTGAAACTCCACCAGCGCTGCACACAAGAGCACTCCCACTCAACCTCCCAGCCTGCTGAGAGCACTTGAAAGCAATTTTCTTTTAATCAAGTTCACTATAAAGGCCCCTCTGATGCCAACCTCAGCAACACTATCATTTTGTTTTGTTTTTTCAGCTTCAACTCTCTCTACATATATTGATTTCTTCATGAGCGGTATGAAACTCTGTTTACTGACATAATGAGAATTCTAATGAGTTTTCTTGCTCTTTCAGGACAGATACCAATATAGGTGAGCTTAAGTTGAGGCCTCATTTTTCAAATGTCCGCATCTACTTCTGGGCAACAAGCATTTTTAAACAGAACCAGTGTTGCAGCACTGCAGGTCCATGACCCTTATCTTGACATTGTTTTCTGCATTACTTAGACACATTATATACGTATTCAGATCTTTACTTAAGTACCAGCACATACATTAAGTACAGTAAAAGTCCTGAATTTATCTTACTTAAAGTACAGAAGTATTATCAGAAAAATTTACTTTTAGTTGACTTTGTTAATGAATACTTTTTAAAACTAACGATTATTTTCAGCATCAATTAACCTGCCAATTATTTCCTAGATTAATTGATTAATCATTTTGTTTACAAAATGACAAAAAGTAGAGAAAAACACCCATGACGTTCCACAGCCCTAAGTGACATGTTAAAGCAGCTTGATTTGTCTGACCGTCCATCCAAAACTCAACAGTATTGTACAGTATTGTATGACAAAGAAAAGCATAAAATAATCAATTATCAGAACAGTTGCTGATTTATTTTCTTTTGTTCTACAAATGGATTAATTGTTGCAGGTCTACTCGATATATTATTGTAGGTAAATTAGTTGGAGCTAGTTTAGCTCAGTGGCTCTGAAGCCCTCCAAATGTAGTGGGGTAGTAACCTGTAAAGTAGTATAAGTACACATATCTCCACATTGTATTCATTAAATGCTCTTAGGTACATTCTATGACTCACTTAAACCTTGCTCTTTTTAAGACAGGTTGGATTATTTTCACCTCTTGTACTGCCTAATGTCCTCAGGCAAAGACATTTCTGCTGTATCATATTAGTGACAAACATATTTCATAACCACTTAGTAGTCACTGACCTTGAGAGCGATGCTCTGAGTTGGATATGCATGATGCCCTCTTGTTAATTCAGGGAGTGCCTCAACAAGAGCACCTTGTTTGATACATTGTGAATGCAGACATATACTGTAGCTAACACAACAATGCTGCAGTGAGGAGTGAAAATACATGTGAAGTCAACAGAATACAGGTCAATGACTTTTCATAATTAATTTTAAACTTGAAAAGAATTAAAAGTATCAGACCAGGAGTGTGGCAGCTGTTGCCCTTCAAGTTAAAGATTCTAGCACTCCTTTCAGGCAAATCAATGTATTTTTCTAAGACTTCTTCAGCCACATGGAGGCAGTAGAAACAAGCCATTGACATGTGATCACCCTTCAAGTTGATATATCAAACGCGTTAGCAGACAGCTGCCTATTTACACATCCAGCAGACCACATTAAGATTCATTTGGAGTCGTGTTTCCTGTAAGTCCAATCTCTATCTCAGACTCTTCAGCTGCAAAATGCTTCACTGCATTCACTAGCTAATGGATAGTGAATACAAAACAGTAGACTAGCTCATAGTCTACCCAAACATTAGGGACACATGTTTGTACAAACTCTGGATGATCATCGTTTTGTTTGGCTGGAATGACATGAATAATACTGAATTGCCGTTTTCCTTTTGTACCACTTGTCTTCAGGTCAAGAGGACATGATGTGCCATGAAGACTGTTGGCTGTGACTGAACCTCAGAAGACTCAACAGAGAGGTGAGCATTACTAGCTACTCTTACTGTCTCCTGTCAAAGACTAATAGCAAAGATCCTTGAAATGATGGATGGTAGCCCAAAGTTTAGATCAGCCAATATGAAGGGTTGATGTGTTAGAAATGAAGAGAGAGTATTTGTGGTGCTTCATAACAGTGGTAACAGTGGTGTTCTGGTCATGGCTTTAAACATGATCTACTGCAGAAGAAACAGAATGAAATGCTAAATCCTAAAAGATTTCAGTCCTTGTTGATTTAGAGATAGCAAGCGTGATTTAACTATGCTATACATTCACTAAAAAACACTACAGAAGAGTAGCTGGTGTAAACTCGTGTTGTTTTAATAAAGAGGTCAATCAATAGAAACTGTAGCCACATCTGGCTGTCTATAACCTGAATTGATTTCATGAAATGTCTAACTTTAAGATAAATAATGCATTTACTGTTTATTGACTGTATATTTGGAAATACTGCAGTGCATGGATGACTGGGAGAAAGTCAACCAACCAAGTGAAAAAGGTCAGAAACTCAGAGAACGGCGATCAATACTCCAAAACAGTAATCCTCACCCAGGACTTAGCTGGACTGTTCTTTCTATAAATTTTCAAGTGGTTACACATGTAACCATCAGAGAAGCTGCACATTTCACTTCCTTCTTTCACTCCCCTGCTGCTGAATTGATTCCCAAGAGGAAACCCTGTAGAGCCCATACAGGATTGAAGTCGTGTAGTCAGATTTTTACACTGAGCGCTTCAGCAAAGTGACTTCTGCCTGCAGAGACTCAGACTGCGGAAATAATCGCTATTTCCTACATTATATAGCCTTTGTAGACGGAAGTAGGCATTTTTATTGAAACACCGTTAACTCTGAATCAACTAAACAGTAATGTGGATTTTTAAATATGAACTGCAATAGAAAGGAAACGTTCACTTGATTTAATGTGCAAATACAAATTAAAGTAAATTCTAACACTCCATAACTACCTCACATAAAAAGCACTGTTTGGAAACACTTACATAGAAAAATGAAAAGACATATATAATCTAATATCTAATTATCTAATCAGGGGATAATAGTTTAAGCAGAACTCTTGCCCCATAGATCAAGTATGGAAATGACAACCTACCCAGCTGCCTAATGTGTTTTAATGAAACCTCCAAAAGAACCACGAAAGTACTTTCACTAATAAAAATGAAAAATGAATGAAGCCCTGAAACATCTATTAGATATTAAAGTGCATTCCTTGTGCAGCAGAACTTAGTGAAAATGTGAATCTAAGTGAAAACAGAATAAAAGCTCAGACATTAATAGGTACACTTCCTTGACTTTTCCTATTTTCAGCTCCAATCTTCTGTATCAATTTTCTATTTTGCCCAGTTTATATTCAAGGGAAAAGCTGCAGCGCTGCAAAAACCCAAGGTGATTACTCGCACTATCTGTTCGTATTTACCTGTTGAAATGATGATGATATCCTGAGCTCAAGATGTGCAACAATAATGCAGAGTTGTGCTGAGTTCACCTTCCAATCAGTGTAGATGAGAAGTCTATATGCAGTTACAGTGTGCATTCAGGCAGCACACATATCTGCAGCTGAAGAAGCACAGTATAAAGGAGTAGTGAGTGTCCAGCAGTGCTCCGGGCAATCCACCTTGAGGCAGTTACACAGGAAAGGAGGATGTGACTGGAATGGAGTATTTGCATTCCAGTACATGAGCTTAAATCGTGTGTTTTGTCCCAGTTTTAATGATGGTACCCTTACTAAACTCAGGTTGCGTCGTATCAGCGCTGACCCTCATGGGCTGAATTCTGGTGACACCTTCGAATCTGTGTTAATGAGCTGACTCCACTCCGTCTACGGGTCATGGTGATATTTACAGAAACCGTTGTAGCGGCAGATATCCACGCCTCCCTGTGGCGCTCCCTTGCCTCATTTGCATAGCTTTCAGACTTCCCTTTCTCGCTCTCCCTCTTTCCCCGCTCTCGTTGTGCTCCACCATGATCGACAGGCTCCTTCGCACTTCTCTTCAGTTTGTGTCGCACATGTTAATTAAAGCCTCTAATTAGCTTTCCCCACTAAAAGGCCGCATTAAATCAGAGTTGGAATGGCAAATGATTCCTGGCATTAGCATAATTGTGTTTTTGAAGTGTAAAGATTTGGGCATTAGGGATGCTAGCACGCATTTTTGTTTCAGAGATTTGTTGTGTTTGGGGTTCAGGTTGGCTGTGTGGGTTTAGGGGCCTTAGGACCCTACAGGGCCTACACACTAATGAGGCCTGCTCCTCTCTGATGGAGCAGATACAGGAAAAACAAACCTGTGATGTGGCACCCTCGGGTGGTCCTGAGAGACTCCTGAGAGCGGAACAGGATGCTGGTGGAGTGTGTGTGTGAGACAGAGAGAGGAGACTAAAGGGAGATAAAGTTATGACTATTTTCATTATTATTGTCAGAGATTTGCGAGTCTTTTGCCCAATGCATGCTGGGATTGGCTTAAAGCCCCAGTGCCACTGAACAGGCAAACATTGAATATAGATTAATTGATGGAATGGTCGACTAATGTGATGATCAATGTGCATATTTTCACATAGGACCGCGTAAAAAAATATGTAATAATATGATTTTTAATTGAATATACAGGTTGTTAATATTGTATAAAAATACTTTAAGGCCATATACTACTTTTTCACAGTGAAAATATTAATATGTCGTAAAATGAAAAAATACCAGTTGCTCACGGTTGAAAAGTAGTAAACTCTAGATGAATGAAAGGGGCTTTTGAAGTCAAACTAGTCAACTATAGAAGTATTAATATGTTGTAGTTAACTCCTACAGGACACAACAAAGCCTTTAGCTTCTCATAAGACTCTTCATAATTGACTACTTGTTCTACACATGAAATGATGCCCCCCCAGTCATCTGAACAGCAAAAGACTGCAGTTATGAATTTTCTGGCTAGGGGTGTGCTCTATCAGGGCTTTTCATCTGTTGCATCCTTTGAATAATTTGGATGGGACAGGATTTCTTTTGTGAAAATCTTTTTTTCAAATATTACCCACAGGCAAGAGATTGTACAAAGTATAAGTATGGTGCATTGATGAAATGTTGGGAGGTGTGAGTGTTACCAACTATTCTCTGCTTAGACCTACAGAGATGTTTGTGTGGGAACTATATTTCCAGCCTAAATATCCTTATATATGTCCATCAGCTGTATTGAGACGTTTCTGTCCAGGTGGAACAATTATTTTCAAAATCGACCCAATGGCTAGCGTTGGTGAACACACAGAGACTCTCATGCCCGGGTCATGTCCTCCATTACATTGAGATATACCTGGATTTACTGGTGATTAGTGCTGTGTACATCCTCAGCTATCAAACATGACTGAAGCTGTCACCATTCCATGAAGCATGCCTCGGGGTAGACATGATGTACTTTTCAGGAACTTCCTCTGGGCGAACTCGCTCACTGACTATGGCTAAATTATTCAGGGTGAACTTGTCTTAAGGCACAGTGGTGGAACAGTGACAGTTTGGGGGTTGTGTGATAGCCGAGTGTTGTCATATGAGTTATTATTGAAGCACCCAGATATGCATTAGATTCCCGCTCCAGCCTAGAATCTGCTTCAGGCATGAAAAGCCATTAAAATGCATTGCAGGAAACATAGTTTAAGAAATGATGTGAGGAGGAAGAGGCTGCCTACTTTTAATTTGATTAATTCTAATTAAATGATTTTTGTGCGAGTAATCAAATAATTTCTGTTCCTTTTAAAAAACTGCAGTTGATTACATAAAGACATACTGCCATGTTCCTGAACTGACACATGAAATTAAGCGGAATGATTTTTTGAATGGCACAAAAGCGCAGCAATGTGTGTTTTTAAGTGTGAGAGAGGAAGAGAGAGGCAGAAAACACAAAAGAAATATAGAAAGCAACAGAGGAGAAGGAAGAAGAGGCTACGCTTGTTGCATTTGTGGTGATTAGTGGTCCACCTTGTGATGACAGCAGGTGTAAAATTATAAACTATTGACAAAGTTTGAAATGTAGATATAATAATTCAGAGAAAAGACATGATTCAATATCATTAATGAATTGAAACCAGGGTCTACAGCCATGCTAGTAGCACTGTGAGACACATAGGCATGCCGGTGATGTGAGCTAATTGCTAATACCAGTATGCTAACATGCTCACAATAAAAATGCTAACATGCAGCAGGTGTAATGTTTATGTTCACCATCTTAGTTTGTCTTGTTAGCAAGCTAACATTTGCTAATTGGCACTAAACACAAAGTACAGCAAAGGTTGCGAAGGTCATTAGATTTGTAGGTATTTGGACATAAACAAGATATTAAAAATTTGGTCCTGATGATGGTGCTAGATGAAAAGTCAGAGGATCCCCAAAGTTTTTCACAATTCATCCTGAGTGGGACACCAATGTTTGTACAAAATGACATGGCAACCCATTAAATAGTTGGCAAGGCATTTCACATAAAACCACAAATGTCCACCTGCTGCTAGCACTCGAGGAAAAGTCACCAAAGTCGAATGGATTCTTCCTCTGGGGGCCATGAATGTATGTACACAATTTAAGTCTGGATCAAAGTGGTGGACCGAACAACCTACAGATTGGTATTGGTATTGCCATCCCTAATGAGTATAAATGTTACAAAATATACAATACAAAAACATTTAATGAATGAATGATTTGCTATAAGAACACTCATGTTCGGCCATACTTCTCTGACAAACAGGCAGTGGTTCAAGCGTGGGTGTCACACAGTCACAGTGTCTGTGTTTCAACATTAGATCATTAGACTTTAAATGAGCCATGGTCTGCTTACAGGTGTGCGTTTATGAGCCGTGTTGCAGCAGCTCGGAAAGTGACTCAGCAGACCAGAACTAAGGACAGTTCAATAACCAGATTATTTTTTTTCGCAAGCCTGCTCTATTTTTGCGCTTTTGATAGAAATATCTCATTACCTGAAGTTCACCCTACAGGTCGGTACTGATTATAAATGATCAATCAAGGACTAGTGGCCTTTAAAGGTGCTCTCATTTATTTTGTGCCACTCATTCTATATTGACTATTGAGCAAATTAAGCAGATTTTTCAGTTTAACTGAACTGATTATACAGTTCTAAAAGAAGACAAAATAACAAATAAGAGAGTGAAATGTGTGTGGTCACCTTTAAGAGCCGGTGACTGACATGCTCGATGGAAACAAGCCGATGACAAGAGCAAGAATAAACTGATATTTTCATTAAAAAAAAATCCCGTTGCCTCATTTATGATAGGGAGAGGGAGGAGGGAGCTCCAAATATCACGTCTGGTAAACAGACACACACACACACACACACACACACATACTGCAGCCCTGATTGAGTGTAAGTGTCTGCGTCGGCGGTCAAGGTCAGCTGATAATGGGAGAGATTGAGGACGGGGGGGGCAGCAGTCTCAGGTAATGAGATTTACGACCCTGAGCTGCACCCCCCCAACTACACCCTCCACCCCCACCCCTCTCCTAACATGATTTATAGATCTAATAGACGTCAGCGCTCCCGCCTTCGATAGAGGCTTCACATTATCACTGAGGGAAAGTCATCCATTCAACAGGGCAAGAATACAGAGACGACTCAACCAAGATGTCCCTGTGTGTGTGTGTGTGTGTGTGTGTGTGTGTGTGTGTGTGTGTGTGTGTGTGTGTGTGTGTGTGTGTGTGTGTGTGTGTGTGTGTGTGTGTGTGTTGGCATTAAAGATCGCATAATAACCAGACTGTACACGACCTGTTCAGCCCCAAACAGTAGACAGGCAAAGTTAGCAAATAGCTTAGATTTACATTCATGAGGTGGTCCAAAAACACAACTCCAAATAACACTCCGCTTCACCGAAAAGGCCAACAATTCAAATTTTGCAGATTTAACATGGTTAACCATCACAAGAATCACATCAGATATATCAAATATTGACAAATAGGTTTTCACATAGAAGAAATTTACTTTTGTGTATTGATGCACAATATAAACATAGTAAGATAAATACAAAATATAAGCAAATATTGCAAAAATCAAGCACCAATGCCACTTTTGGTCCACCAAATTTAAAATAGTATACATTTGATCAAAGTAACAACTTGTTGCAGTCTTGTGTAGCTCACTGGACCATAGCCAAAAAAAATGTTAAAGTCTGGTCAAATGTGCCCAAAAGATCCCATATATCCTACATTCTGCATTAGTTGTGCATCTAAAAACAATCAATGTTATTTTCTTCGAACTATGACGTCAACGTACCCCTCTAGCATTTTGGATGTGTCAGGACGGCATGTCAGTGTCCACTTGTTAAACGCACACAAACAGTTTCAGTTCATTGCATGCAAGTCTCTTAAATAAACTTCTAACGTAGGTTTACATGCACAGCAAAAGTACTTGGTTAGGCTTCGGAAAAGCTCATGATTTGGATTAAATAAGTATGTTTGTTATATAAAATTAGTATATAAAAAGAACTCAGAAGGTAATTAGCTGCCACACAGAAGTAACGGGATTGCTCTAACATGTCACCCTCCATGCTGGTGTGCTCATTGTGCTAACACTCTAACCAGAATGACATTCAACTGAAACAACACACGCCGCTGTTCCAGTGAGCAGCACAAGCCAGCCGAGGCACAGCAGCAGCAAGAATGGAAGCCATTGAACTTACTGCTCATTACCAGTACAACTTCTCCGAGAGCAGCAAAACAACATTCATTGTCTGCTCAGCTCTGTTTACTGAGGCTTCTGCTAAAAAGCAAAAAAGACAAAAACAATATGGTGACAGCCAGATTGCCTCCCAATAGATGTAGTGCTAATATTTGCACTAGGCCTTCTGTACGTGTTGGAAAAGATGGTAGAATGGATTTCGAGCACAAGCTTACACACAAACACATACGAACACCCCTTCAGTTGTTTGTTCTCATGCAGTCTCCCATCTCTGTGTATTTTGAGAATTAAACCAATAAGCCCCCCCTGCAAAGCCCAGCCCAGCGGTTATTGATGCGCTGTCTTTTTATTGTCTGGAAGCTTATTCTGTTCATATTCACTGTGTCTGCCTTTGTGCCGAGAAGAAGTTACTTTAAACAGGCTGACACTGAAGGGCTCCGAGACGCCAGAGCAGCTGTGGAATTTGAGGCAACAAATATGTCGTAGATATCACATTAATGCTCTGACATCTGTTTAGCATTCGGGTATTTCTGAAATTCTCCGATTGTGATAAAAGTTTGCACATACATTTTTTTAAAGGTTAAAAACTTTTGAAGATATATTATAACCAGGCACTGACTGGGTTTCAAGCTAAAAGGGACTCAGAAAACCAGTCTGAAAGGCATTTATTCAACCATATTCCAGCTCACACGTTACCTCTCCTTTACACCTTATATTGGTCAGCTTGAGCATTATACTTTTATTAACATCTTCTCCATAAATTCATAAACTGCTTCTCTTAAACAATGTGTGCACGGGAATATTTGCAGCTTATTTGAATGAACAGAGGAATACGGTAGCACATGAAATGAACCTGCTTGCATTTTAATATCTAATTTTAAATAATTTATTGTATATTACTTTAAGTCTTAATATGAGTCCCATTTTTTTTTTCTAAATAGGACGCCACAAAATCATTATTCTGAGTCTTAAACGCCCCTACCTTTTCAGGAGCAGAGTATTGGAATCCAAAGTCTTAGGTTACATGACATACGTCACATTCAAAGTTACATAAACATATTTACTTTAACCAAAACCATGATGTTTTCCTAAAGCTAAGCAAGGCACTTTGTTTCAGGTTAAATTCAGATTACCAGATGTATTAAACTGATGTTTTACAACGTGCTCCTGATGCTGGTCCTCTCTAACGGCCGTGGTCGTTATGGGAGTCATTGGTGAAACGACCTATTCTGTCCTTTAGGCATGGTATAACAAATTATACTGTAGCTCCTGTTACATATGCAGATTTTGTGCTTTACACGTACTTTAGTAATTATTTTAAATACAACTTATACATACAGAGTGACAGATTTAATTAGAGATCTGCAAACTACATTTTTACATTTTCAAACCCCACACACTGACATTTCTATGAAACTGCCCTTCGAGAGCATATATTGATGTAATTTGTAGCCTACTTTATTATATAGATAAAAGAAAGAGCAAACGTAACAAAGAAAAAGCTCTTCTCTTAAGACTTTGCATATACATTGTAGACACCTTAGAAACGAGACACCTGATGCTGCTTCCCCTGCATGCCTCTGAAATCATCTCTCCCATCTCATTTTATCTCATCACAGTGTCTCTGTGTGGGCGTATGTCAGTGCTCATGCCCAAAGGGAAGTTTGTCACTTTGATAACATGTGGGATAAGAAGTGCAGTCAGGCAGAGAAACAAAACCGCCACTAAAGTTTTAAAAGAAATTAAACAAAAGTCTTCAATTCATCCGAGATTTCAATAACAATGTCATTGAAAGCAGCACAGAACGGATGCTCTTATTCATTTTGTTTATTTGTCCGCTACTCAGCTCTTTTCCACCTGAGGTAAAGTTCTCGGCTGTGAGGACAATAATTAGTGCTGTTCAAGTACCTCCACAACGTCCAGCTCAGTAGAGAAAATGCAGTGTTGATTTCTCTGTGGTGTCGTGGCTGCTTTATTAGCAAAAAAGGGGAATTTTTGTCCTTCTGTTTGTACCTCTGTTAGTGAAAAAAGTCAGTCTCCTGAGCTCCACACAGAGTATGAATATCCGGAGGTTACAGAAGTAATCAACTTGCATTCCACAAGGGAGGAAAACAATACTGCTTAAGGTGATGCCGACGACAGCTTTCTCTTCTGGTATAACAATATAGAATAATACTGTTGTCTGCATTTCCTGATCTTTTTTTTTTTTACCTCAGCCAATCTCCAAATGTTCATTGCTACGAGGCTACATCTTTTGTAAATGTGACACTGATTTCCTACATGCCAGAATTTCATTTTTGATGCTCTAAAAACAGCCGGATTAATTGACACACACTCACTAAATACCACAGCCAGCCGCTTTCAACAAATGTATTCAAACAAGTACAGTTGCAGCACTTCAATGCTAAAAACATTACAGCTTTGTTTCGACACAGAGGAGGACGAGTGTTGCCAGAGAGAGCTTAAAATGGCTGCTGAAAGTCAGAATACTGGAGCTGAACCGAGCCCAGCAGACGGTGGACAAGCTTGCTGTTGGATGGCTGGGTTCGAAGGCAGCAGCTTGTTAGGGTGGAAATGGATTAGCGAGAGGCACAATGGGAGTCTTAAGCGTGTCTGCGGTGTTGTGTTAAAGCCCTGCCTATACGTCGCCCGGGCTGCTAGACTCATTTATGCCCAGCGGTGCATGCAGCAGCCAACTCTCACACACAGGGCTTTTCTAATTGCCATGGTTTCTTTTGCACTTGCAGCGGCAGCTTCGATTCGGCATCCATCAAAGCAGGGAATAAACCTGCGGTGCCGCACAATTGTTATGTTTGTCGCATGCAGCTGGTAGTGGAATTATTTCTCAGACACTATTGTGTTACATTGTGGGAGATACTGTAGTTAGTCTTACAGTGGGATGGAGAATGTCTTGATAGTGAGCCAGTCCCCCTTACCAACAAATACAAATCTGCCTTAAAAATGCATATTATACCAACATTTTTAAAGGGTGACAGGCCTCCTCTATAGTGAGCCATTTTTTAAAGTAGTTTATATATGTTTAGCCTTGTTAGTAGTGGCATGACTGCTAGTGGTCTAGTTTGGCCCAGACTGTAACGTTGCATGCTGTGACAACCCTCTCTGATCAGGCCTCTCCCTCCACAAGCCTGGTGGATGGAGTTGGGTCATCAGGGAGATTCAGCTCACCTGGTCTATAGACTATATAAGCTGGTGACAGTCTGTGACAATGCTAACATGCTAATCTAAAATGTGTTAGCTCCCTGCACCACTGTTCTGAAGTAACAACCTCACTGAGCCAATGGCATGGCTGCAGACTCATTATTTTTGTATAAATGAATGACTTGCTACTCTGTTGGCAACAAAAGTGATTCAACCTCTTTCTTACAACTTGCACATGAGCCCATGAAGTGCCACATTATACAAGCAGCAGTTACAATAATTTATTGCCCAAAAATGTATTTGGAATTAAAAATGTGGTGCCCATTACTTTTCTTGTTAGAAATTCTATAACAACGCTGCAACCTTTGATCGATGCATAAATAGCATTATGTGACACTGTATACCTGTCAATGTTGAAGCAAAGGAGGATTTGTGTCGAAAATTTAAGTTTATTGCTCACAGTGGAGTAAACTACAGACTGTTTGTTATGTAGGAGATGGTGAATGTGGAATAATGACAGGAGAGAGGGATGGAGACATTTTGACACGTCGCAGTGGGAGAAGCACAGGTGTATATAATCGTCAATGATGCCTGAATTCTATTTAGCACTTGAATAGAGCAGAGCGATCGTTAATGGTATTAATAACACCTGTGCTACATGACTAGTCAAAACGCCTGCTGAAGAAAAAGGCCTATTCACATTCACATTCACATCTTTAAGCAATTAACCTAATCTGCGTGTCAGCTCCATGCAGGAGGAAACCTAGCAGGCAAACTCCACACAGAAAGTTCATCAAAAGAGAATCCAAAGAGACAGACAGCACAGTAGTGGAGGCACTATGTGACTGACAGGTAGACACTGGGAAGTGCAGTGAAAAGACTCCACAACAAAGAAAAAGGCTGGATGTTGCTTAGCTTAATGGTCCCAAAAATACACCCCAGTAACATTTTCTAATGCCAGAAAATGTATTTAATACTAAATGATTTAATTGTGAAAAAATCTCATAAAAAGAGCAAAACTAACTTAATCCTAGCAACGTATCTTTCATGTATAAAACCTGATATATTCCTCTGTGCCTTAGACTTCCATTGTTGTGCAAAACCGCTTTCCACTGGACAAAAAAACTGCTAACATCTGGCTTTTGTCTTTAGCCTGGACAAATGACTGCAGTAGTCACAGGTATTTTATAACACCCAAGTCAAGTTTGTAGCTGCCAGTAGCTCCTGACAGGACGGTGGTTTAATGGTTTTGTTTTTTTCATGGGATTTGTTTACAATAAGGACAATTTTCTTACACTTTAAATCTCTTATACCTTAAATATCTTAAACCGAAAAGAACAGGAAAGGTCTAAATAGCTTTGGTAGATTTCAACGCCAAATGTGTGTGTGTGTGTGTGGTGATGGATCTAGTTTTGTGCAAGTGCAGCCTGGGTAAATGAGGATTGACAGGCCCCTAATGCCCTCTGCAGCGAATAAATGGATAATTGAGAATCCTGTTGTGACGCCCCCCGTCCTGTGTCTGAGATGAGACACATAGCCATCTGAGCACCCCGATGACACAGCCAGAGATTGATTTTGTACGTGTGTGTGAGAGTATGACAGAAAGATGAATTTATTTTCTGGCTCTCGTACTATCAGTCGCACTATTTATATATTCATTTCTCATATCATAATGCGGTGACAGTGATGCTATTCTGTTGCTGACTCCGTGGTGTCAGTTTTGCATTTGTGCCCTTTGCATTTACGGTAGACGTCTAAAGAACAGGCAGGGATACACGTCATGGGATTTGAATCAAACTTAAACCCGTCGCATTTTGTCATCTCTGCTCTCTTACCCACTCAAAAATAAATTGATATGTTGAGAGGGACACACTTGGAGAGCTGCCACTAATTGTTATTTTCATCACTGATAATTGAATAACTGATTATTTTAACAAGAAGTTTTCAAACTGCTCAGAAAAAAAATTTCATGACAACTGGCCAGCTCCATTTGCTTTATTATTTTTATAAAAATTCTTAATACACATTTAATCAGTGAAAAGAAAATACATTTACAAGTTCCTATAGAGCCTAAACTAACATCTTCATATTGCTTGTTTTATCCAACCAACAACCTAAAATATTCAATTTATTATTACATAAAACATTTCTCACATTTGAGAATCTACTGTATACCAAGACACAATATAAATGACTATGTTTCTGTTAATTGGTCAATAGATTTATCATTTTAGTCCTAAAGGTGAGACTACAAACACACATACATTTCTAAGGATTTGATCTGTGTATGAGCATTGCTATATTGGATTCAATTATTTTTCATTAATATGTTCTGGAGTCTCAAACGGAATAATACTAGTTGCAGTTTTCAACCATTAATCCAAAAAAGGTGCTTTATGTGTAATCCAGAGACTAAAGACAGATTTTTGGGTGCAATGCAATAGAATATGTACTGAATAAAAAACCCATAAATGCAATAATGATTGCAGATTAATACCCAGCAGTCACGTGTTAGCTGCTGCAGTCGCCTTTTTAAGTTTCATACAGTATGTCAATAGACTGCAGGAAACGGATACAAAAAAAATTATTCTTCCACAGCAACACACAGCAAACACTGACTCTGATGGTCAAAGCAACAGCGAGACAACAGATTAAACCATTTGCAGTTGTTAGATGAAAAACAGACGTTTTCGAAGTCAAGAAAAAGATGTTCACTTTCTCTGGCCCGCGATCGAGAACGATTGAAAAGTGTAATGAAATAAAAGCCAGGCGGAGGAGATAGACGACTGGGCCAGTCACATCCGTCTGCGATGCACTTATCAGGTGGGGATTTTCTGGAAGTGTCAGTCGGTATAGGAAGCCTTCAAGGCTCTCGGGGAAAGGGGATGCTACGGTAGTGACAGGGCTATCTGCCTCTGACAGCCCAAAGACCTAAAACCGGATGGCTGGGAGAGATACGGCTCTGTCGGCACTGGACACACACAAACAGACAGGACACAAACACACACACACACACACACATGAGCACACAAACACACAGCCAAACACTGGCATTCACTTTGCATTAACAAATTCCCTGTTGCCTGACCACTCGCTCATTCATTCACTCATGTGCACTGACACACACACACACACACACACACACACACACACACACACACACACACACACACACACACACACACACACACACACATGCTGGCTCCCTGTCTGCCAGCCAGCGAGGCTTCCCATTAGCTGTGGTGCAGTGTGCTGGGTGAGGAGCGCTGGGGCGAGAGACATCAATTTGCTTCCTCTAATGCGCTCGCTGCCCCCACAAGACATATTGATTATTTCTTCCCCGCAAAGCGACAAATAGCAATTTCAGGGGCATAATGGAGATAGATGGTTGGTTTATAAGAAGCCCCCGAAGAAAAGTTGTAAGGGGGTGGAGGGCTGAGGGGGCGAGGAGGCAGGAGGATGGGGATGCTCTTCCTCCTCCCACTTCCCCCGTCTCTGTCTCTGTCTCTTGAGTTTTAACTTTCTCCCACCTCCACCTTTTTTATGTCGCAAACGGAATAAAAACGTGAACAAATGAAGCAGCAGGGTGCGGATAAAAAAAATAAATGTCATGAGAGATGAGTGCATCTAACGTGAAGGTGAAGGTATGGCAGGGCTTTGGGGTGCACAGATGTTGAGGCGCACCACCAATGCACATTCATTATGCGCCTCCTCCTAGCGTTGCCTCCTCCCGTCTTAATGGTTGTACTGCAGCGAGCAGCTGCTGCCGCAGTGTTTGCTCTGCCTCACCCTCCGTCTGTTACATCTACTTCGTATCCCCCTTGTTAGCATCAGTGTGACCGATCCGCAGGTTGCTCTTATGGCGAGATCATGAATATTTGATTCTCTGTGCGCTGCAGGTCGACTCTCTACATGTTGGGAGTTAATTTTAAGTTTTGGCACGAGTATTTGGATTTTTCTTGAAATGTATAGTTAAAGAGGTTGTTGTGTCATCTTTTCTGGTCCACAGCCCTTTCTAACTACATCTTTCAAAGTAGAATAATTCTTGAAATGAAGAGTCACACACGCTTCAGTCTTGACAAGAATGTGGCTGCTTTTAAATCTTAAAACAGCTGAGACCTATAGATTTAGGAAAAGTAGACATCAGTGTCATCATGTAGTCTGTTTGCTTTGAGAAATGGGCTTTAGAGCTGACAAGAGATTCCAAATAAATTCTAAAATATATGGTGGTGACATCCGAGTGGAGCTTTCAGTCCGTGCATCCATATCTGCCTTCATTTCTTTCCAGAAATGTTCTTGTCACTTTATCCACCTGCTATTCTCGACAGACTTCCACTGTAAACTCGAATGTGTCTTCTCCTCCAGACAGCTAGTGGTGTTCACACTGTTATATAACACGCTGGCTGAGTTGAGGTAGCTGATAGCTGCCAGCTGTAGAAGTCAGTGTTGCCGTGGACTCCAGGCAGTAAATGAGGAAATACATGCGGCTCATCACATGATGGACTGATGAGAAATGTTGCTCAATAGTTCAGCTGCGGACAACTTTTACTTTCCAAAGATGATGTCTACTCGTGATAACTCTTGAAAAATCCCGATCTGGTCCACGTTGTCGAAAATAAATTGACTTTTTCAGTTTGGTAAAAAACGCTCTGACTTGGTACAGACAGACTTGTGCAAGGCTTCTAATAGTGTCACCTAAAATTGGCTCCAGCACATAGAGTGTGATATCATGAGCCTCGGATATCTGAACAGATGGTTTAAGTTCAGGCGCACACTCTTGTTTAAGTAAGTAGATATTTGGCTGTTGGTACAGGATGAAAATTTAAATTTATTTAGAGTCAGATCTGGCACAATCTGTAGGTGGGTGTTATACTGTTTAGCCAAGTGTTACAGTATTTCTAATATAACCCTAATCTGCCAATCAATCATAACCATATGGTTCACAGGGACGTCTACTGTACAGCCACACCCCAGCGACTCTGTCCAGCTGTACTTTGCATGTAAGGAGCTAACAATACAATGTTGACCATATTGTAAAATGTTGATGTTTAAATCACGTGTACGTTACATTAGTCAGATCATAATTATTAGCAGCCGTGTCAGAAAAACGTTCCACATCAACATATAAAATTAGCTATACGTTGTTAAAGCAAAATTTGTCTGATAACAACTTCTCGCGACAATGTGCAAACAATGCGACAATATGAAAGGGGTCGCACCTGAACCTGCAGCACACCTCTGGATTTCCTAGCGAGTTACAGCTCATCGTTGAACTGTCCATCTTGCAATTTTTGGTCCGCTTTCACGGCATCGTTTTCTGCCACAGCAGGCAGCTGTTTTCAGCGAAAAAGCCGTGAAAACCCACTGTACATTACATGCTCAGCACCAGACAGCAAACGGACACAGTTAGCAGCTAGGTGATGAACATACTGGAGCATTTAGCCAGATATTTTCCTCAGGACTTGGTTGAGACCAAAAACGGAGCTATTAAAGGGTAAATATTGGACATTTAGCTGCTTCAGTTTCAGGGTCCTGGTATTGTGCGCACTGGGAAACATGCCATCGCTAACGTTATTAGTGAGATCTGTTCTTTACTTAGTATGACAAGTTACATTGTCTGGTGTAAAAAGGACAAAAGAAAACTGATGCTTTCAGAATGACGTTCTGAATAGTTTTAAGATCAATTGGAAAAGAAATATGTCGTAACAACAAATATCAGTAATCTTTGATTCATGATCTAGATTCTGAACACACTGTTGACATTAACCTTGAGGTTTTCCGATATCTGCTAACTTATCAAATTTTTGTATCTCTTTATGCTCTATTTCACATGTGGCAAAGTACATCAACATCAATTTCTGTAAATGTGCAGTGATTTCGATTCAGGTCACAAGATTGTTGTGCTCTCTGAATGTGTGAAATAGATCCTTTTGCTCAAGCCTTGAATATTTTATGCATCTTCTTTTATCCCCCCTTCAAACACTGTTATTGTTTAGTCACCAGAAAACCTTGCAAATCACAAATTGAGTCCTTTTTAAAGCTTAATCATTCATTATTCAGTGTTTTTCAGTACTTGGTTTGACTGACAGAGAAAAGTGAAGTTGTTGCTTTCCTGCTGTGAATGATGTAGACATGAAGCGAGAGCGCTTTCACATTTTTTAATAGTTCATAAGGCATAATACACATTAGATAGTGCTGTCACGTTAGAATTTTTTTTTGTGGTTTTAAAACCTAAATTTTACTTTACATGCCCTTATAAGGTAACAGTATTGCACTTGGGTCATTACAAGTTGAAACGTGTTTGAAAATACAAAGTCCAAGTAAAAAAGGCAATAATTTTTACCTTTTGCAGATTATAGTGCAATAGCAGTCAGTTCAAATATTTCTGGACCTCATGACTGTGAATAAAGCAAGCATGACAGGCCATTTTATTGTTTTTAGCGATAATGGATCACAGCTTTAATTGTATGCAACAAGCCTGCAGTGGGCCATTAACCACAATAAATTATTTGCTAGTTTGAAGAATTGTAAAAACTTTGACCATTCCAGCTGCTTTTATACCTCCCGCTGGCAGCCAGTATCAATTTAGAGTGTTAAATGAAGGTAATGTAGCCATTACAAAGTGTAACAGCAGCAACTTCTCTGCTTGCATGTAAACCGACACCCTTAACAAATGGAATTTTTAAACACCCAGCCAATCCTCAGCAGACTAATAACACCTCCTTCCCCAGAGATGCAGCAGACCTAAATTAAAGGAAGCAGCCCAGACAGACAGAAGTGACATAGAACCACATGCAAAATGAGCTTATTATCCCTGTTACTGCCAATGCAGCACCGCCAAGCTGTCAGTGATCACAACAGACATGTTATATAAGACAGCGGTATTACAGGAGCCGCACCTGATAAGAGGAATGATCCACAGATGGGATGAAAACAGACAGCTGAGATGGAGAGGAAAGAGGGGACGGGTGGAGGTGGAGGGAGAGGAGGGGTAGCGTGGTTGATAGTGAGAAGATGGTAGGGTTGCAAGATAGAGGGGTAAAGTGAGGATATGGGGTTGGACGTAGGGAGTAGAAAGAACAGGTGAACAACTAGAGGAGAATGAGTGGATGTAGAAACAGCAAGACGAATGGATGAGTTGTGGTATGAAGGGCGAAAGGGTGGATGGATGGAGGGATAGTGGGACGGAGGAGGGGGAGATGGAGTGTTGCAGGAGTGAGGGCGCTGGCTATTATCCTGCATCGATTTAATCCAGTCAGGGATGGCTGGATGGGTAATGAAGTGTGGGATCTAGAGGTTGCAGCATGCGCTTGTCTGCGCCTTATAGCTTTTTGGATGTATTGTGTGTGTGTGTGTGTGTGTGTGTGTGTGTGTGTGTGTGTGTGTGTGTGTGTCATGCATATGGTAAGATCTAATCTGCTGCGGTTAAACACAAAATTAGGTCTTTGTCTCCAGGATGCTTCGCTTGAATGCGTAATTGATTGACTATAAGAAACATCCCAACACAACCTATCTGGATGGATTACAGTATTTACAAACCCTATAACCTTGGAATTATGTTAACGATATTCATAATAGTTTTGCAACCTGGTCTTGTATCTTAACCTCAAAGAACATTTTTAAATTGAATTTAAATGACACACATTAATAATTAAAGACCCAAAAGCCCTGTTTCAAATTCAGATCAAACACTCTAATACCACTTACTAATTTAAATTTAGAGTATCAGGTTACATATTGGCCAGAAAAAAAACTCATTCTGTAGTCAGGTTCAGCATTAAGGGGGATTAATTTATATTCATTATCTATCTGCCCACAACTGAATTATATCGGCATTTTTAGTAAGTGAAAGAGCTGAATGTGCTCAAATGCATTAATCTGCAACATCATAGTAGTGTTACAGGTAATAAAATATTACCTGAGCTGAAACAATTAGTTGATTAGATGAACAGTTGATTTGCTGAAAATTTACCAGCAACCATTTTGACAATTGTCAAAGTCATTTTTAGCCAATAAAAAAATAAGAACCTAGCAGACGTTTTAGATGAGACAGGAAGTAGATCGCAAAGAATGGGGGGAAAAAAAATCTATCTGACAAAATGCCAAAAAGTTGTCCATTTAACAAATTACTTTAAAAGGTCCTTTTGTTCTTGTCATTCTTTCTGGCCTCCTTTTATAGGTCAGTACCTTTTTCCTTCTTTGCACAATGTCAGCCACCCTCTTCAAAACCAGTAGCGTCCACTGCAGACAACAGAATCCAAAAAAAGAATAACACTTTTCCTCATGGGGTTTTGTATGTAACATAAAAAGGTTCCGAAAAAAAAGAAAGAACAAAGGACGTTTTGTAAATGCAAAACAGGAGTTTCATCAGGTACAAGTAGCAGAGGGGGAAATCAACGTTGTAGCTGTGAAACAGGAAAGAAGTTGTTCCTCTGTCCCCTTCTTTTCTTTCACTTTGTACATCCCTCACGTTCACTCTCCTCCTGCATCTCTTTTTCCTTGATATCCATCCCCGAAGCCCCACACTTCCTCTCCCAGTCTAATCCGCTACTCGACATGCTCCCTCTTTGTTCTGCGACCCTGACAAGTCGTCTCATTCCCTTGCTCCGAGGACAGCCCCAGTGTGCTGGGGATAATGGAATGAATGCTGGAATGTTAAATCCCCGAGGATGCTGGGAGAAAACACAGGAGTGTGTCAACCAGGGTGATAACACTCTATTCTCCTATGCATCTGTCGAAGGAGCAGGGATTATGGTTTTACAGGCAGGCTTTGCCGATTCGCAGCCCTTTTCTGCAGGCTGAGATGTTTACACTGGAAGGTATTGTGGGTGTCAGGGGGCACCAGAGGAATATTCTCTCATCTGTCTCGCACAAAGGTCGTCATTAGTTTTGAGCATTGCCTCTTGTTTTGCAATCATATCTTGGTGAACAGGTAATTTAAAATCACCCTATCAAAGCTTACTGCTCTCCTAGGATACAAAAAATCCTGAGGAAATGCCACTGTACTCAAGGCTGTAGTTATAATTTGTTTTGTCTAGTAACTCAAAGGTGTTGCACAACTACATGGCAGTCAGAATTGGAGACACTGCAATTGGCAAATGTCAACAAATCCCATGAAAAACACAACCAACAATTATTTCATCAAGTATTGTCTAAGTATCCAAAGCCTGATACAGCTTATTCCTCTGTGCCAAAGAGCTCCATTGTTGTCCAAAAACACATCACTGAGCCACACTGTTGCACAGGCTGACATTTTCCTATTATTATATTGAACATGGGCACTGTAGTTTATTTTGGGTCAATGTGGAACACACTGTCTTGCTGCTGTAATACACACTATAGCTCCAAATATGTATCAGTCTGCAGCAGAAAGTAATCCCCAACAAATTCACTAATTACTCATGTTTGAGAAACGTTTGCTTAAAACTACAGTGCCCAAATGTTTTTAAGAAATTACTTAATATATATACTCATGACTAAATTTTATAAAGTTTTGCATCTTCGATGGGAATGAAAGTGCCACAGACAGGTTGGGTAAGTCGGAAAGTATTGTGAGACAGACTTATGTATAGTTGTTGTTTTTTCATGGTGATTTGTAGACAAGAACAATGATATGACAGGAACTCTGGTCTATTTTATGAAAGTATGATGGGCTACACGTCTACCCACCATCCCAACGTCCACATCCTCACTTTCCACCTTGTTGCACAAAGATTCACTACTTCCTAATTCTAAAGGATACTAGATAGATAAACCCAGGCTGCATTTTTTATTGAAATCAGTAATTGTTTAGGAGTGGTAAACAACTATAGTCTATAGATGATGATGCTATTTATTGTTATACGTAGAAAAGGGAGACTTTTTTTACAGAAGAATTTAAATGGCGCCTGATCAAGCCAAACGGTCAAAACTTGAATTCAATCAGAAACTTTAAATCACTGAAGGGCAAATACTAATAGTGACTGGACTTCACTGGACTTCTAATATTTTTTGGTTTTCTTTTATTATAATTTTTTTACCACTACTGACTGACTTCTAGTCCAGTTATTACTTTCATCTTTACAAGTTTTGGTTTCACACTTTCTGTTTTCTTGCCTGCGATCTGGGCAGTGCTGGGCTCCGTGCAGCTCCTCTGCCTCTATCTTGATTACCCTGACAGTAATTGTTAGTGAAGCCTGAATACTGATTCTGATTGGAATGAAGTGTATTTTATAAGTTATACCTCCACCACTGGAGAGAAAATATTGAAACTATTTTCTGTAGCTCTGGTCTGGTCGTCTTGGTCATTATCTGACATGAGATAGGATTCAGAAGATGTCCAGGCTGTGAGTTAGGTTTTTTGGTAGAGTGAGACAGTGAGGCGAGGAATCAATCAAAACTGATTTGTAAGCCAGTTTTGTTGCTGCAAAACAATTATCAAAGTCTGAAGCTCTTGGTAAAGTTCAAGAGATGAAATGTCATTTCTTACAAACATGCTGTCTTGTGCTATTACACTGCAGTCCAGCTACTCTTGACCCCAATCTCCCAGATATCCACACAGGCAAGGAAGGTGGACACATTCTCCTTCCTCAATCTAACCTGCCACATACCCTTTTGACTTCTCAGCCCATTTAACAATCAAACTATTCTTTAAACTGACCTTGACCACAAAAAAGAAGAAATAAAATTGAAGAAGTGGGGATGGAAGGCTCATAAGAAAACCTTCCACCCTAAAAATAGAAAAGGTGGCAATTAAGTGCCAATCTAATCATCCCTCTGTTAAATGAGCCCTGAAGATTCCACCCTCACATCCCCAAGGCTTTTTTTCACACCACATCCTCATCATCGCCGGCTATCGGCTTAATTACGCCCCCACCATCCCCAGATAAGAGAGTGATAGCCTTATCACCACGGCTCATTTCCAAATCCATGAAATTAATAAAGTCTACCTCTCGTCTCAGTTCTGGGGCCAAACTTATATTAGCTGTCACGTACGAGAACTCTGAAGTATGCCTGTTCTTACAGTTGGCAAAGAAAATCTAGAGGGAATCATCCTCCAGGAGATTAAGGACAAGCAGGGGAAGGTTTTTTTGTTTTTCAGGCACATGATATTTGGGCTGTAGTTTTTCTCCCTGATGAGGGTTATGTCTCTGGGTTAGTTTTATGATTCTTCTGGCTTCATTTATCATTCGCACAGTAGCTGGATTGTCCATTTGGTTGAGTTGACTACTTAATTTTCCTTAATCTCCACCTTGGGAGAACTGCTAAATTGCAGTTTTGTTCCCTCTGCAGTGGACTTTGCATGTGTGTGAAACATCAATTAGTAGAAATATGTTGGAATAAAAGCGCTACCTGCAGACAGCCCATAAAACTCCCAGCTTGTTGTAAGAGAGTTTCTTTATTGTAGATCATCAATAAACCTCTAATCAAATAAAGTGGAGCTTGAGCTGCTTTCCAGTCGGATCCACCTCGAGTCTATGAGCTTTCCAACTCTCCCTGTTGGCTGTTGTAATCAGTGGGGAGACAGCTGGTTTCACCACGCTGTTCCACCTGCCCGCTCCCCTGAGTAAAGGGCTGTGCTTCAGCGACCAAATCCACTCCAAGTCTCTCTCCGAGGCACACTCCAGCATGACTGGCAGGGGTCTCACACATCGATTTCAAGGAAAAGGGAAGGTTGGGCAGACCCGTCACCATACCGGCGCTGGCAGCGGAATGAGACGGGCTCCCACTAGGTTTGGGCCTGTCATTTATTTCTAAACGACGGCAGATGGTGAGCTTGGCGCTTGCACCATCCTCTCAATCTCCCAAGGTGCACTTCTGTGATGGATGTGGCGAATGGGAGCGTAGCAGAGGAGGCTAAGGCACATCTGCGCAGGCCGATAACGGGGGGCAAAGTATGTCTGGGCTTTCTAGCCGTCGACTCGCTTTCACATATTACTCATTCCCTCACAGACCTCTTGAGGACTCACATCTTCCAGGGTTTATTTGCCTCTCACTTTCATAGCTTTGCTTTTTGCTGCTCTTATCAGCAGGGAACCTCTCTGTTTACCATGCAGGTGCACTTTTCAGTTTGACATGGCTACCTGGCTGGAAAAATCTATACAAACTTTCCTTCCAGCATGAGATACACCCCCATTTGAAAAAGGGCTGTTACCATAGTATTATTATCCAGAAATGGCCAATAACTTTGAACAAAGTGACAGTGTAGGAATGTAACTTTGCTTAATTGGCTTTCATTTCTTTTGTTATCCTCATTAGTGTTCTGTCTTATTGGATGTCTGTTGGGCCTTTCACAGCACTGCATTTCAGTGTACTGTTCTGATTAAGCTTTATATAATTATAACGATGCCCAAGCCTCATGAACAGCAATGGCTTTTTGCAGGAGTAGAGAGTAACTAATTACAAGCAGCAAGTTAGCAGCTGCTACAGTCAAGAAAGAGAACACACGTCTGTGCTTGCTAAACACTTCAATCTAAACTAAAGGGATACATTTGTTTTTCTGTGATCGAGTTTTGGGCCAGTAGCTCTGAGAACATTATTAAGTTGGCTATGAAAGACAGAAACACTTAAAAACCTATTTCTATTTTTCTAATTTTGCTTCCTCGCAAGCTTGTCTGCCATTACATGAATTACTTCATTTAAAGACAAAATTTAGAATTCAAAAGCTAAGACTCAAACATTGCTTGGACATTTCAAGTACAATTCTAGCCTTTGTTAGCAACAGTTTTTTCAAAAATATTGTGCGGTAGGCTATATTCTGTATCGTGTGTGTGTGTGTGTATATATATATATATATATATATATATATATATATGTATATGTATATATGTATATATATATATATATATATATATATATATATATATATATATATATATATGTATGTATGTATGTATGTATGTATGTATGTATGTATGTATGTGTATATATATATGTATATATATGTGTATATACTATTTTCTTTTTGTTCAACTATATGTTGTAGGGCTTCAACAATGATTATTTCCTTGATTACTTATTTGGTCTGTCAAATATTAGAAAACAGTGAATAATGAAGATCACAATATCCCAGAGCCCAAAGTGACAAACTCCAAAATATTCAGTTTTGTATAAGATTTATAATTGTTATAAGACAAAGAAAAGCAATCATATCCTCACATTGAAGAAGCTGACACCAGAATGTTTGGCATTTTGTTTTTAAAAATACTTTTAGGATTAATCAGTCACCACAGTAATACTGATTCCTTTTCTGCCGATACAATACCTTTACTTGAACTGTCCTCTTTCCACCTTTGACTTATTTAGGGCCAACTCAATCTTGCTTTTACTGAAGCAGTTTACAAAGACACAGCCTGTCCTACACACCATCTGACACAGTGGATCCAAAGACACATTAAAGTGAGCAATCGCGGCCTAACAACACCCTTGCAAAGGTCACTTCAGCTTCATCATCCTAATCATCGAACACCATCACTTTTCAATGATTTAGGGTTGCAGTAAAAGCATCATAACCCGCCCAACCGCATCCCTGCCCATAGACGTATCCATGGCAACAGAGACGTTGGGCTGCTCTCCGACGATGCATCTCTGGGATTCTTTGTGCGTCGCTGCAGGGTGACAAGTCAGGCGTAAAGAGTCGATTTAGCTGCGGCATTGGGGAGGTTCGCACATTAGCAGAGAGGAAATAGGAGCCAGCAAATATTTAGTGGGTGATTGGCTCCGCAATAACAGAACACCCCCTTTGGCAGCTCGTCAAGCGGTGCTATACGGATGCCATTACAAACAGGGGCCATTAGCAGGCACCAAGGCTTTGTGAGGCTTGTCGCTGCTTCACGTTTTTAACCCCCAGGGTTGTTTTAGGATGTGTATGATCAGCTGTACACAGCTCACCCTTTTGTGTTTGTGTTTTTTTTACCTTTTATTTAGATAGATGGATGGCAAGCATTTAGGAAACATTAGCTTTTCATTCAACCACAAGCTCTCAAAGAATGTTTCACGTTACGGGGTAAAACATCGAGTACACATCCGTCCAAAGTCCTAGTTACATCAATCCCCTTTGCAAAAAATAGCAATTGGGGTCAAAACATAGCACACTGTGAGCGCCTCAGAGGATCAGACCCGGATCTGACTCAAAAACCACGAAGAGAGACTACTCTTTCAATTTCATATAGAGGTAGTGTTCATATTATAGCTATTATATTAATAGCACCTAATAGCCACTATTTAGAGCCTTTTTGCAGTGAGATTACATTTTTATACAGATACACACGTCCTAAAAGCTTATTTTATTTGTTGTAGGCAGCACTAGAGACTAGCTGCATTATAATGACTTCCTCACTGTATGAAAATGTGATTTGTGATTTTTATGGCTCATGCTGTGTCGAGGAACAGTATGCACTGTATGTAAGTTGCTGGATCTGCACAGAAGCGCTATTAATATGCAGTAAAAAGCTAACTCAACCAGTGGTGGCATGAATATTTTATCACCATAGGGTGCATTGATGTGTCCTCCATATTTCTTTTTATTGTGGGGTGAAAAGGCTGTCAAATGCCAACTAAGATGTTATAATTTTGGAACTATACTCTAAAACCAGTGGTTGATGTTGTTGTTGATGCTGTAGGTTGCACCAAATAATACTAATTTCATATTCTCTTAGTTTTACTTATCAGCTATACCATACCGCTGGCACTAATGGCAGGCAGAGGGTAAACACTATATGGTTGAGAAAAAAATTGCAGCTTAAAACTATTTACTTTTCGATTCTGGGTCAATTTTGGTTGAATTCAGCAATTACGACACCACATTCAACAACAAAGCCTTTTGAATTTGCTACTGCTCTGATCCACACCTCTGACGAGCCTCTTCTCCATAACAACAGCCGAGGCTCATGGGCAGTATATAGAGCTGTCTGCGAAACTGCCAAACTGATGCAAAAAACCTGATATCTCAAAAATAAAGTTGAAATAATTAAATTAGTCACAGCAGAAGTGTGATTGTTACATCAGTAATCTGACCCTCCAGATGGTCTGTTCCACAGAACCATCTGAGAAGCCGTCATTGGAAACTATTTTAATTGGATGAACCATCTTTCAATCAAACTCATGTCGAAGCCAGTGGGTAGAAGACTGAAAACATCTTTTACATCAAGAGAAGCCTTCAGTACCGTTGCTCTTCTCTCAATGAAGAAATATTCTCTACTTCCGATATAACTGATGCTATTGAAGCATCTACGCTAACCTCTCTAGGAGCCGCCATTGTTGTTTGGAACACACAGTGGCCTCTCTGTGTCGTTTCGCCACACCTAAATCAATCCCGTAGCTGCCAGTAGCTCAGGACGCTCATTGGTCAATGCACTGTCTCACAAGACACAAACTCATTACTTGTAGCCTGACGAGATCGATTTTTGTATTTTTTTTCGTATGACATATGATCCTGAAATTCTTGCACGTTCTCGTGACATTGCGAGAATCCAGCTGCCGTGCAAGATGAACTGAAGATATTGTTTAAAGACAGTTTCACAATGGAAATTCAGAACCAGCAACTCTTAAACTCTCCAACTGGCTCTTTTCTGTGCTCACAGCTGCTGCATCCACGGCCATTTTGAATCTCTTTCTAGCAAAGCAAGGGCAGGGGCTACAATACCTTACGGGGCAACACATGCTATAAATACATGAATTCATGGTAGAGTGCCACCATTTGGATGAGAGCCTCTGCCAAATAGTGTATGTTATGTAAAATGAGTGGCCTGCCCTGGCCCATCCAGCACGGCTGTGTGCACTTCAATAGTCTCCTTTACCACCCATGAGGTGGTACACAAACACCCCGGGAGGTTTTTTATTTTTTTTTACTTTCACAGTCCCGCAGGCACCCTCACTGACTGGCATCTCATTAGGGGAGCAGAGCGTCATGCTCGTGTGTTCGCCACCAGACAGGCCGCGCCACAGGCTGCATGCTAATTGCAGAGGCGTAGCCAGCATGAGACAACCTTGTATGGCAAAAGAGGAAGGAGGCAGAGAAGTGGTTTAGTTTAGCGTCTCATGGGCAGGGGGCTCTCCTCCACAAACCGCTTTCTTCCTGACCTTGGGCAGCAAAGTCAGCCAAGTCAGACCACTCACTGGAGTACGATCATAAAGGAAAAGTCTCATTAAGAAATAAAAAGCAACGCAGTGTGTAATATAGGTCGTAAGCATTTTACTTATCACACTGTGTTGAGCAAAGCATCTCAGTGAGTGACATTATTCTGACATTAATTTGCTGCTTATCATAACTTTACTACAATTTCACAGCCTTTAGTTTTTCTTTTGCTTGACAACTTATTAGATTCAAGGCTTCAAGTGAAAGTCACATTCAAGAACACATTCTGGCAGTAATTTAGCAATTTATCTTGACAGTAATATATATATACTTTCACCTTTTGTGACATTAATTTACAACATGTCTCAGTTGTATTACAGTTTTGAGGCTTGGGTCATCTTTACAAAAGGCATGTAATTTGCATTAAACATAACAAACTTACTTTGTAAACCCTGAATATCAATGTAGATGACGGAGAAGGCTTTTTTTTTTTTTTTTAACCATAACCTCTCCGGCCCAATAACACAATTTTTTGGCAATCTTAGCACTCACATATGACAGGTTTTCTCAAGCAACTAAACTGTAAAATCCTCAGATTAAATTCCAATTACTGACAAAACACGTAAACACTTGGACAGATGGAGTGTGTAACTGTCCACAAAAAAGGTCAAGTATGGTCAACTAGAGTAATCCTCTGTCATAGAGATATGCCTTGGCAACGGCTTGTATCTCACTAATACCTGAATGCTGGCTGACTTTTATGTAGTTCCTGCAAATAAAGATTATAAAGAATGTGTTGTGAGAGAGAGAGAGACATAGAGACACACTGAGAGAGAGAGAGAGAGACTATAGCTGTCTTTTTTAGTGCCATTAGTTCCTCCCTGCCACTCATTGATAAAGAGGCGCTGCCATCAGCCAAACCAGCCATCTCCTTCAGTCCTCATTAAAATGTCGTCATATTAAAAAATAATTTCAGGCCTCTGCTGATGAGCGTTTTATTGCCTTCATGAAAATGTTCTCACTTTAGAGTCAACGGGAGAGAGAAAATCTTCAATGAGTAATGAAAGCGAGAGACAAAGAGAAAGGACGGAGTAGATAAGGGTGATTTGTTGCATACTTGGGAGGATGGTTTCAATTTCTAGACCATTAATAATTTCTTCATTTTGCGGCCCAACAAACAAACATCCTTTCTTTACAGTAAAGAATGTACACTGGCAAGAATAAAGTGAGCCAGATGTTGGGCTGGCCATTAAAACAACAATAGAAACATACAAAAAAGCCAGTGAAACATGAAGATTAAGGATAAAAAGCAGAAAAAAAGAAAAGAGAAAGGTAATATAAAAAGGACATGGGCATTCTTACCCTTTGAATTTTTTTTTTAATTAGTTCTGCGAGGTTTGCTTTTTACTGTTAAGGTCTTTGTAATCTGTGTTACATCAACACAATATCCAATCCGCAAAAATAACTCAATCCAATTAGCTGCCAATGCTACTGCTAACACCTGTGTTCTCACTAAAGGGCATCTTACAAAGTAGTGCAACACATTAACAACACCTTTCACCTTTGCAGGTCAGTTGTTGCACTTGAATAGGGAATCTGGAGTTAATCTTCTACTCGCTTACGAAATGCTTCCACAAGCACTTTTTATCGTAGAGACACATGAAATGGAAAAAGCAATTTTCTAATACCCTGCAGTGGGGGAAAAAACTGCAGCAGCAGGAACTTAGAGGCTATCAGCGGGAGTATAAAGGTTACTGGAGAGGTGCTTTCTCACATTCACACTTTAACAATAACCTAATGAAAATCCTGGGGTCCTAATGACACCAGAACCTGTATTTGCTATATGTTGTGCATACAAAGCTCAATAAAGGGTGAATTTGCTGTTCCAGAAACAGGATGCTAATGAAAGTCCTTGAAACATCAAAGGCACAATAAAAGATGAGGTTTAAATGGACACAATCCTACACCTATTCATCCCCATGGACATATTGTCTGAGGTAGCACTTCAGCTCTTATTGTTTGGACTTATTATTATTCTGATTGGCAGCTTTTCAATATTTCCATTTTGCTGATTTGTCTCTCAGATAATGAGAAGCCACACAACAGCGGCCTGCATACATACATATCCTGTAAAGGCTGAAGAGAAACTGATGGCTTGGCGTACAGATGCTCCGGCACATCACTCCATGATGTAGATTTAATGCCGCCATATGCCAATGTTTTCAGGCACCAATGCTGATTAAATGAGCTGCTTGTATCGGATGAAGAAGTAAAAAGTTTTGCACCATTTGTTATGTTGCACCGTGCTATCTCTCTTCTTGATAATCGCATTTCTATTCAAAGTGGAGCACAAATAATAACATTAGCAGAGTGTAGATACTGTACTCTTTCCCTGAGCTGTGTGTTTTGTTTATGAGATATTTTAATTGTAAATAGAAACACGAGTGCACCAGAATCAATCTATTAATGTGGGAAATCATGAATTATGAGAGGAAATTAAACTACTTTCACACATACACATGAAACATGGAGAAACTAAGCACACAAACAGGGTTTGTGGGAGTACATTAATGTCCCAGCAGAATACACACATAACTACTTGATTGGCCCCAAGGGATGTAATATCTACGCTTTAATTTCAAATAGCAAGTAAGCATATCCTGTTACAAGCCATTACAAGAGTTTAATGCCAGGCGCTGTGTTTGTTATGCTCTCATTTTACATCTTCACTTCTTAGGCTTTAGCTCTGTTTGAGATGAGATGAAAAGATTTCTGCTATTTGGGTTACAGCTATAGAGTTTCTTGTCTTACAAAATTTGCTCACATAATTAAAAATATTCAGTTGAAAAAAACTTCACTGCTTCTTTCTCCTTTGTTAAGGCTGACTGGCTGAAGAAGGAGTAAAAAGTATGGACAATATAGACATAAAGTAGATGTAACTAATTGCTTTTCCCCTCTGGATCTGGTGTGTTATACACTTTATTTTGGATGTGATATATTTTAGGATGTACACACCACGGTGTCCGCTGGACAGAAACATTTGTTTCTTGCCCTGGCTCTGGGCTCATGTGCATACACTTGCCAGAGAGTTGCTCGTGGCTCCGTTTTTTTTGGTTGTAATACAGACAGAAGATGCCAAAGCAATGTTAGGTAATTACTCATCCCACAACCTACTGAGAACTGGGCAGAAATAGAAAGTGAGCAGAAATGTGCCAGGAAACACAAGCCACTCAAGTACTCAGACCCTAAAAGTACCAAAACCAAAATAGAGAGAGGAAGTCAGGTGGTGTTATAGAGCGACAAATTTCGTGCTGAGAGGAGGTTGGGGTGGATGGATGGTTCGAAAACCAAAAGACAGCCTGCATTTGTCTTTTTTAAGAACGACCACGATCGTGTTCCTTTAGCTTAATCAAGTGTTTATTATTGCAACCTTGAAGACAAAGCTCCCATATTCTCAACAAAGTACAGTTTTTTGAGTTAAATGTTACTCAAGCCACTGGAAGAACATAGAAAAAGTAAAAACGGCCTGTAGCTTGCTAAAAACATGTCTTTGGGTGTAATATCAGCTGATAAATATTGCGCTCCGGGGGAATGATGTTCATTTGTGACATCCTCATTTCATATTCTCGCCAGTTGGGCATGCCTCAGTTTTGAGGTGTAATATAGGCCTGCCAAATCAGCGGTAGCCCCATTACTCATCCCCCTCTGTGCTGTCTCCTGGCTTGTGCTCCGCCGCTAATGCAGATTACAGGGATATATGAGGGCTATTTTGTTCGCTGCAGGATGGAAACGATCACAGGCAACCCCATCCCTCTCTGATGCACGATTCTACATCTGTTCTCCCCACGAAAGCCTATCTGGAGATCCATCAGAGCCAAGCCCTTATCAGATCTGAGGCTGCTACATCTATTGCACATCAATTATAGATGCTATGGGTAAAAAATTGGGTCACTATATCAGCACTAGCTTTCGATCCTCAGAGACATTGTTTGGCTAAGTGATTAGTGGCTTAACTTTAGATACGGTTTGTGCGTGTTATAAGTGTTAAATAGTCCTCTCATGATACATGGGTATAAAGACACAAGGGCCTCCAGTGAAGGAGAATAATGTGTGACTAATCATGGCTTTGCCGTAATGTGTCTTAAACTTGTAATTTTTCATTTCTTTTTTATGAACTTTGAGAAACGTTGGTGGCTTTTGTTTGTGGGATTTGTGTAGGTATGAAGAGTATTGTCGGGATCAATAAACCCATTCTTTTTTCCTGTTGAAAGACAATCCGAGGTGACAAACGAGCCAAGCTACGTTATTAGCAGTCGAAAATCACACACAACTTAAATTTATTTCCAACTTGCTCCCTGACAGAGAACACAGACATATTATTCAAATTTCTATCTATTCTGTGACCAGGACACGTCCAAAACCACACGTTTAATCTTTATGCAAGTCTTTCCTCATCTGTTGGGTAAATAGACCATTCATCATATTATTGGGCTTTTACAGCTTGACTGTTTGAGTGATCTGTCTCTCAAACAGCCTCTCTCCCTGGCAGCCCAATCAATCATTTTTCAATGAAGATGTCACAGCTCATTGTGTGGAGTGTTATCCCAAACAATTTCCAGAGCCTTTTAGATGATAAATTAAAAGCTAAACTTTTTTTTTTGTTCACGAGGATGGTTGGCTCCTCTCTGAAAAATGTGTACAATATTTTAGAAGCAGAATAATGGAGTATTTCACCCATGCTTCATAGTTTTAATCCTGAATTCACCCACTGTCAACAATTTTCACCTCAGTGGAGACGTTAGCAGGTGCAGGATTGTGCTCACTATTAACTTTTCATTAGGCGAGGTAAACCGCACTTGTCATCAAGAAGTAGCTGCTGCTCAACAAGGGACATAATTGGTTTGTGGTTAATGGCTGTTTGAAGCTGTTAGTCCTGGGTGTGTCTCTAAAATCGCTGTATGAGCTCTATGAGACTTCATATTTCTCAGGAAGAAGGGAAAAGTTTTAAGGGTTGACGGCTGAATCACAAATGACTTCCAGGGTGTGCTTGGAAGTATGATTGGTAGTGTAGATACTTAACAAACAAAAGTTAAAGACCCTCACTTCAACTGTGAAGCCATAAGAATGACTCATTAGATAACCAAACAGCTACAGTGGTGCAATATGTTTTTCATTTTCATTCAGGTTGAATTCTTCGTCTTCTTCTTCTTCTTCTTCTGTGAACTCACCTCACGTCTCCTCTTCTGTTTCTGTCGCAGGATCCTTCAGGAGTTGATGCGGAGACCTGCGACACCGGGAGCCTGAACACTGCCGTCCATGTTCACCTGACACCAAGGATGTGTTTCAGATAACACAGTGTGCAGATAAAACACCCACCAACGTGAACCTTCACTCATCACACTTCCTTCCATTTAACCAAACCAACTAAAATCTTTTCCATCACTTTTCTCTTTGATAAGCCTCTGCGCACTGCTTAGTCAAAGTATCATCAGATCATATGTTTTGTATATAAAATCTTAATTTCAAAGTATTTTGCACAGGTTATACAATTACTCGCAAATAAATGTAGTGGAATAAAAAGTACAATATAGTCCTGAAATGTACTGTAATTGAAACGTAGCAAATATGGAAGTAAAGTACATGAGGTGGAAGGAGTATTCAGATCTTTTAATCAAAGTAACAATACTGCAATATAAAAGTCATGCAGTATAAATCCTACTTAAGTAAAAGTATAAAAATGTAATTATCAGCAGTAAAAGTGATTCACTATAATAATGCATCATTATTTACAACATGACAGTATTCAGGTCCTTTACTTAAGTAAAAGTACAAATGCCAGGAAGGTGTACTTAAAGTATCAAAAGTAAAAGTATTAGCATTTCAATGTTGCACCTGGTTGAAGTGTAACCAATTTGATCTACTTTATATACTATGAGGTAGATTAGTTCATAAGATAGCATCGCATTTTATAGATTTACAGATTATGCTTTCTGTCATATACATAACAAAATGGCACTATTCTATCAGAAGGAACTGCAACTCTTACAATCATTAAACCAAGTGTATTGAAATCCAACATTTTTGCAGACTAATTAGTAAGGTTTAATGTAATCTGCTACCTCAGTGCTCACTCCTCGTGCCATGGGGCCTCAATGAGGAGTTGCGAGGATCTGCAGGTCCTTTCTTCGGTGTGTCAGCTCCCCACCACCACCTTCTCCACTTCCCCACCCTCGGTGCACCACAGTTGCATTATTAAACTTGTATAAGATCATTAGCATACAAAGCAGGAAACCTACCGCGGTGGAGTCATACATATTTATCTGGACGTGCCTGACTTGTGCTTGCATACACTCATACTGTAAACCCTTTACACACAGGCGTGACTGTCTTTCTGCTGCAGGAGAGCTGAGAGCAGACACTATGAAGAGGATGTTACTAGAAGCACACACAGTTTTAAGGGATAGATATTTATTCATGCGACATCTGAAGGAAGACGAGCTGGCATTTGCCATAAACTTCACATTAAAACATGTGCAGCTGCCTGTAAGACTGAGAAAATGTGTGTATTTGGAAACAGAGCAGATGGAGCTTGGTTAGGTTCATCAAAGCAGTTTGCTTCAAGCATATCAAATATAGTTTACACACAGAGGAATTTCGGTCTCGTAATGCCTGCAATACATATTAATTTGCTGCACTCAGAAGCACATAATCAAACAGAGAGAAAGACAAACAGAGGACATGGTCTTATAAATACTTGTATCACCTGTGGACTACCTCTGACTTTTGAATGACTATGAAATCAGCTCCTTTTCTGTTTCCTTCCCTTGTTCTCTTCCTCTACAAATCCTCTTTTTTTCAACCATTACCAACTATTCTTAGTAAGAGTACAACACCTCCTTTTTTCCTGCGACTTGGAGTCCACCGTTAATATTCCTTCCTTCCTCCCTTCTCTTTCCTCCCTCCTGTGAGATTGCTGTTGTGTCTTATGGCTTTTTATTCCTACGTGATGGTAGATGGGTTCATGTAGGAGTAGAAGCCACTAAACACGCGGTGAGTGCTCAACACGCTGGCCTTCACACACAGCAAGCTTCCTGTGGATATGACAGCTGCCATGTTCACATCAATGGTCCCGCCCATTATCAAGAATATGCACACAGTAAAAATAGTACAGGGTAATCACTGCAGGGAGTGGCTACTGTTTCAGGTTATCATTTCAGACCAGATTTCTACTGTGGAAAAATGTTAAATTACTTCTTCAAATGGTTATATTGCCAAATTGAACAGTCGGTTTTAGGACAATAGAGCAGAATGGTGCTGTTTGTGTGGGCTGACAAATCAATTTGAAGTTGTGAATAGACCTACTTTTATCACAAAGGTTTCCCACCTGCATGCTGGCTCAATGTGCCCTGAATTTAAAACTCATTCCTGCATTCCTCTGCCCCGAGGTCGCTGTGCAAACCTGGAGCTGGATAGTTCTCAAAATAGAGATCAGGAACAACTTGCAGAGGTAGGTCATGTATGTTGTTTGATAATGTACAGAATGTGAAGGGACCATCTATCCTGAAAGCTGTTACAGGATATTATGTGACACGTTAATGACCTACAAACAAAAATAATAACTCTTGTGAATTTATTGCACATAAAACACATTTCACAATAAAAATCATGTTTTGGACATATTTAGAAATATTGCATATCACAATTATCAACTTCATATGCCATTGCTGTCCTGTAAAAAGTGGGCATCTCCAAAACGACAACTTTTCATGAGCTAAGCTTTGTGATTTCTTTTTTCCAGAAACTCCAGTGGTTTTTATATAGTTTACTTTGTTTAAACCTGTATTAACTGAGTTTTTGGTTACTTGAGAGCATCAGAAAAAAGCTGTAAAGTTGTGTTTGTGTCCACCTTAGAAGTGCAAGTTCAATATTTAACTATTAGCTCTGTTTTGGTCTTCACCAACTCCATAGACTAATATATGACTGCTAAATGCTGCACCATGTTCATCAGCTAGTTACTGTGTATGCCTGCAGTTTGGTAAGCAGTTTTGGACTGACAGTTTAGTAAAGTCAGTTTTGGAGCTTTTTGGCTTTTGATTGTGGTTTTTACTGGACAGCAACTGTATGTTTTGTTTTTTTGTTAGTTTGTTTTGCTATTTTTGTCAATTCACATTTCCACTTGTTTTTTGGTCATCCATTTAACATGTACTCTTTGTAAGGACTCTTCTTAATCAGACCAACACTGTTCCTGTAACGCTTTTAGCACCAGCCTGAAAAATGTAACTCAGCTCAATGCAAACCCCTTAAATTCCTGTCCAATCATAAATTAGGTCCAGGATAACTCAAAATGGCCTATAATGGTATTCATCTGCAGTAACTTTCTGCCTGAAATGAACTTGGTACCAACCAATTAAGCAAGATATTCAAATGGTCCTGCTTGTGTAAGGGTCCAGTTGGGGTTTGGGTTTAAATGTCAACCCTCTGTTTCTATTTGCTGAAAAAAAGCTCCTCGTTTTTGCCTCCTGAGCAGAATCTGAATAATGTCTAAATGGGTTGTTGTCGTAAACCAGAAACTGAATTATTAATCCCTGGATATTACAAGAATTTGACAAATGCTTGCATTTGTGTGACATTACTTCTGTGTCGATATGAGGGGGGATAATTATTCAAGATGAAATTGCAATTGATATGGTCTACTAAGGTTTAATGATTTATTCAAGGCTGTAAGATGTTATGATCTAAAATTCAGCGGGGTGGAATTGGAAGTTTCTTTGGCTTGCATTTTTCAGTTTAATTTATTTTTCAGGTTCTCACTCCGACAGAGAGTTCTTTATAGAGACATGAGGAGGTCTGAGAGAATAGTAGAGCAGGAAAGACACATGAGAGGAAGCTGAGAGGATTCGATTCTGGACCAGTGGGGGTCCATGGGAATCTAAAGGTGGGAATCAACCATCGTCGTATCGGTGAGAAAGAGCTTAGCATATGAAGGGGAAGTTATGTTTGAATAGATTGTAGATTGTTGCCATCCGCTGTTACGCCCAAGGTTGTGTACGCCTTTTGACTGTGCTGTAAACCTCATATTCTCAAAATGTCAAAATGTTCAGCGAAGTATGACTCCTTTTTTTAAATTATGCAATTGGGTCCTCAGGTTATGAAACTTGATTAAGCTGTACAAGGTCACATAATCCTCAAGTTCAGGTAAAAACATGAAAATTGCCAGAAACGGAGTAATGGGATTTTTCATCTGACAGCTGTGATAATGTAGCGTGTTTGTGTACAGTATAGGCGTAGTGTGTGAGTGCTGAGCTACTATATCCACCTCCCTCAGGCTACACTTTCTTTCTGTAATAAATAATGCTCTTTTGTGTTCTCTGCTTCATTTGTTCCCTGTTGTAACGTCAGTGCTGCTCAATAAATTATGAATCACGCCTGTTCAACCTGCCGCATATCTCTTGTTTCATTTGTCTGTCAAACTGTGTGTGTGTGTGTGTGTGTGTGTGTGTGTGTGTGTGTGTGTGTGTGTGTGTGTGTGTGTGTGTGTGTGTGTGTTTCTAATGCCACACGCAGGCACACCCTAAATGTACACATCAATAAACACATGACTTTTCTCTGGATTTGATAAAAACCCATGGCAGATCGGTTGATGAGCACATGTAGCTAAGTAAGGAGTACAAACAGTTGGAGAGCAGCAGGAATACAGCAGTAAAACATGTTAGCTACCTTAGTAGCCTAAGGTATAGCCGCAATTCAAACTGCCGTTCATTGACATAATTGCTCATGTGTATATTAAATCTGCTATAAGCCATGAAATTGCCATACATAACAACACAATTGCACACTGAAAAATGAAGATGATTTCTGGCTGCACCATGTTATACCACAAAGCGGGCAGACTGAAGGATTGTTTAGGTGATGAGTTGCAGAGGCACAGCGTGATTCTTTCACTTTCTTTTCTCAGAGATTTTGGGCAGCAAAGCTCGCCAACACACACCAGCTGGCTGTTGTCTGGGGGAATCGCCTCAGCCATCTTTTTTCTGATGAAATCAGAGGAAATCCACAAGCAGCCCAAGGCAGACCACATATCCTTTTTTTTTTTTTATTCCTTCTCTATTCAATAATTCTCAGTGATGGGCCTTTCCTTTGAGCACTGGCACTACTCCTCATTCCAATTAGTGAAAGGCAAAGAGGCTCCCTTGTTTGTCGGCACGCAAGCAGTAATTGGATAATCCCTGGAATTTGAGCGAGTGCACAAAAGGGAATCTGCAATTAAACCAGAAAGTCTGTCAAATATTGACACAGATGAGTCCTGCAGAGTACAGATACAGAGGATAAGTCAACATTATTGTTGAGGTTTTCTAAAATTTCTCAAAGTTGTATGCCCAAGGGCAGATTATGATGTTTTTGTCATAAAGTTTAGTTTCTGTAATAAAATAGACGAAAAATCGAATCCATTCTAATATTAATATGAACATTCTTTTGAAAAGTCTGTTCACTTCATTAGCTTTAAAACCACCACATAAACTTTATTTAGGAAAATACATGTGAGAACATGAACTAATTTAGAATCTGACCTTTGCTGTGCTGCATATGACCGTATCTTTATGTGTCAAATTCATAATGTTCTCACATGGTGTATTTTCCTAAATAAAGTTCATCAAATTACCACAAACAAATTGACAGAAGCCAGACACTTTAGTATTTGAATACTGCTGGGTTTTGGTAACAAACACAAAGTAGGCTAATGGGAATATCATTAGTTTTGCAGTTATTTGGTCACAAACCAAAGTATTGGACCAGTATTTGGACCATTTGGTCTCTAACAAATTTAAGCAATCCATCCTTTAGTTGTTGGGACATTTCGCTCAAGACTCCAAATGTTAATTATCGCCTTGGGATTGTCGATATGTGCCAAATTGTAAGGAAATCCAAGGAATGGTTGTCAAGAGATGCCACAAAAAAAGAGGCTACTCTGTTGGTGGCGCTAGAGAAAGTAAAGCAGATCACCAAAGTCAACAGGATTCCTTCTCTGGGACCATGAATTTCTGTTCAACTGCAATTCGTCCTGTAGTTGTTGAGATATTTTAGTATGGACCAAAGTGATGGACTAACAGACCAACATTGCCATTGCCTGCCAAAAACCTGTTTTGGTAGCAAGCACCTGTAGTTCTTGTTTTTGCAACCTCTGAACGATGGAAGTTCAGATGCCACAACAGAAGCCTACATGGCATTTTGGAAACAATCTCTGCTCACAGTGTGACCTGAGGACGTCCCATTGTGACAACAGTGTGCTGAGTTACACAGATTTTTCTCAACATTTTACTGAAAGCCATCACAACGAGACGTCTTCTCTCTTAGAGTCCACTTAATGAGAGTGTAGCGTCAGCGTTCTGGCTGCAATTACAGTGCTTAGGACTCTTTAATGATATGTTAATGGCTTGGCTGTATTACCTCTCAGCTGCCCAAACAACATTAAATACCCTGCGGCTGATTAATCCGGCATCCACAAAAACACCCAATTAGAGGGAAAATGTTTGAATCGAGTTCTACTAACAACTTTAAGGCAGAATAGACAAGCACTAAAAGAAACGCTGAAAGATATTTCCCTCAAAGTAAAGTAAATGGAGATGATAGCCGAAGCTCGTGGATATTCCCGTTTTACAGTGAAAACACATGATTCTTTATTATAACTTACATATTAGGATGGTGCTGTCATACAGCGTTGGTTAGGGTGCTCAAAACACATAGCTGTTGCTGACCGCTGGGTATAATGAAGGTCAAATGTTTAACCTCTCAGTTACATAATGCTCTGTCTAACCAGCAGGGCGCCTTTCCTGTTTGCTGCTGCTAAGCCTGCATCAAAGTCAGAGATGGAGACGCTGTTAAAACATCTAACATGGTTTGCACAAAGTAAGTGCATGTCCGTTTTTTGTCCTACTTTAAACCATGATAAGGGATCTCAACACAATTGTGAGTTATTGTCAAATTAGAAAGATGATTCCTGACATAAGAAAACTTAAAAGCGAGTATTCTCAAAGCAATGACGTCCTCCACAGTTCCTAAAAACTAATGATTTGAATTTCAAATCTTCATAAATAAAACCATTCTCACACCTCACCATCACCGTCGTGTCAAATACGATTGATCGGAGACACATTTCTAACAACTCCCAGCACAACTTCATTCTCGTCATCACATGATTGCTGTCGACGCAGAACTTGCAGGGCAATAGTGATTATTAATGTGCAACATCTGAAGTTAAGCTCATGAGGGGGGATTCATTTTTCAGGAGTTCCTTTTGTAATGAAGACTGAGCGGTGACATAGCACCGTCGAGTCTGGAGAGGAAATACATCTAGGAAACAGACAGGGAAGTACAAGCAGAGGAGGAGAAACAAGTTGCTGATAAATAAAAAAAATTCTTGTACTGTGCCTAATCAAAGTTCTGTGATGCTAACACTATACTACTTGAGTATGTTCTACTCCAGTATATACAGATGGTTTTAAATTAAAGGTAAAACTACATACAGTGTCTCCACAACAGCTTCTTGGTATAGCTTCTACAAGTCTCAAACTTTAGTGAAGGAACTAAACATAGTTCGCGGCATTCCTACAGTTAAGATGTGGTGACTACAAAGGCCGTAATTTACACAGGGATGGATGGATTACAATGTGGACGAACTCCATCTGCTGATGTAGATCATGTGACATGATCGAAAGCTCCAGACCGACGAAGTGGACATTTTGTCAACTATTTTGATATTTTAGGCAATTTGACTGTACCATCCAATCATTAAGAAGTGTAAAAAATCAGTTTAATGTATGTGTTTTCATATAAAGCTTAATTCTGCAAAGTCCCTGCTAACTGCACGAATGTGTGGAGTAACACACACACATAACTTAACACATGTAAGTGTTATCATGTAAATTATATGAATCCGAGGTTGGATTAACTGGGTAAAGACACAGTGTCAGTTCAGTTTTAGTAAGTTCATTACTTGCACATTTGTTGGTGAATGTGCACCTCTAATGTAGAATTGGATCTGGGTCCTGCCTCATGTAATCGTATTGCCCTATCTTTAAGAAGAGACCCGTGTCAAAAGTACCACCATTGTTCTAGTTTATAATGTTCTCACATTGTGTATTTTCCCAAATAAAAATTTGTGTTTCAGCAAATTACAACAAACAAACTGAAAGAGAGGTATTTCAATAATACTACTGGGTCCCTGGCCCTCAGAAAATAATAAAGATGCCATCTAGTGTGCTGTGTTTACTGTTCGTGATGGGAACTTGGAGACAGCAGGTGCCCAACAGCAAATATTTTCCCTGAGGCCCCTAAAGAGGTTACAGGTGCTATTGTCATCAAAATGTTGATGTTCAAATTTTATTTTTTTCCCCTAAAAATGATAAAATACTTTAAAAACATCTTTACATCCTGAAAGAGCAGGCACTTTTTACTCTCATACCCAAGTACATTTTACTAATACTAATTATTGTACTCAATCTAAATAATCTGTGTTCCAGGTTTATATTTATTATATTATTGTCAATGAAAGACTTAAGTAAAGGTAGTAGCATATCATATCAGAAGTACCAGTGGTAATAGTACTACCACTGATAAAAGTGACAATTTAAATGCAATCATGTCTTTGACTATTAATATAACAACCTGTATGGCACTCGTCATAGTGCTACCAATCATTACTTTCTCCACCATGAAAGCCTTTTTCAGAGTGTCAGGCAGGTCTATGCTTTTAGCTCCATCTCGTCTGTCTCTTATCACCTCTCATCAGCAGGAAAGACGTTGGAAGGGGGGGGGGGGCTGCTCATCCGAGGCAAAGAGGAGAGCCAAGAGAAGGCAGCATCCTTATCAAAGGCCTGGGTGCTGAGCCTTGGTTAAAAATAGAAACTGAGGGAGATTGGCATCGATTTCTGCAGGCGTTGACGGGCCGATTGACAGCAGCACGGCAGCGTCAAGCTGTTGAGCCATCGAGGGAATCCGCCAGACTGCCTATGATGAGATGAGATGGGAAGATAACTTCTGACAAGCCCTCCACCCGCTACCCATCTCTAATCACCCGGTGTGCACACACACACAAACATGCACACACACACAAAGAAAAAGTAATTACCACATGATTGCACGCGCGCACATACACACTCATTGACACACACACTTGCTGCCCCCTGAGCAAGTAATGGGACTTTGGCTGGCTGAGCATCCACCTGTCCGTTGTCTCTTGCCAAGTCAAAGCTCATGTGCTCACACACATACAAAATACCTCTGGATGTCCCTCCACAGCAACGAGCCGCTGTCCTTAAGGGTTATCTCACTAAATGATCTACCATCAGTAAATAGTGCCTAATATCCATGAGACACTCCGAACAGGGATGTCACTGACCTTTGTTTTACTGCTGTAAATGAACTCCACTAAGTGATTACTTTTATTACACTGTCTGCTTTACTACACTTGGATGTTGTTCTCCCGGAGGTATGAGCAGTAATTCAGCCAAGCATGTGTGCCTGGCACACTAATATCAATATTTCTGGGTTGTCGCTATGAAAATATCATATCTTTACATCATCAGAGGTTATCATCTTTCTGGCATATTTGAAGGAATAGCTTGACAATTTGGGAAATGCGTTTATTTGCTTTCTTGCTGAGAGTTGGATTGAAAAGATTGCTACCGGTATCTGTTCACTAAATATATAGCTGAAACCAGAGGCCGGTTAGCTTAGCTTACTATGAAAAGTGGAAATCAGAATCAGAAACTGTTTATTGCTAAGTACGTTACACATACAAGGAATTTGGCTTGGTGAATGGTGCACAAAAATAAACACAGTGTGAAATACCTCAAAAGCTCACTAATAAACACGTTATATCTCCTTTGTTAAAAACGTACAGAAAATCTAAGTGTGACAACGTCAACTCGCCATTTTACATCCTCACTGAGCTATTTAAGCACTGTTCCACTCTTTATGCTACGCTAATTGCCTCCTGGCCAGCTCCAGCTTCCATGGAACAGACAAACTTGAGAGTAGACTCAATCTTCACATCTAACTCAAGGAAAGAATGCGAATAAGCACAAAACCCCAAAATGTCAAACTTTTCCATAAAAAATAAGTGTATTCTGAAATTTAGAAGACCTTAAAGTCAGAGCCAGGTTTTAGAAATATTTAGTCCCCCCAAGTTGTATCTAATTATTTCAAGCAAGTTAATTTGGAATCCACAAACTGCTCAACTAAGTCAACTAACTAAATGATTATAATAACTAAAATAGGTTTTCCCTTTAATTTAAACATAGTCCCAATTAAAATATGGGCTTGTGAGATAACGTGTTTTATTTGAAAACATACTTTTTGGGGGAGAAACACTGAATTCATTCTCCATGTATTTGGTAGCCTAAAAGTAGCCAAATTTCAATATACGTAGCGAAACAGTTTCCAACTACTCTTGATAAGAAATCGTAATTATTTTTTCTTTTGCATTTGTTCATTTTGGATCAGTTGCAGCAGAAAAAAAACATAAAAACTAAATAAAACATTCATTTCACAAATTGCCTTTATAATGTAGTAGATTCAACAACAAACAAGTAATCATTAATGGAAACTATGACTTAATGTTTCAGTGTTGACTGTAACATTTGGACTTTAAACCAATATATTGGGGTTTACTATAGTTGTTTTTCATAATGAACTTGAGAAAAAAGGAGTGACTATCAACAGCAAATGCAAAGTCTTGAAAATATATTATATTGATGGAAATGTTGAATTAATGGATGGGACATTTGTCACACACTCTTTCTCATCCTCAATTTTAAAATGAGCCAATGAAGCCAAGATAATCATCATTAAAAGCCAAAAGTTTGACTTCCTATAATTAGGTGATTTGCTGCAATCTGCCACAAGGACTCTGTCAATCTGTCAGGTTGATTCTCCTCCTGTTAGAAGCACCTTAGAGACAATTACTGTAGGCTCCTCCTAATTAGAAACTCATTGAAATTTATGAGTGCCTGTTATGAATTATTGAGTTGAGTTTCCTGGGAGAGACGCTATTAGGGAAGTTTAAGCAAGTGAATTTCTTATAGGGCCATTTGTCGGTGTGTTTGTCGAGGTTTGGCTCGACTATAACAAGGTGTGTGTCTCCCTCTGGTGGTGCAAAGAAGAAATTGTATATTTGTAGTGGTATGTATTGGTATACTTGAAGACATAACAGGCAAAGTAAAAAATAAATATGAGGAGATTGTTTGTTATGAAATGTACATCCCTGGTATAACTGTGTACACCTTGGCCATTGTTACAGTAGCCCTATTTCACAGTCAGGGAAAAGAAAATTAGAAGTTATCATATAACTTCAAGCCAACTTTGGAATGTTGTCTTTAAAGCTCAGTCTACTTCCAATTGGTCGTAGCAACCTGGCGGTGAAATTAACTGCTTTGCCGTAGCCAACTTTGGGAGAGGTTCGTTATTGTTTGATTTACATTATTCCACATGCATTTTGCAGCGCTAGTATAGAGGACTTGGATTCTATTCCCGTTCAAAGAATAATTAGGTAAAGAGAAATTTGTGGGTTTTTTTCTCAACAACATTTTGTGACACTGTGATGGTTTATTAACGTCATTTTACGAAGTTATTCTTTGCCCCAGTGTCTAGTGGCTAGGATTCGGCGCTCGTGATTGTTTGATGTACATTTTTCCACATGCATTTTGCAGCGCTAGTGTAAAGGACTTGGAATTGATTCCCGTTCAAAGAATGGTTAGGTAAAGTAAAATTTGTGGGGGTTTTTCTCAACAACATTTTGTGACGCTGTGATGGTTTATTAACGTCATTTTACGTAGTTATTCTTTGCGCCAGTGTCTCCCTGATGGTCCAGTGGCTAGGATTCGGCGCTGCCACAGCCCCGGTTCAATTCCCGGTCAGGGAAATCTAATTTGAAGATACTTACCTTCAAGCTAACTTTGGAATGTTGTCTTTAAAGCTCAGTCTACTTCCAATTGGTCGTAGCACCCTGATGGTGGCGTAGGTAGAATTTGCTTCTCTTACTGCCAAGGTCTGTTTTGGATTCCTCTTCATGGTAGGCAAAGGTGAAATGAACTTTTTTGCTGTAGCCAACTTTGGGAGAGGTTCGTGATTGTTTGATGTACATTTTTCCACATGCATTTTGCACCGCTAGTGTAAAGGACTTGGATTTGATTCCCGTTCAAAGAATGGTTAGGTAAAGTAAAATTTGTGGGGATTTTTCTCAACAACATTTTGTGACACTGTGATGGTTTATTAACGTTATTTTACGTAGTTATTCATTGCTCCAGTTTCTCCCTGATGGTCTAGTGGCTAGGATTCGCCGCTCTCACTGCCGCGGCCTGGGTTCAATTCCCGGTCAGGGAAATCTAATGTCAAGATGCTTAACTTTGGAATGTTGTCTTTAAAGCTCAGTTTACTTCCAATTGGTCGTAGCACCCTGAAGGTGGCGTAGGTAGAATTTGGTTCTCTTACTGCCAAGGTCTGTTTTGGATCCCTCTTCATGGTAGGCAAAGGTGAAATGAACTGCTTTGCCGTAGCCAACTTTGGGAGAGGTTCGTGATTGTTTGATGTACATTTTTCCACATGCATTTTGCAGCGCTAGTGTAAAGGACTTGGATTTGATTCCCGTTCAAAGAACGGTTAGGTAAAGTCAAATTTGTGTTTTTTTTTCTCAACAACATTTTGTGACACTGTGATGGTTTATTAACGTCATTTTACGCAGTTATTCTTTGCGCCAGTGTCTCCCTAATGGTCTAGTGGCTAGGATTCGGCGCTCTCACTGCCGCGGCTTGGTTCAATTCCCGGGCAGGGAAATCTAATTTGAAGATACTTACCTTCACCCTAACTTTGGAATGTTGTCACATGATTGTTTGATGTACATTTTTCCACATGCATTTTGCAGCGCTAGCGTAAAGGACTTGGAGTTGATTCCCATTCAAAGAATGGTTAGGTAAAGTAAAATTTGTGTTTTTTTTTCTCAACAACATTTTGTGACACTGTGATGGTTTATTAACGTCATTTTACGAAGTTATTCTTTGCCCCAGTGTCTAGTGGCTAGGATTCGGCGCTCGTGATTGTTTGATGTACATTTTTCCACATGCATTTTGCAGCGCTAGTGTAAAGGACTTGGAATTGATTCCCGTTCAAAGAATGGTTAGGTAAAGTAAAGTTTGTGGGTTTTTTTCTCAACAACATTTTGTGACACTGTGATGGTTTATTAACGTCATTTTACGTAGTTATTCTTTGCGCCAGTGTCTCTTTGATGGTCTAGTGGCTAGGATTCGGAGCTCTCACTGCCGTGACCCCGGTTCAGTTCCCTGTCAGGGAAATCTAGTTTGAAGATACTTACCTTCAAGCTAACTTTGGAATGTTGTCTTTAAAGCTCAGTCTACTTCCAATTGGTCGTAGCACCCTGATGGTGGCGTAGGTAGAATTTGCTTCTCTTACTGCCAAGGTCTGTTTTGGATTCCTCTTCATTGTAGGCAAAGGTGAAATTAACTTCTTTGCCGTAACCAACTTTGGGAGAGGTTCGTGATTGTTTGATGTACATTATTCCACATGCATTTTGCAGCGCTAGTGTAAAGGACTTGGATTTGATTCCCGTTCAAAGAATGGTTAGGTAAAGTCAAATTTGTGGGGGGTTTTCTCAACAACATTTTGTGACACTGTGATGGTTTATTAACATCATTTTACGTCGTTAATATTTTTGCCAGTGTCTCCCTGATGGTTCAGTGGCTAGGATTAGGCGTTCTCACCGCCGCGGCCCGGCTTCAATTCCCGGTCAGGGAAATCTAATTTGAAGATACTTAACTTCAAGCCAGCTTTCGAATGTTGTCTTTAAAGCTCAGTCTACTTCCAATTGGTCGTAGCACCCTGACGGTGACGTAGGTAGAATTTGCTTCTCTTACTGCCAAGGTCTGTTTTGGATCCCTCTTCATGGTAGGCAAAGGTGAAATGAACTGCTTTGCCGTAGCCAACTTTGGGAGAGGTTCGTGATTGTTTGATGTACATTTTTCCACATGCATTTTGCAGCGCTAGTGTAAAGGACTTGGATTTGATTCCCATTCAAAGAATGGTTAGGTAAAGTAAAATTTGTGGGGTTTTTTCTCAACAACATTTTGTGACACTGTGATGGTTTATTAACGTCATTTTACGTAGTTATTCGTTGCGCCAGTGTCTCCCTGATGGTCTAGTGGCTAGGATTCGGTGCTTTCACTTCCACGGCCCGGGTTCAATTCCCGGTCAGGGAAATCTAATTTGAAGATACTTACCTTCAAGCTAACTTTGGAATGTTGTCTTTGAAGCTCAGTCTACTTCCAATTGGTCGTAGCACCCTGACGGTGGGGTAGGTAGAATTTGCTTCTCTTACTGCCAAGGTCTGTTTTGGATCCCTCTTCATGGTATGCAAAGGTGAAATGAACTTCTTTGCCGTAGCCAACTTTGGGAGAGGTTCGTGATTGTTTGATGTACATTATTCCACATGCATTTTGCACCGCTAGTGTAAAGGACTTGGATTTGATTCCCGTTCAAAGAACGGTTAGGTAAAGTCAAATTTGTGGGGTTTTTTCTCAACAACATTTTTTGACACTGATGGTTTATTAACGTCATTTTACGTAGTTATTCTTTGCTCCAGTGTCTCCCTGATGGTCTAGTGGCTAGGATTCGGCGCTCTCACTGCCGCGGCCTGGTTCAATTCCCGGGCAGGGAAATCTAATTTGAAGATACTTACCTTCACCCTAACTTTGGAATGTTGTCACATGATTGTTTGATGTACATTTTTCCACATGCATTTTGCAGCGCTAGCGTAAAGGACTTGGAGTTGATTCCCATTCAAAGAATGGTTAGGTAAAGTAAAATTTGTGTTTTTTTTTCTCAACAACATTTTGTGACACTGTGATGGTTTATTAACGTCATTTTACGAAGTTATTCTTTGCCCCAGTGTCTAGTGGCTAGGATTCGGCGCTCGTGATTGTTTGATGTACATTTTTCCACATGCATTTTGCAGCGCTAGTGTAAAGGACTTGGAATTGATTCCCGTTCAAAGAATGGTTAGGTAAAGTAAAGTTTGTGGGGTTTTTTCTCAACAACATTTTGTGACACTGTGATGGTTTGTTGAGTTTTATCAGCAGAGTGGTGCTGCTGACGACCCTGTGTATGTCACTTTTGCAAACACTACACCACGTCTTCTGTCGACACGCTCTCGCTCGGTGCCCCTTGGTCCCGCACTTGAAGCACACCATCTCGCTGTCGTCTTTGCCCGGTCCATGTGCACTGCTAGCCTTGGGAGGTCGCCGTCCGGTTCTCCCCTGGGTCTTCATCACGCTGTCGTTGTTCGACCCGGTTGCTCTGATGTTCTCGGTTTCCTCGAAACTCCGCAATTTGGTCTTGAAGTCAGCAAACGTGATGTTGTCGTAGGTGTGCGCCACATGAATTGCGAATGGCTTGAAGCTCTCTGGCAATCCCTTCAGCACCATAGCCACCAGCAAACCGTCCCCCAGCGTTTCTCCCGCACTTCTCAGGGCAGTTATGGCGGTCTCTGCTCTAATGATATAGTCCATTACACTTTCGCCGATGGACTTTTGAAGTGAGGTCAGCGTGGTGTACAAACTAATTATACGAGGCTTTCCCGTCCCTGCATAATAGTCTTTCAGAATATTTAACGCTTTTCTGCCATCATCTTGCGCATCTCTCATTACCAGAGACAGACTTTTGTCATCTAGCAGTAGGATCAACTCTGCATACACGTCCGCGTTTTTCTCAGGATCTGCTGCTATTTCAGCTTCTGCTACTGGCTCATTCAACACAGTGTCTTTCAGCCCTAATAAACGAAAGTGTCCCAACAATTTAGTTTCCCAAACTTCATACTTTGCCTCGTCGCCGTCGAATACCAGTCGATGTAGCCTGCTGCTACTTGCCCTTCGTTGCTCTGCCATGCTAGCTTGCCCCTCTCCTCAGGTTAGCAGCCTTCCTCAGCACGCGATCCGTTGCAACTTTCTTGGCTTTCGTCGACTATCTTCTCCTCCAAACGTCTCCTGGGCCCATAACCTGTTGAGTTTTATCAGCAGAGTGGTGCTGCTGACGATGCGTAGGAAGGAGGCTGACGACTTCTCTCATTTTAGGAAATTTATTTCAGAACAATGAAATGTGGCCATCTGCCAGTTAGATTGAGCGCGGACTGACTGGAATATGAAAAACGTCACGCATAAAAATGTCCATGTACGGGAAGTCCATTAAGTCAAAATACAATACATGAACATTCATCACACTAATTATTGTGTGTGCTCTTGCGCCCTCTTGTGTCGCTAAGAGTAAACAATATTTACAGTCATGTAACCTGAGAACATGAAAAATAGGCTTACATTTTAACATGGTTTATTAACGTCATTTTACGTAGTTATTCTTTGCGCCAGTGTCTCTTTGATGGTCTAGTGGCTAGGATTCGGAGCTCTCACTGCCGTGACCCCGGTTCAGTTCCCTGTCAGGGAAATCTAGTTTGAAGATACTTACCTTCAAGCTAACTTTGGAATGTTGTCTTTAAAGCTCAGTCTACTTCCAATTGGTCGTAGCACCCTGATGGTGGCGTAGGTAGAATTTGCTTCTCTTACTGCCAAGGTCTGTTTTGGTTCCCTCTTCATTGTAGGCAAAGGTGAAATTAACTTCTTTGCCGTAACCAACTTTGGGAGAGGTTCGTGATTGTTTGATGTACATTTTTCCACATGCATTTTGCAGCGCTAGTGTAAAGGACTTGGATTTGATTCCCGTTCAAAGAATGGTTAGGTAAAGTAAAATTTGTGGGGGTTTTTCTCAACAACATTTTGTGACACTGTGATGGTTTATTAACGTTATTTTACGTAGTTATTCTTTGTGCCAGTTTCTCCCTGATGGTCTCGTGGCTAGGATTCGCCGCTCTCACCGCCGTGCCCTGGGTTCAATTCCCAGTCAGGGAAATCTAATGTAAAGATGCTTAACTTTGGAATGTTGTCTTTAAAGCTCAGTTTACTTCCAATTGGTCGTAGCACCCTGACGGTGGCGTAGGTAGAATTTGCTTTTCTTACTGCCAAGGTCTGTTTTGGATCCCTCTTCATGGTAGGCAAAGGTGAAATGAACTTCTTTGCCGTAGCCAACTTTGGGAGAGGTTCGTGATTGTTTGATGTACATTATTCCACATGCATTTTGCAGCGCTAGTGTAAAGGACTTGGATTTGATTCCCGTTCAAAGAACGGTTAGGTAAAGTAAAATTTGTGGGGGTTTTTCTCAACAACATTTTGTGACACTGTGATGGTTTATTAACGTTATTTTACGTAGTTATTCTTTGCGCCAGTGTCTCCCTAATGGTCTAGTGGCTAGGATTCGGCGCTCTCACTGCCGCGGCCTGGTTCAATTCCCGGGCAGGGAAATCTAATTTGAAGATACTTACCTTCACCCTAACTTTGGAATGTTGTCACATGATTGTTTGATGTACATTTTTCCACATGCATTTTGCAGCGCTAGCGTAAAGGACTTGGAGTTGATTCCCATTCAAAGAATGGTTAGGTAAAGTAAAATTTGTGTTTTTTTTTCTCAACAACATTTTGTGACACTGTGATGGTTTATTAACGTCATTTTACGAAGTTATTCTTTGCCCCAGTGTCTAGTGGCTAGGATTCGGCGCTCGTGATTGTTTGATGTACATTTTTCCACATGCATTTTGCAGCGCTAGTGTAAAGGACTTGGAATTGATTCCCGTTCAAAGAATGGTTAGGTAAAGTAAAATTTGTGGGGTTTTTTCTCAACAACATTTTGTGACGCTGTGATGGTTTATTAACGTCATTTTACGTAGTTATTCTTTGCGCCAGTGTCTCCCTGATGGTCCAGTGGCTAGGATTCGGCGCTGCCACAGCCCCGGTTCAATTCCCGGTCAGGGAAATCTAATTTGAAGATACTTACCTTCAAGCTAACTTTGGAATGTTGTCTTTAAAGCTCAGTCTACTTCCAATTGGTCGTAGCACCCTGATGGTGGCGTAGGTAGAATTTGCTTCTCTTACTGCCAAGGTCTGTTTTGGATTCCTCTTCATGGTAGGCAAAGGTGAAATGAACTTTTTTGCTGTAGCCAACTTTGGGAGAGGTTCGTGATTGTTTGATGTACATTTTTCCACATGCATTTTGCACCGCTAGTGTAAAGGACTTGGATTTTATTCCCGTTCAAAGAATGGTTAGGTAAAGTAAAATTTGTGGGGATTTTTCTCAACAACATTTTGTGACACTGTGATGGTTTATTAACGTTATTTTACGTAGTTATTCTTTGCTCCAGTTTCTCCCTGATGGTCTAGTGGCTAGGATTCGCCGCTCTCACTGCCGCGGCCTGGGTTCAATTCCCGGTCAGGGAAATCTAATGTCAAGATGCTTAACTTTGGAATGTTGTCTTTAAAGCTCAGTTTACTTCCAATTGGTCGTAGCACCCTGAAGGTGGCGTAGGTAGAATTTGGTTCTCTTACTGCCAAGGTCTGTTTTGGATCCCTCTTCATGGTAGGCAAAGGTGAAATGAACTGCTTTGCCGTAGCCAACTTTGGGAGAGGTTCGTGATTGTTTGATGTACATTTTTCCACATGCATTTTGCAGCGCTAGTGTAAAGGACTTGGATTTGATTCCCATTCAAAGAATGGTTAGGTAAAGTAAAATTTGTGGGGTTTTTTCTCAACAACATTTTGTGACACTGTGATGGTTTATTAACGTCATTTTACGTAGTTATTCGTTGCGCCAGTGTCTCCCTGATGGTCTAGTGGCTAGGATTCGGTGCTTTCACTTCCACGGCCCGGGTTCAATTCCCGGTCAGGGAAATCTAATTTGAAGATACTTACCTTCAAGCTAACTTTGGAATGTTGTCTTTGAAGCTCAGTCTACTTCCAATTGGTCGTAGCACCCTGACGGTGGGGTAGGTAGAATTTGCTTCTCTTACTGCCAAGGTCTGTTTTGGATCCCTCTTCATGGTATGCAAAGGTGAAATGAACTTCTTTGCCGTAGCCAACTTTGGGAGAGGTTCGTGATTGTTTGATGTACATTATTCCACATGCATTTTGCACCGCTAGTGTAAAGGACTTGGATTTGATTCTCGTTCAAAGAATGGTTAGGTAAAGTAAAATTTGTGGGGATTTTTCTCAACAACATTTTTTGACACTGATGGTTTATTAACGTCATTTTACGTAGTTATTCTTTGCTCCAGTGTCTCCCTGATGGTCTAGTGGCTAGGATTCGGAGCTCTCACCGCTGTGGCCTGGGTTCAACTCGCGGTCAGGGAAATCTAATTTGAAGATATCTAACTGCAAGATAACTTGGGCATGTTGTCTTTAAAGCTCAGTCTTGGTCTGTGTTGAATCCCTCTTCATGGTATGCAAAGATGAAATGTACTGCTTTGCCGTAGCCAACTGTGCTACAAATGGGAGTTCAAGACATTGAACTTTGACAGGAATCTCTTGTCACATTACGAGCAGGCAAATGGCTTTTCTCCGCTTTGACGATGAACCGTGAGCGAAGCCTGATAATTATATCTCTTCTCACAAAGGCTGCAGGAAAAGAACAGGACTTTAGGGTTCGAGTGAATGAAGAAATGTTGATTCATGTCTTTACGTTATTTTATATGCCTTTTCACACTGAGTGCACCAACGAAGAGTGAATGACGTTATGTTTTTTTCAAGGAGGAATGAGATGCGAAAGTCTTGCCACACTCCAGGCAGGTGTTTTCATTGGCTCTTCAGGAGTCCTCACTAAACAGAAGCGAGACATTAGTTTTGACTCCTGTCAAGGCCTGGATTGTGTTTTCTTCTGATGGCTCCTTGTTTCTCCTCAGCTCCAGATGTTCCTTCACTCCTTCCACTGAGCATTTGGGTTGCTGGAAGGAAACTTCATCAGCTGTTTCTGCCAACAGAAAGCACGAAAATGTGTGATATATTCACTGAACAAAATGTACGCAAGTGAAGATGTTTTCCCAATACGACTACACAGCCATGTACATGCTAGAATGTTAGAATGATTCTATAAAAAAACACCAGTATAAATAATAAAACACTGAAAACCATGTACAATGCAAGAGATGCTCACCACCGCCATCTGCCTTGCCAGAGTCTTCGTAACATGGAGAGGAAGTGAGTGGTGACAGTCCGTACTTGTGCAGCCCAGAGTTTGAATGAGTTTCCACAGAACTGTCATCAGCCTCTTTGTCACAAATTCTCACCCGGTGTTTTCCGGCTTCAGTTACATTACATTACATTACGGTCATTTAGCAGACGCTTTTATCCAAAGCGACTTACAATTCAGTATCTATCTACACACCGTAGACGCAGCTACGGGAGCAATTTTAGGGTTAAGTGTCTTGCTCAAGGACACATTGACTTGAGACTAGTAGAGCAGGAGCTGGGGATCGAACCACCGACCCTCTGATTGAAAGGCGGCCCTGCTCTCCACTTAGCCGGCCCTGCTCTCCTGCTCTCCACTTAGCCACGGTCACCACTCAGTGCCTTGAGTTCTGACTTTTCTTGACTTCTTCCCATTGATCTTATGTACAGAGGTATAAATATATAATAATAGATATTAATTAATAAAGATATTTCATTTACAATGAGCAACGAAGCAACAAACCCTCACATATGGATTCTGGAACCATTGGTGTTTCATAAACAGGGGTTGGCAACGCGCGGCTCCGGAGCCGCATGTGGCTCTTCAGCCCCTCTGTTTTTAAAACGATCTCCGTCCAAGCGGCGTTTCAGCATCGTTTCGAGACGATCTCTGTCCAGACTACAACGCCTGAAAACGAATATCACGTGACCATACAGTACACTGGGCATGTGGGTGGGACCGTTGTAAACAGGAAGTAGATTGATTACTCAAAGCCGCTAATTTGACTTCAGATGGCCGCTCCGTAGGTCTGATAACGCCGCTGGACATGCCGCTCGCTAATCGCTACAATAACAGCTGTTTCCTCCTCAGAAATGCATACTTTAACTGGAAAACAGCTGCTAGTAAAGACAACAAGGTCAGCAACGCCTGTAATCAGTTGTCCATGTTAAATTAACCTGGTAGTCGATAGATAACCAAGGCTGTTTGTGAATTTCCGGGTAAGGGTCACGTGATAGGGGTGTGACGAATCAGGGAAGGACACATCGTGACTGCTAAGAACCAATCGAGTAGCGAACGTGGGTGTCTACGTCTATTGTGTCACTGAAAATACAAAATGTTTTAATATTTTATATGTGACATCCTATTACGTCGCTGTCAAGCGCCTTTCCCTGCAGGTGGCTGATCATGATTTGCAGACCCCCGCCCTCGATAAACTATCAATGGATAAATCCAAAAAATGAGAAGTCATCGAGGAAAATAGAGAGTTTAATTCTGCGTAGACGTATTAATTTGCTTTCACTGCAAACGATGCCGGCTTACCTGTATGCTTGATATGTGCAAAACATGTAATGTAGAAAGACACTTCCAGAACAAGCACACTGCATTTGCTGAAAAGTATCACGCTGGAGATGAGTGAAAAAGAGTGATTTCTCAACTGCTGCAGCAAACTCTCCTCTTCATAAGAGTTTGATATTGTTATAACAGGTAAAATAGCAATAAAATGTCAAGAATTGTCTTTTTTGTCTATTTTTATAAATACAACTAACTATAATTTTTGTATATATAATATAACTATATTTAAAACTTTAAAAGCTGTAATATCAAATAGCTTTTGCGGCTCCAGACAAAATTGATTTGTTGGAAAATAGGGCAAAATGGCTCTTTGGATAGTAAAGGTTGCTGACCCCTGTTCATAAATTACTTTATCAAAACGGCAACTTGCAGTTTCATTTTTTTTTTTGTTCACATGACATTACAAGAACTTTTATACAGATGAAATGTTCTTTCAGGCTGTTATAATTGAAGTTTGATGGACATCTGGAATTCAAGAATTTGTATTATGAAGTCAAATAATTGAATACAAAGATAGTTAACTTATCAAGTAGTGCATGCAGTGAAATGTTCTTTGATTTTTATTATGCAGACAGGATTAATGGGTAGTTTCTGGTTTACACTCCGAAGCAGCAGGTGGCGGTAATGAGCCTCATGAGCTTGTTGCTTGTGTTTTCCTGTCCAACAGGGGTCAGTGTTTATTCGAGGGAGCAACAATATTACAACAACCCGAACTCCTCTCTGAATTGATAGGTACTTTACGACCAAATTGAGCTCTACCGCGACCAAGCAGAACTACATAAGAACTGCATAATGTTAGTAAATGATTAGTGTGTCTCAAATAAGTAGTGTCAACATTAGTTAGCTGTAGCTAAGCTACGAACCAGGACTTGTTTTCATTTCAGGAGCGCGGAAGCTAGTTTAGCTTTGCTAACCGTTATAGCAGGTTATTTATTAAGTTGCAGAGTTGAGCGCTTGTAAGTAAACCTGTACGTTTTATTCCATTAGACTTCATTCACCTAACGTTATGCTTTGAGGATAGTCTTCTACTCTAGCTAGCGTTTTAGGCAACAATAAAAACTCGTTAGCTAGCACTTCCGATTCTTTGTTTTCAAAATAAGAGGTCAGTGAGCTCATCAAAAGTTAACATAGTTTTGCTGACTTGAAGATAATGAAGAGCAATGAATTCCCTGGCAAGTAACGTAAGATTAACGTGAATTACGTTTTTGTCACACATAACCCTTGTATATGTATATGTACACACATATAAATAGATGGGGGACATTAGCAAGACAGGTGCTGAGGAGGTGGAGTTCAGGGTCTAGAAAGTCAATTTCTAAGAAAAGAATTAAAAGATAGAGCAAACATGACTGATTCATACACACATACATATATACATACACTGGCGGAAAGTGATTAAGTATATTTAATTAATGAATTAACTTGACTTAAGTGTTTTGATCTTGCAGCACCTTTGCATGTAATGCAGTGCTATTAAATGTTGGTATTGCTACCCTTACTTCAGTAAATGATTGCATACTTGTCTAAAAGGAAACCTCCACCTCAGACCTTTGCTAAATGGTGAGAGACAATGGCGCCCTCTAGTCTGACTATCTGAATTGCCTAGTTGATCCGGTCTTCGTCAGCCAACCAGGAAAGAGGGCTTGCCGTGATCTGGACTGAGGCGGATGAGACCAGAACCCTTTGTTCTGTATCTCCTCCTGAAGCGAGATTTGAAAAAAACAGGAGCCTCTCAATGCTTCCTGCAAAACTGCGATCGCGTTTCTGCGGCTTGGCGGTCGCTCATGGATGTTTTACTCATCATAAATTAGCAGAATTCTTTTATTAGGCGTTGTAATATATATATATATATATATATATATATATATATATATATATATATTTTATTTTATTTATTTTTTTTTTTTTTGTTGTTTTTTTGTTTTTTCCTCATCGCTACAACCCGGAGGGGGGACATCGGCTCGGGTTGTTTTTCTTCCTTCTGTCAGCTGCTAAATGGAAATAAACCGGGGAACTGAAAGTGGAACCAGTCGAGGTGCGTGTCGTGAAAAATCACGTTTCATAACGATCCCCGATCTCTTGTGTTACCAGTTCTGACCTTACATTAAGTGCTCATGTTCTGTGACATGTTCCTGCAGCGTGTCAACCTGAAAGCATTTCCAGCGGTGGTTTACTTCCATCACTCCATCAGACGCTTCATTGATCTGCCGGCATAGTTTGCTTTTAATATCGATCTGAATTGTTGTTATAGTCCTATTTCCGAAGTCTAATCTCCTGCTCGGTTGTAGTTCCAGCATTCAACAAGATGCGAGTTTGTTTTGAGTTTGATGGATGCTGTTCTCGGTGCACCTGAGAGCAGCACTGTCATGTCGTTATTCCAGCAGGCATATTGCCCCAATGCGTCTATTCACTCATGCATATAGTGTGTAATGTGTGGTCGTTGATACAGATTGCTTGTTACTGTAGTAAGTGAGCTGCCTCTGCTGTTGTGACATTTCTGAGGCTTTGTATCACTCGTCCTTGTCTAAACAACAAAATTCAACTTAGTGGGTAGAAAAAAGAACACAGCAGCCTGTCTCCTACCAGACAGACTGTGGTCCAGCAGGTCAATGTTTGAGCAGCTACTGTGTGTGTACTACAGCAGATAATATTCATGAAACTGTTTCCTTTTGCCGCAGCATAATAATCATAGCAAATAATCCAGTACTGCACATTAGAGCGACATCGTGTAGCCATCAGCCTTTATATGTGAACCAGTGGAATACATATTTAGTGTTAGTATGTTGCATTGAATTATTTACCTTTCACAAGTAGGAGTCTAGATCAAATCTAAGATTACAGTAATTACATTTTGCGATGTCTGTTTTTTGTGCCTGATAAAAGCACTTCGTCACACGGATGCAAAAGTTATATTGAAAACTAATATTGCCCAAAAAAAAAGCTAGAAAAGTCGTATTGTCAATCATCATATTGCCCAACCTTATTAAAGACCTCCTGATAAGGAATATGAACCATAAATCAAGTGCAGTCAACAGAGACGTGTGCAGGTGTTTCATGTTACCTGGTTATTGGGTTACCTGCATCGGGCTGTTTACTCCTGCTCTGGTTTTCTATCAGCTTGTGGGTAATTTGAAACTGTTGCTTGTGGGTGCACATTACCCCTCTTTAGGTCATAACAGGCTGTATCAAAACAACTTTAATTGCCAGTTACATGAAATGTTGTTACATGTTTGTTTTTCACTTTTCTCTTCCTCCTCCTCCGCCTCAGGTAATGATCTTCCCGTCCACTATCTACGCTTCCTCGCCCCGCCCTTGCAGCTGTTATCAGCTGCAGTGTGGCAAGTAGTGCAGCAGGGACTTGTGGACCACTATGGGATGCTGGAGGAGTTTGTTACCATGGTGACGGAACTGGTCCCAGAGCTGATGAGCTACAGTCAGAGGGCTCAGCTCATCCTGGGACTCAGGGCCAGGGTCAGTCATATATTCACTGTTCAACCACACTGAGGTGACGCTTGTGCTTATTCTAGATATTTGTCTCAGGTTAAAGCCAGGTTTAAAATGTAGAAACAATCTTATTAAGGAGATGGTGAGTGACGTGAGTATGGTATCTCACTTATATATGTATTTATTTCATATATTCCCCTCTAAATCAGGTGGGCAGAGTAGCAACAGGTCCAACACAGAAAAGAGAGCAAAGATAAAACAAAGTTCTTCAGTAGTTGTAGTCCAGTGTTACACCAGGAGCTTTATGAACCGGGACTATTGTTTATGTGTGTGTGTGTGTGTGTGTGTGTGTGTGTGTGTGTGTGTGTGTGTGTGTGTGTGTGTGTGTGTGTGTGTGTGTGTGTGTGTGTGTGTGTGTGTGTGTGTGCGCGCGCGCGCGCACACACATCCAGCTGGTTCTGGAGATGTGTCGAGGTGAGCTTCCAGTGGACCTGCAGACCATTCAGCCACATCTGGACAGAATTAAAGCTCCCGTCAGCACTGCCAAGGATCACCATGTGAGTAAACTGTGGCTGGGAAACGCACAGCGGTTTTCTTTCCGGTGTGGAAGTTTACTGGGTCAGTTATGACTGGTTGAGTCTCACAACAGGTGGGAGCAGTTGTTTTCTTGAATTTGTATTGAGTTATAAAATCAGCTCAAATGGAGTTGTTTGTTGTCCATACCCTTGATGTGTGTGTGTGTGTGTGTGTGTGTGTGTGTGTATAACAGGTAACCATAAACCAGGTGGAGGAATCGGAGGTGAACTTCGTGGAGTTGGTTCATTCATTACTGGAGGATCCCTTGGAAAGAAAATATTTTTTCCAAGTGAGACAACACTCACTCCTTATTGCGTTGTTTTACTTTAATTTTGCCTGATCCTAATTCCACATTGTCCTGTACACTATACACTAACTAAATGTATCTGTCTCACTCTCTTAATCTGTCTGCCTCTTTTTATCATTTGCAGGAAATATTCCCCGTGTATTTTGGGCCAAAGTATAACGCTGCACTTGAGATGCTGGTGTGGGAGTTCATATCAAGACTGGAGGAGCTGCTGCCAGTTCCAGACTTCACACAGGTGCCACATTACATTACAAATTACATAACAGTAATTATAATCTACCTTGAATTATTTTTGTTACACTTTTCTTAAACCAGTCTTGTCCTGGTTGGTCTTAAGCCCTGTTGGCATGGGACTAATTTTTCCTGAGGACCTCGAGGAATTTGTAATAATTGCAGAAGTCGTCTGCAAATTACCATATCATACTCCGTCAAACACGGAGGTCATCTGATCATATTAGTCCTGTGGGAATAAACATGTAGTTATTTATTTGTTTGAATGTCACCAACATGTCTGATAAACTTTGCAGGAAATATTCTGTCTACATTTAGACTCAAAACTGATATTAGTGGCCCTATGACCTTAGTCTATTGCTTCTATTAAGGCCTTTCTGCAGCCACGCTGCTGCTGACATTCACGCTTATGTAACGGGTCATATCTTGGCCTCTGTTATATCCCTATTTTGTTACCTGCCCTCTGCAGTGTTGATGTGAGGCTACCAGGGGAGAATGCCAGGCCCTGTGGGAGGTCTGCACTACTTGTTTTGCCTCCCACCTTTTATTCCTCCACCACAATACACCAAATGCAACACAGAGAAGTGTATCACCAGGAAATGGCTCTGGTACAACTGAACCACTATTTTTTCTTTTTCTTAGACTGACTGTGGCACACAGGCTCAGTGCAGGGGCTCATCTGTCTGCACCACTGACCCAGAGACAGATATAGAGGAGGGTTAACTGGATACAGGTGCAACACAGTGTCCCAGGGGACTGCTTCCTCTTCTCCTGTTCTGTACCAAGCAGTGGCAGAGTAGCAATATAACAAAGTCAAAGTAGTAGCTGTTACATACTATAAGATAAGTTCTCATTAGGCCATCACGCTAATTCTTTTTTTATTTGGGTCAGCAAGGCTTGAGGTTCAAATGTGACACTGCTCATGTTCCTGGCGGTAACTCAAGCTTACAGGTACACAAAATGATGACTGCATGTCAAGAAAAATACACAACCCCTCGTGATACTGATTTACTTTTCATTTGAACTCACCGTGAGTCATTTGGCAGTACATAAAACATAATGAGTGCAGGATTACTAAAGGTAGGAACTTGATCTCTCTTCTCAGTTGGCAGCTTTGCTCGGTGACACTCCGTCATTCCTAGACGAATGTCTACAATCCTTTTTCCCGCCAGAGGACATGAAGGGTGTACTTGAACATCACAGAAACCTCGGCCATTTTGCAGAGAAAGGTACCGTATGCCCCCAGGTTGTGTACTGTAACTGTACAGTCCACACTGAAACAGAAAGTGATATAATCGCAGATTAGAAGACCAATCTGGAACAAGTCTGTTTGTCGTCTGTCAAATGGTTCCACCTAGTCCTCATTATACAAATGCTCAGGATTTAGCATTTTTGTATTGTTTTTATTTTCTATAGTTTCTTTTTATCAAAGCATTGCTTATAAAAGGTTGGAAGAGACAGCGAAGATGCACTCGGAACAACCAGTGATTTTTCTCTTTGTATTTTGATAGAGTTGAACGTTTTTCTTGTCAGTTAAATAATGATTGAACCAACCTTATTCTTTCTTAATTGTAGAATCTAGATTTTTACCAATGGATGACTGCATCCTCTCCTCCCTGTCTCTGCCTCCTGGGACCAAACCTGTCACAAACACCACCGCCTCATGCCCACCTGCTCCCAAAGATTCAAACCCTCCAGAGCACAAAGGACAGCTCGACGCTCTCTTCAACACAAGCAGCCTGGAGAGGGCGATCAGGAGGAGCTCCGAGACCGTGAGACAAAGACTGGAGGAGACGAGAGACTCGGGCGGCTGGCAGCTGCTGGTTAGAGACGGGAAAGACTCAGTTAGCGATGAAACCATAGACCTCACTACGTCTAACGAGACTGCGGACAAGGATTCGGCAGCCAATGACAACAGCCAAAGCTTGAGAGGAGGGCGGGTTCTCAGGAAGAGGAAGCTGAGCGGAGGCGTGGACATTCCCACAAAACAGCCTGCGGAGGCGACAGCTTTCTTGTAAGATTACCAGAAAGGTTCTGTTTATTTGTTAAACACAAAGACGCGACAGAGTAAACATTATACCTACCAAACATCAGCATGTTAGCGTTGCCATTGTGAGCATGTTAGGGTGCACCACTGTGCCAAACTACAACATGCTGTAGACTCTGAAGTCTTGTTGAATATTTGTTGTGGTTCACGTGTGTTACTTCATGTACTTCTTGTCATTTTAATCTTCTGAAAATACTTAATGTGGAACGGTAGCGTTAAATCTAGTTTAATGCTCACAAAAAAAATGTTTTGGAATCACAAAGTTAGAGAAATCACTTTGATCAGATGTGAAAAAAAGTGTGTATGCCAATATGTCACTTTGATCCTTTTGTGTTTTTCCACCTTTACAGGGATTCGTCAGTGGATGATGAGAATTCAGGTGAATCTCCTCTAATCTCAATATGGGGAGAATATACAGGTTTGTGCACTTTTTTTGACGGATCAGCGGATGCTATCAGTCAGATCAATTTAAACTTAGGCCTTTGACTAACTCTGCTTGTTTTATTTTAGACTCTCAGGAAGGTTCTCTCCCGGCTGTGACGGACACAAAAGTTCCCTGGTCGGACGAGGAGACACTCAATCTGCTCGACATCTGGGGGAAGGACTCGGTGCAGCGGGCTTTAAAGGGCTGCTTGAAAAACCGCCACATATTTACGCAGATCGCTCAGAAGATGGCAGAGAGAGGCTACGTGAGAACTGTCGAACAATGCCAGACCAGGATCAAACGACTGAAGAAATGCTTCCGCAAGAACAACAAGTATGTGTTAAAGGAACTGTCCTCCTTCCTCTCCGCTTGTCTTTCTCTCCGATCATTGCAGTTTATCTCTTTTCTAACACCAGAAGGAACTCCAAACTGGAGTATAAATTTTACGAGCAGCTGAAGCGGGTACTCGGCTCCTCGTCCGTTCCTGAGGTCACCTATGATGTCGAAGAGGTCATCGATGAAGATGAGTCACAAGACGGCGATGAGGACTTGCAGTTTCTCGGCCATACGAGCCGACTGGAAATCGGTACAATTTCACTTTTATTAGTGTGGGAGCGGGGGGGAAGCAGCAGAACATAGTGAAAAATACCTGTTTATAATTTCCCACAGCATGCATTCATTTTACTGTCATATATGACAAAAAAGCATCAAATCTTCAAATTGAAGAAGCTGCAACCAGGGAATGTTTTTGCTTGAGAAATCAATAATAATTTCTGTCAATTGATTTTCTGTTTTACCCACCAATTGATTAATTGACCAATTGTTGCAGCTCCAGTTTATTTTATTTTATTAAACATTTCAAGTCAAAGCAGGCATTATGTATTTGGCATATATATATATATATATATATATATATATATATATATATATATATATATATATATACACAACGGCCTATTAGGGCAATTGTAGGTAAAACTAAATAAATAATAATAAGGCCTACGGAGGGGGCTAATATACAAAATATATATTTAAATTGTAAATTTAGGAGGAAAAAACTTTCTCTGAGCTAAAAAATAAAATAAAAATGGCCTAATGCGCCAAAGTACATATAAGCTTCCCAAAGCACAAAAATGACAAACATAATACAGGGTTGTATTAAAATGACATGTTGCAGTAAAAGGACTGTTTCACAGATTATACGGACAAACAATGTGATTCATATTTTTATTTAAGGAACTAGAAGCGTTCCGTGGACAGACTTTGAGTCGTTGGCCCTCATCAACACATGGGGGGAAGAAAAGATGCAGCAGGAGAGAAGAGGAATGCACAGGACGTTACACATTTTCTCCATCATATCCAACAAGATGGTCGCCCAGGGCTTCTCCCGAACGCCAGAGCAGTGCCAAACAAGGCTGAAAAGGCTGAAATCAAATTTCAGGCAATGCTACCAAAACAAGTATGTATACTCACAGCAAAAAGGAATGAAAGGAAAAGTGTGTTATATTTGTTGATTTACGGTATACTGTGTATCTGCTCTCTTCTTATTCCTTGCTGCAGCATGAAGGGACAGGAGCAAGTGGAGTGCAAGTTTTACAATGAACTGGGAAGCATTTTAGTGAAGGACTTCCCTCCAGTGCCGCAGCTGGAGGAAATACCAGGAGAGCCCGAAGACAACGACTCACCGCCTTTTTCCCATCAGGATATCGGTAAACCCTAATGTTCTCTACTCACAGCGGGAGGTGAGGGAAGAGAGCTCAGATAACAAGCTGAGGTGCTTTTAGTACTACCTCAACCTGCCTGCTACATAATCATTATACTCTGACTGTTACCTGTGTGCCGTTCATTCAGCAATATCTGTGGAAATATATGTAGAAACCAATGCATTTTTTTCTGCAACTAAATTAGAAATCTGAATTGAATTCAAAACAGTTCTGTTCTCAATGTCTCAATTATTTACTTATTGTTTAGTTGATTTATGTTGTGCGTCTTAAAGGCAAAACAAAATAAAAGAACAGTAGCAGTCCTCAACAAGTACAGTTCTGTCAAACTTCTCAGAAAGAAAAAGTAATAATCATAATTTTAGATGATAAATGCTACATCGTCAGGTCATCAAACTACAACATTATAACACCAAAAGGATTGTCATTATAATGATAACTTTTAATGATTCAATGGAACTTTAATGGCTTGCACAGTATACTTATATTTGTCTTTATCGTCCAAAACTTTGTTAAACAACATCATGGAATATTCAACAAAAATACAACTATCGAGCAGTGTGGCTAGTACAAAACAAAATGGTCAAATGTAATATCAACACTAGTAGTAGTGAAGTCATGATAGATGATGGGGGATGGGGGAATTAACTCAATGGAGTTATTACATAAAGTGTTTAATTTTCTATCTGTGTCACATCAGAGTCTGCTGTGGGCGTTCAGGAGGACAGGAAGAAAGTCCCCTGGTCAGATAAGGAGACCGTCATCCTTCTAGAGATCTGGGGAGACCCACAGGTAGAGGAATAGTAATAATAATATAATAATGAATGATGCTGTTTATTATCCTGATAATCAGGCTGAGCTGCCATCTCACGTCACTTCATCAGTTCCTTCATTTTTTTAATTGATGAAAACAATATTCCTTAAGCTTTGATTATGTAGGATGCTCTTTTTCAAAGTGAAACTCTTTAGCAACAGAGAGCTCCAGGAGCACAAGGACCTACATAGAAATGTCTTTCTAGTCTGCGGCCACAAAGGAAATAACACTTAAAAAAAAAAAAATCCTTAAATAGAGCCTCTATGTGAAAGCTATCCTCATCCGTTTGATTGTTAAAAGTCATTTTTAAATATATATTTCTTGTATATTGCCACATTTTGCTAAGAATTTCCCTCACATTTAGGTCCAGCAGAGCATGAGACGCTCCCCACACAACAGTCACATTTTCACCGAAGTATCGGAGAAACTCGCCGCCAGCGGCTACTCCCGCAGTGCGGGGCAGTGCCACACCAGGATCAAACGCCTGAAAGCCAACTATCGGCATTGTCAGGAGAACCTGAAGTAAAAGCAGCACCTGAACACTCCTTTTGTACGCTGTGCTGTTGGCAGGACATCCGTGTGTTAATACAGCTGTCTCTACTGCCTGCAGCTCATCGGGGACCGACAGAGTCGACTTTAAATTCTATGATCTGCTGGAGCAAATCTTGGACAAGCAGCCGTCAACATCCTCCGCTGTGGTAACCGACTCCATCGAAATATCAGAAGACTCCAACGGTGAATCGGTGACTGAAACGGGTAAAAAAAATAAATATATATTCCTTCATCAACTTCATGCGGTGACTAGTGGGGCAGCATTATGCAAGATTACTCTCTTTCTCACACACTGTTTTACACCAGTTTTATGGAGATATGTAGTGTTTCAAATGTTGTGCAAGTACAAAAGAAGTGCTAAAAGCTAGTAACACATTTCCTCAGTGCGATTGCTGTATGGTAGCATGCTGATTAGCTTGATTTTAGTGTCGCATTCTTGCTGCTTAGTGTCTAGGAGGGGGCTTGGGCCTAACTTAACAATGTTTCAGGTGTCATAGATACATTGAGTGATGTTTTATATTTTCTGCAGTAATTTATAATAATGGTTTTAAAAGCAATAGGTTTAACTGTAGGTGAGCCCCAAATGCATTCAGGGATTACATAATACAAATATATAATACACGGACAACTATCATAATTAGCTTCTATATATCTTCGGGTGCAGAACTGAGCATTTCAAAATTTGCTCTGTACTTCATGTAATGGCTGAGATATAAATACGGTGGAAGAGAATTTGGCTTCAATACACAAACGCAGAACTCATAATAATAAGTAATTCACTGTAAATGTCATAATTATGGACTTGTGGGTATTTGATATTGAGCATTTTGAATTATGAATGTAATTTGTATGTGTTCACATGTTGGGTTATAATAACTACTGTATGAGAGTGAAACTTTTATCTGAACATGTGACACTTGTGTTATGGTGAATGCTAAAATATAGCGTATCAGAAGTGGAAAAGCACGATCTGTCAAACTGTACTTGTCTAGTTGTTGTTTGAAGCATTTGTAAATTAAGAGAAAGAAACAAGAATCATTGGGGTTGTAAAGACAAAACATACTTCTTGGCTGCAACAACTACAGTAACTTGTGAAATTGTGCATTTGTACCAAAACCGATACAGAGAGTGACAAGTGCTGTGTTTCTGCTGTAAGATGGAGAAATCGGCACGTCGGCAGAGAAACCGGCAAGTAGCTCGTGGTCCGATGAGGAGACCCTGGTGCTTATCGAGATCTGGGGCGACGAAGACGTTCAGAGGGCGCTGAGGGGTTTCGTCCACAACGGACACATTTACGCCGACATTTCGCAGAGAATGCGCGACCTCAGCTACTCGAAGACCTCAGAGCAGTGCCGCTGGAAAGTCAAGTCGCTGAGGAACAACTTTCGGCAGTGCTACGACAGGAAGAAGTGAGATCACTCTTTCAGTTTGTCTGTTTATCTGTTTGCACGTATAATCCAGTATGACTTCATATTTACGTCTTGTCATGCCGTCTAGATGTGGAAGAAGAGTAGATTACAGATTCTACCACCAGCTGGAACAAATACTCGGTCAGGAGGCAGTTTCTATTGATGAGTATGATGAAAAAGACGAACAAGCAGACCAGGACCCAGGTAGAGTCATCTTCATTCATTCATTCATTCACACAGCAGTACTGCGTTGACACAAAGTCTTTCTAACGGCTGCGTCAACCTGAAATAGGTGCAGATGTGAACACGGCGTGGACGGAGCAGGAGACGTTCGCTCTCGTTGAAGTGTGGGCTGCAGACGACGTGCAGCACAGCCTGAAAACGTGCGTCCGCAACGGGCACATATTTACCGACATATCGGAGAAAATGGCCGCCACGGGATACCCGAGGACGTCGGAGCAGTGCCACTCCCGGATCAAAAGGTTGAAGAAGAGTTACAGGCGTTACTGCAACAGCTGGAGGTAAATAAAATGGCCTCGTAAAAATTAAGACCACCATCCCCACACAAGCAGACTGTTTCACAGCTTGCATTTTATTTACATTTTCCAGAAACGGAGGACGGCCCACTGTGTTCCGATACTTCCACCTCCTGGCTCCGGTGCTTGGTGATAACTCTGTGTGTCCTGAAGTGGAAAGTGCTGCCGCTGACGCCACCTTGCAACCCCTTATGGAAACGGATCCTGACATGTGTAGGTTCAACTATGATCAATCAATACACAGCGTTATTGTGCAGATGATACATTCCTTTCAAAGATTCAAGCCCGATAATACATCTGTGGTTCCTCCACTTAGACGAGCAGCCCTCATCCAGCCACCTCCTGGCTGACCAGAGCAGAAAGATGCCCTGGTCCGACCAGGAGACACGCACCCTGCTGGAGGTCTGGGGTGAAGACAACGTCCAGCTCACCCTGAAGGGCTGCCTGAAGAACCGCCACGTGTTTGAGTACATCTCTGACAAGATGAGCGACGGAGGATTCATAAGGACCTCAGAGCAGTGCTACACTCGCATCAAACGCCTTAAACATGGCTTCCTCCATGAAAAGTCAGTGATGACAAAACTATGAATCATTTTCTTTATATTGTTGGTTTTGTTGTTAATAGCCAGCATCAAGAGGCAATGTTAGGTAAGGTTAGGATTAGCGTTGCCAGCTAATCACAAGCTAACTGCCAGTTTTGTGTCACTTTAAATTCAGGGAGGAATATAAATTCTTCAACGAGATGAATGAGATCTTCGGGAGGGAACTGAAAATGGACGACTTGGTCCCAGACACGTCAGTCCCAGATGAGCCAAATGACTGCACCCAAAAGAAAGGTGAAACATCAAACTAACTATAATACAGTTATTACAGTAGTCATTACAGCCGTGTGAGTGGTAAGGCAGGCTGCCCTTCATTTATTTAGTTTGTGTTGTGAAACAGATTATAACACAAAATGCAAAATACACATTTTAATGTATATGGTAGATATATAAGTGTATGCAATTGCCTGTATAGCATTTCTCATTATTGTAATTTTGTTCTAGAAACTGTACAGATTGTTTTTTTATTTCTGAGACATCCACTCTGTTTGTTTCCTCAGGTACCCAGTGGGTGGCGGACAGTTCGAAGCTGGCCTGGAGCGACGGGGAGACCGAGGTCCTCCTGGACATATGGGGGAGCGAGGAGATCCAGGAGACCTTGAAAGGCTGCACAAAGAACAAACACATCTTCATCCAGATCTCTGAGGTCATGGCGAGCCAGGGCTACCTGCGCACTCCTGAACAGTGTCAGACCAGAATAAAGAGGCTGAGGGCCAATTTCCGACACTTCCTAGAAGGCAGAAAGTAAGTACCGCTGTTCATTGCTGGGGGATGTGGTTAGATCAGGCTGCAGGTCTAAACCTCTGCACTCTTAATACGGTTTTATGCTCTAAGCGTATTTCAAACATTTTATCCACTGCAGTTGTACACATTCACTTGTGGAAAAAACTTGCTGTCTTTTTATAACAATCTCTGAAATTCTGTTTCCAGAGGAGAGAAACAGGAATGCAAGTTCTTTGACCAGTTGGTGCAGATATTTGGCAGCAAGTATGTAATGAACTCTGACCCCCTGGCCGACGATACAGCCGAGGGTGTAGGTAAGAAATCACATTGCCTAACTGTTGTCCATCTTGTCAGAGTAATGCAATGGCTGGGGTTTTACAGGGAGTTATGTGAGTTATGTTAATTAGTAAGCTACAGAGGTGCTGGGAGGTGGGCTTTGATGTTCTCCTGGCTGCTGGCTCTAGCTACATAGTCAACATAAAACCCTAATCTATTAATCTTCTCATCTAATTCTCAACAAGAAAATAAATAACTGTATTTCTCAAAATGTCATTGCTTGTGAGTCATAATCAAAACTTTATATGTCTGAAATGTACTTGTCAGATCTAGAGACCTGAAACTGTCCGTCATCGTAGAGTCAAATTACAAGCACACAGCAGCTGCAGAGTGACTGAGGAACATCCAGAAGGGAAAAAACAAGGACACTCAAGCAGGAACTGTTAATAGCATTAACATGACGAGCTGTGGTGTACAGTTGTTTACAAATGACGTTTGCCTCCGTACGTACATACTTTAACATTCTTCATGCACTCAGGCTGTTTGTGTTGTGTGTGTGTGTGTGTGTGTGTGTGTGTGTGTGTGTGTGTGTGTGTGTGTGTGTGTGTGTGTGTGTGTGTGTGTGTGTGTGTGTGTGTGTGTCCGCGTCCCTCTTCCAGAGTGTCTTTGTATTATTTACAATAGAGCCATGAAACTAAAACCAGGAAGCTCAGGGCTCGAGGGACAAAAAGTAATTTCTGATCTTGATGTAGTGGGAGTCAAAGAAAATGCTGTTTTTGCTAGTATTTATTTATTTTGTACTTGAACTAAAAGTGAGTGACTCAAAGCACACGCACAAAGAAAGAAATATACACCAGGCCTCTTGTATTGTCACCACGTTTGCTTTTTGGTCTTAATTTACGTTTCACTTAAATCTTCTGTCTTTGCACTTGTTTACAATGTTTGAATCTGAGTGGTGAAAGTTGAGTTCATGAAGCTAAATCTTATTTTTTACACGGTATGAGTTGATCTTGTCCAATATTGTATTTATTTAAATTATTGTTTATGCATGTTCTCCAAAGTTTTATAACTTCCTTAACATATGTTACACTTCAAATCTTATTGAAGCACATTTTTTCCACGAACGTGTCAAGGTTTTGTTACACCCATTAAAAGAAACTAAAATGTTTGATTGAGGATTCATTTCTGTTATTTGTTGTGTGTTGTATTTTTTGCGTGACAAGTTCAGCCAAGAGTGTTAGAGATTGTTACTGTACACTAAAACCAGCATGGAAACATAATAATAATAATAATAATAATAAAAGTCAAATAAAAATGCAGTCAGAAGGTGAAAGTAAAGCATAACAACCATACAGTTAACTTAGAAGTACAGAACATTCATATCTAAAAGTATATCATCTGTGTGCAACGATTGAGCACACTGGGACGAACAAAGATTTTATATTCACTAGCTAGTTACTAACTTTGTTTGGACCTGGATTGTTCAAATTAAATGTAACTAATGTGTAGCAATGAACAGAAAATGTGTTTGGACTATATTATTAGCCCATGGCGATGAAGTTCATGCTCTCTATCGCTCTCACACACAGACTCATGAGAATTCACTGTTGCTGTTGCTGCAGTCAGCCAGAGCTTCCTGCTCTGCTTATATCAGATTAGTTGTACAGTGATGGAAAATCCAAGGGGGATTGCTAGGCAACATCTTCTAAACACGCTAAGGTTTCACGCCACAAGGCCATTAGTTTGACATTGTGTTATTTTGTTGAGACGCGACAAAAACTCCTATGCACTGTAACCATAGTCACGCTAATAGTGTATCAGACACTGAAGCAGAGAGGTACAGGCTTTCATTTAATTTATGATGTCGGATTGCTGGCATCAACCAGCTCAGCACCACTGGGTACCAGAGGAACATTCCTCTGACAGGATCGTGTAGACGTTACACTGAACGTTGAATGGGAGGCGGATCAAGCTCTTCCTGCAGCCTCCTCAGATCTGACAGAGGAATTTAGTTTTTAAATATTTTATACGGTGGCTTTGAAAGCCAAAGGACAACAAAAGTTCACAGTCACGTTGTTTTCACATTGTGATCCGAAACGTTAATGTAGAATATCAGTTGCTTCAGCTTCCAGCACAATACCATGACTGTCCCAATAATCTTCCTTCTGACAAAAGATTGTTTTCCTCATCGTCAATTTTACACACTAAAAGACAAATTTCCTACCTTAGCCTGCCAGCAGCACACATTGTTGAGTGTATGATAGATTGTGTCAGTTGACTGTTTTTGTGTGTTTCCTGATTAATCTGTCAGAGGTAGCAGAGCCAAGTAGCACCCCTCAAACTTCTATCTGTGAAACTGTGGTAATGTGAGCCGCAAAGTGCAAAACCGTGATACTGCCAGCCGATGCCTGCCTTTTGCTGCTCCTAAAGTAGTGTTATTATGGTAATGATGGACTCTGGGCAAGGCAAACTGCTTTTCTGTTCTGCATGCAGCGGCTCACGTTCAGTTGGTTGCAATCTGCAACAACACCACTGGATGCCACAAAATCCTACACAGTATGCCTATTAGTGATTACATGTTTTCATTAAAAAAAAAAGGTCATCAAGACTCTTTGGTACAGGAAACTGGAAACAAACAACATCATCGAACATGGAGTTCGTTAGTTAGGAAGTTTTAAACCTAAAATAGAAAAAGACTGATGTGATGAATCTGTATTTTGTATGGTGAGGTGTGTACATTTGTTCAGGTAATGCATGTTTGATCTATATACAATGCATGAAATGATTAAGTGAGAAATTTCAAAGATGATGGGACAAGTTTATTGATATTGCTTTGTCTGCTCTGGGACACTCAGCCCACTGCACGTTTGCAGCTGTGGGCAGTTTGAGGTACTTATCATCCCTTTTTCCTCTCAGAAACAGGTGGCAACACACATGGCAGTCTGAGCAGATTCCCAGTCTTTGGCCTGGAGTACTTAACTTGAAGGGACTTGATATCAGACAGCTTGCTGTAGTGGTTCAGCTCTGTGGTTAGCCTGAGAACAGCAGTCTCAGGCTTGTGTCCGACTAACCAGGGGCTGCTGGACATGGACTGGGTAACGTTTTCAATCGGTGGCAGACGTACGGGGGTCAGTCTGATTTGTTTCAGCCAACTGCCCTCCTTGTTGTTGCAGTCTTATTTGACACAAGAATTAAAGACAAATAAATGAGTAAAACTCAAGATTGACTGAGTATTAGAGTATTAAATACTGCAACTCTACTCTTCTAAACAGATCTCACCTGCAGGTAACATGGGCAGTCCCCCAAAACCACGTCTGTCCTGCTGTGGATGCTGCGAGTTCAACCTGAGGCTGGAGGCTGAGGAGCGTTTGCTCGACTACTGGACCTGCTGCCGGGCAACAGCTTTAACAGGAAAAGGGCTGAAACGGGTGGAAACCGGTTTGCCAGTACCCGCATGCTGAAATGTTATACAGCAGAAATGAAAGAAAAAGGGGAACATCAACGTCAGGGACAACTTGCAAAACTTGCGGGTTTTTTTCTTTGAAAATAACATCTTTAACTCTTCTCTACTCGCTACCACTACTAGATACTACTAATGATAAACACAATGATTAGAAATCATCCAAATGTAATTAGGATTAACCATTACGTTGCCTGTTTGTCGTTTCATTGGCTGGCCATTGTCGATTGGCGGCAGGGTGCATCCGTGTACAACAGTCACAATATTGAACATAATTCAGAGTGAGATTTGATGGGGATAAAACACAACACAACTCAACAACTGATGTGCGCTTTTAGTTGATTTGACCCTATTTAAAGCTGCAGGGCACACAGCTGAAGTTAGTGTGTGCTACTGTAAGTCACAGGTAGGAAAGAAATACATCCAATTGGTCTTAATTATGGTCTAGTTAATGTCATTTTAAATTGAAACAAAAAAGTAAAAGGGTACTTTGATAGAAATGTATGTAAAGTGTGTGACAGAGAGTATATGATATTGTACCAACCCTTTTGTTCACATCACGTCCGTCCTCTCTCTCGTGTTTCTCCCTGATTTCTGGCAGCCACCTTGTGAGAAAGTTTAAGCAGGTTAACCCGTGTTACTGTGATAGTGAAGGATTAAGCCCTTGTAGATTAATCACTGAACTTCTTACCTTTGCTTCTGGTCGCTCATAGTTTCAGTCTGACAATACAGTGAACTGAAATAGATGAGGTAGGTGTCTGTCACAAAACACGATGATCACAATGCAGTTTGCAGATATGATGTTTCTGGTCGTTGTGAATGTGGACTAATGAACTGTGAAATGTGCGACACATGAAGTTGCTGCTGTGCATTCTATGCAATCACAGTTCCACCTCTACATTCCATTTGTACATTCTATTCTGAATGACATCATCTCTATTTCAAAGTATTATATTATTACAGTTACAATATATCATTATGCCTCTTCTCATTACAGTATCATTATCAGTTAAACCACATTTGCAGGGAGGGAATTAGAAATGTTGTCTATCACGTTGGTGTAATTGTTGTTCATTCAAGGATAAGTGTTCCACTAATATAATAAAAAAATATTTCAAAAGATAATTTGTGATGTTGGATCTCACTGAACCAACTGATTTTCACTTCAGTGCCCTCACCTTTTCCTAATTGTAACATCGGCCAAATCCCAATGTCCCCCCTAAACCCTAAGCCCTGAACCCTCAAGGACTTAATTGACGTCACCTGGTAAGTGGTTGAGTGTGAGAGGCTGCAAGGGCTCGAAATGGTATAAATATGAATGGGACAGCACTTTGCTGCAACATATCATTTCTCATCTCATCTTCGTCCGCTTATCCGGGATCGGGTCGCGGGGACTCCAAACTTCCCTTTCCCGGGCCACATCAGCCAGCTCTGACTGGGGGATCCCGAGGCGCTCCCAGGCCAGTTTGGAGATATAGTCCCTCCACCTGGTCCTGGGCCTCCCTCGGGGTCTCCTCCCAGCTGGTCGTGCCTGGAACACCTCCCTAGGAAGGCGCCCAGGTGGCATCCTCACCAGATGCCCGAACCACCTCAACTGGCTCCGTTCCACGCAAAGGAGCAGCGGCTCTACTCCGAGTCCCTCACGGATGACCGAACTTCTCACCCTATCTCTAAGGGAGATACCAGCCACTCTCCTGAGGAAACCCATTTCGGCCGCTTGTACCCGCGATCTAATTCTTTCGGTCATGACCCAGTCCACATGACCATAGGTGAGGGTAGAAACGAAGATTGCCCGGTAGATCGAGAGTTATATGGCAACATATCATGTTACCATGAAAATGACAAAAAATAAGATGTATAATTGTGGGTATTTATTTTATACTTTGTACTCCCTGATTTGAACGTCTTCCAGGCTCTTTCCTCACAAGATGAGAGGTAATTTCATATAATCTATTTACATAAAACATCTTCGATGACAACATTTTTATGAATAAATAAATAAATATCCTCTGATTTCAAGTTTATTTTTTGTTCCATCTTTAACCCTTAATGTTTCTGAGTAAATTTATTATGACAAACTGAAGACACGTGAGCAGTCCTCTTTGTTTACCTTTTTTTTAACGTCTCCATGCGCCCACTGGTTACCCGGGTTTTTGACGTCATGTTGATATGACTTGTGGGTAATTTCCTTAGGCTAAGGGAAGGAAAGGGTTCATAAAGGGCTCAAAATGTCTGCGAGAGAGCCCTCAAACACTTGACGATCTGACAGTGGGACATCCCCCAACCCTCACGGACTTCGCGGGAGCGCGCCTCAAAGCCCGTGAGTCCGTAAAGGGGGACATTGGGATTTGGCCATCATCTATTAGTGACGTTTGCACTGCAACGCTCAAAGGTTTCCCACTGGGTGGCGCCAGTGGATAATAAGCTACTCTACAGTGAGTGGACCTAAAACAGTACGTCAGAATGTACTTCAGGTACTGTTGACCATTTACAATAATGTGTCGATATCCAAGCAGGAAAGCTGTGTGCCAGTGTCACTGACATAAACACACTCCATGTAAAACACTCATGCAGTATAGACGGAGACAAACACATGCAGCTCTCAGAAAGCTAGGACAGTAATTCCGTGTCTAAATCTGACAGAGCGTCCAACCGCCAATGTCTGGCTGCCTGCCAGTGTGTGTGTGTGTGTGTGTGTGTATGCACTTGTGCCTGTGTGTGTAACGTTGGTGAAGACAGAGACAGGCTGGCTGGAATCTTTTGAAGGAAGGGTTATACACACGCGCACACACACACACACACACACACACACACACACACACACACACACACACACACACACACACACACACACACACACACGCACACAAACTCACATACCACATACAAGAAGGCTGAGCAGTGCCACATCACCCACCTCACCCTCACACACTGTTTTCTACCATCATATCACACATATAATAGATATGTATAATATAATATATATATACAGTATAATATAATAGATAATAAGGCTGAGATTCAAACGTGTGATACCATTAAATAAGTCCATGTAACTCCACCAATGTTGACTTTTTTGTTTGTATGTTTATGCACAATATATGTATGTATAGTTGTTGGATATATATATATATATATATATATATATATATATAATGTTATTTTATTGTTTTGGTAATTTTTGGCGTGACATACGTTACCACAGTGCTCAGTGTACCTAAAAAGACACAAGCCCTGTATTACTCACATACTGCCAGCTAACATTTACTTATGTGTTGCAATCAAGGGTGGAAACTACATTGAAACAAGTACCGTCCTTAAGTTAAATTTGAGGTATTCCTGCTTTACTTGAGTATTTCCATTTTACTTCTACTTCACAACTTTTCAGAGGGAAATATTGTATTTTTAGACTTAACAGCATGTGTGAAGCATCTCAATACTTTTTCCACCACTGATTTCAGTCATTTGGTATTCGACCTGACATCTGCACGTTCTGGGCCTCTAGATAGAAATATATTTTCCAGTTTCTTCCTCTCCTTTTAAGGAATTTAAGGAAAAAACAACACAAGGTGTCTCTATAAAATGTTGGGCCAGCACAACACACGTTCTCCAAGCCTCTGGAGGTCTATTTTCCTGCTTCTTTTCATCATTTGGAGTTTTGTTTTACAATACTCTCCAAAATAGCTGTTCAATTAGGTTGATATATGTTGAGGCCATAGCATGAAAACCACATGCTATGATTTTCATCAAACCATTCAGTGACCCTTCGTACCCTGTGGATGTGGTCACCTGTCACAGAGCATGATAGGATGGTAATGTCACATGTATGGAGGCATCATCAGTTATGGTTCCCATCTCTTTTATTATTTTTCTTATTTGTGACTCTGTATATGAGTGAATTCTGAGTGAGCCTACAACAGAGGGGGGCATGGCAGGGTTGTGTAACATGCAACTGAGTCATTCCTCCCTGTGGGCAGACATTTTCACCCTACTTCATTACTGCAACAGGCAGGCTCACGTTCTCTCTCTCTCTCTCGTTTTGTGTGTGTGTGTGTGTGTGTGTGTGCCCAGGTCAGATATACGCATCGTCCTCAAAAATGCAGCTTCCTTCTCTGCCCTCCACTGCAGGAACACACGTGTGAAAGGCAGAACATAAGGGAGAGAGGAAGGAGGGAGTTTATTGTTTAGCAGTGGTTAAGAAGTCAAAGAACACACGTCACAAAGAAGAAAGATAGTGTGTGTGTGTGTGTGTGTGTGTGTGTGTGTGTGTGTGTGTGTGTAGGGATCCTCCCTCCCTCGGGGTTGTGTATGGGCTTGTTACAGCGACATTCCTCCACTCAGCTGCTTCTGAGCAGCACATTCCAGAAAGAGAGAGATAGAAAGAGAAAATAGAGGGAGTAAAAGGGGAGAGAAAAGGAAGAAGAGAAGAGGAGGGGGAGATAAAAGGGGGGAGTAAGAACAAAGGGGGAGTTGGGGGGGGGGGGGGGGGGGGGCAAAAAGGATAGACGGGGGCGAGTGGTTAAGGAAGAAAACAGGGATATTAATAAAATATGTAATTGATCCCTGTTGTGACCCCTCTTCTCCACAGAGAGGTCAAAGGTCAGGGTCAGATACAGTACAGAGAACTCAGAAGCAGTGCTGAGAACAGGAAGTGACAGAGAGAAGGGAGTGGATCTCAGGAGGCCACAAGGTCTTTTCTTAAAATATTATTCCCCATATAACCATAACACACACACACACACACACACATACACACACACACTAAGTAGAGTACTCGGTGTGTGTTCATCTCTTCAGTCTGCTTGACCTGTTTCCACTGGACTGTGGAAGAAAAGAAACAAACCTCACCCCAAACACGGACACGCACAATGATTCAGTCACATGGTTGCGCTCCTCTGTACAGACACTGTATGGACACAAATGTGACATTAAGACAGAGCTCACCTCACTGCAATCAGTTAGTTACAGAGTTTATTGGCACAAAAATATGAAATAACTTAAGTGATCAAGTGAAAACATTATGTCCAAATAGCGTTCGTTAAACAATTCTGTCTGCACATGAATATTATTACTAAATAACATTTTCAGGCAAATAATCAAAGACGGTATTGTCTGTGTCTATAAATATGAATTAGAGATCACGTTTATACAGGAAGTAGAAAGGCCAAACATTCCCTACTTTCAGCTTCTCGTTCGTTGTTTATGTGATAGCCAACTGAATATCTTTACGTTTTGGACTGTTGGCTGCACAAAAGACACAAATATGTCACCTTGGGCTTGTTGACAGACTGCATGTTGTGTGTGCTCTCCTTCTTGTTAATGTTCACGTTGTACAATTCTTGGCTGGGATGAAGGCCATGTTATCAGACAGGAAAATCAACTGTGTTGCTCATGTCTGGTAAACGAAGAGAGGACAGAAACACAGAAAGAAAACATGGGGTATTTACCGAGGATAACAAGCAAATACGTTTAAAGACAAGAGCAACAAGAAGCAGTTTGTGTGTGAAAGCTTGTTGGCTCAGTGACAGCGTCCCCTTCTCCTCCTTTTCCCTCTTCCTCAGACTGAATAGACGGGTTTGTTTGTTGTCACTGGTAGAACTAAAGGAAAACAATGTCACTTGATTCCCCTTCTGAGTGTGCTTATCGAAAGAGAGTTAATCATGCATAAGTGTCTATTGAGTTTCCGTCCCTCAGAAGCTCTATCCAGAATACCAATTTACCATTTGTTTTTGTTTTCTTCTCTCCATCTCTGTTTTTCTCATCAGTTTGTCAATTAAATTAAAGACCTGGATGCTCAAAATCAGCATACGTTAATATAGTTGAGAAACACCAATCACTTTAGTGTAAAACAACATATTTACGTATGTGACAGAGTGACCACCGGTGGGGATGTTTCATGATGAATTTGTTTGTTTCTATTTCTGTCTGTATCTTAATCCAGATTATATATTTTACTAATCTGTTGGCTGTTAGCTGCTTCTTTACTCTGGCCTTCACAAATCTATCTATCTATCTTTCTATCTATCTATCTATCTATCTATCTATCTATCTATCTATCTATCTATCTATCTATCTATCTATCCATCCATCCATCCATCCATCCATCCATCCATCCATCCATCTATTTGCGTTAGTGCTCGAGAATGAATCAATAACAGCGTTATGGCTGAATGACCGGATTATTAAACTGTAGAAAGAAGCTTACTGTAACCTGTACTCTCCTGTATCTCCTGACAGAACAAACGTGTATGTTTGTGTAATATTTGGAGATAGTGGAGCAGGTCAGTGGCTTAAATGTGTTATTGTATACATGTGACTCCCACCACCACTAAAACGATTTGAAGGAATTAGACAGAGCGCCACCTGGACCTCTTACGTAACAGAAATGCGTTCACATTAAGGCATCAATGATTTACAGTAATTGAAAAGGATTATTCTCAGTGACAACTAAGCACAGAACACTTTACTGCTTGTTTCGTTATTTAGGTTAACTGATATCGCTACTTAAGTAAGCAACTGTTTTAGACAAACAACAGTAAGGTTAGATGTAAGAGTATGAAGTTAGTCAGGATTACTTTTGGACCAGAGGTTGATGGGAAAATTAAAATCATAACACTGCAGGTTTGAAACAATCAGATATAACTCCAAAAGGTAACTAGAGTAGTTACTATACATATGGAAACATATATATGTATATATAAACAATGTATGCAGTCTTATCATAGGATAACTTATGGCTGGAAAATTAACACGATGGACATCTGTTCCAAAAACAAAATCCAATGTTTTATTGGAATGACAAGAAAATAAAAACATGTTGCAAAAGTGACAAAACTTTTATATTTGAGTAGTATAGAAAGGTGGAAAATTATCTTTGGTCTATCTGGCAGTTAATTACATATTAAAACACACACACACACACACACACACACACACACACACACACACACACACACACACACACACACAAACCATTGGAAGTATATATATATATATATATATATATATATATATATATATATATATATATATATATATATATATATATATATATATATATACAGTATATACTCCAACCAATAAAAGACTTTTAGGAAAAAAACTGTACATATTCATATAATTATATATTTCTTATTATCTAGTTGTTGGTTTTTTTTTTACAATAATTTGGTTCTTTTTTTTATTCACAAAAATGTGGTTCATTATACCAATGCCGACGACAAACCGCGTCAAAACGACAGACACACAGTTTATCCAATCAAACGTGGCGCTTTGGCAGAGCTACATCTACGTTAGCCAATGGAATTCCACTGTTTGCTGCCAGCTGTCCAATCACAGACAGCTATGGACTGGAAGGGGAGGGTCGCGTTCCCTCTCGGCTTTGCCCAGTCCGGATGTTCCCCAGTAGCGAATAACTAGCAGCAGTGTGTGTGAATGTGGCAACCGAGGTAGACAGGGAGGGGTAGATAGACTGACCAGACCAGGAGGTTTTTTTTGTCTTTTTTCGTTTCTTTTTCTGTTCTCACAGAGTGTGCACTCTTTATGTGACACCGCGGCAGTACACTTGTCTGAGGACGTGAACGCACGGCCGCCGCGGCTTTTCTCTGGGACGAATCGTTACCGTTGTGGAAAACAGCCCAGAAGAAAGAAGGAAAGGGAGAAACAACATGGGGCGATAATAAAAAAAAAAAAAGGTGTTGTGTTATGAACCGACGATGAGTCTCTGGGAAGATCCGTGAAGCTTATTTATTTTTATTTATTCCCCCCTTTTCCCTTGTTGTTTTATTTTTTCTTCTCCTGCCTTGCTACTTTGGGAGGCTGATATATATATATATATATAATTATTTTTTTTACAAAAAAAGGAAAAAGGCAACGGGATACGCTACAAGAGGACTGAAGGATGGACCAAGCCGGCATCCTGAGAAAGTTTATCCAGGGGGTGAAGGCCATGAGCGAGGGGGACGAGGAGAGGGGAGAGGACAACTTCGGCAGCGACTTCATGGTGGGTCAACATTTACACGAGCTTACCTATAGCCTCCTATTACCTTACACCCACCTCCACCAGACCTCTCTCCCATCGTAACCTCCACCCTTTTCCTCAAACACCCCCCCCCCCCCCAAACCCCACACCCCCCGTCTCCTGGTCTCCTGTGTCCTCCAGGAGGTGAGGCAGGAGCGGCCACACTGCCTTCTTCCTCTTCCCTTCCCGTTTCCAGGCTTTACATGGCGGCCTAGCATTGTCTCCCAAAACCACAGAAACACTACAGGCTCCTTTTTTATTTAAAAATGAAGAGACAATAGCAAAACAAGACACGTTCACGTCGCTTCTCAAGCCCCCTGGGCTTTTTTATGCTAGGGATAGCTTAGCTTATAGGTAAATGCTGTGCTAAAGTGCACTTATTATGGCTCACTGTCTCATAACCATGCCTGATTGTTAGGATACAGTGCAGTGATTCATTGTCCTCTGTCACACTCAATGAGCAGTGACTGTCCACTGAGCTTCGTTCTATGTATTATCTCCTGTGGTCTACCTGTAGTATGCATCATTTTTGATTTAGCTTATTGCTAGACATCTCTATGAAATATTTATAGAACGACTGCAGTTGCTTACTTAGTAAGAGATTTCCGGAAGATGACAAATCTAACCTAAAGACAGCTGAATCGATAGCTTTATTTACTAAATATAGTATTTCCCAGCTCTCAGGCTCAATACTCTGTTTATTTCACCCTCATTGATATAAAAAGGGTTCACAACATTTGAGACATGATCAGATTGAACTGCACCACAATCTAGTCTCCAAAATGACCATGAAGTTGATTCAAGTCTAACATCATAGCGGTCATGAGGGTTGGATTGAGAGCAGGGGTGTTAGACTGGCCATGTTGATAAACTGGCCACTGAGTGTATATTCCTCGAGGGATAAAATCCTTATCTGTCTCTCTTTTCTCTTGTTGTCCCTTCATAGTTGTGGTCTGCAACATGCATCCTGTTTGTGATTATGATTCAACGTTGATATATGGATATAATTCATAGTATAGCAAATTCTATAGTACTGTATTTTGTTACTTTCTAACATGTGTGAAGAGGTGATAACATATTTTGTTTGCCTCATGATGACCATTGACCTGCAGTCATACCCACAATGCATCGCTGGATGATGTTGTTTCGCGCAACTCCAGGACACTGAATGGGACTCGTCCCGGGCTTGTGAAATTGCTGAAATAGCCACAACCGGCATGGCACTCCTGTAACACAATTTGCATCACTAATGCAGTCATATTAGGTGGTAATGGTGTTGATTGGGATACGTTAGGGAACGATGTGCTAGCTGGAGGATACGTGCACAACTTCATTTGTGAGTTTAAATTAATGTAACTGAGCAAAGCCTCTAAGGATTCAGAAAGAAACAGTTGAAGTAGTTGTAGCTGCAGATTGTCGGTTTTGATTTCCTTTCTGATTCACATCGTTGTTTTGTTTTTTTCCTGATGCTGAAGTTTGATTGTTTGTGAAAGAGGCGAAACACGCGCGCACGCACGCACGCACGCACGCACGCACGCACGCACGCACACACACACACACACACACACACACACACGTCTCCTTACTTCCCTGCTTCATCCAAGCTGCTTGCTGGAGCTTGCAACATTCTTTCTTGGCCCATTTCATAACATTTTGTCCTGGCTTTAAACCTGGAGCTTTATCAACTCCCGGGCACACTTTGAATAAAAGCTACACAATTTGTCAGGCTTCTTATGCTGAAAATAGGACCGTAACAAATTCGGAAAATAAGGAAAACGCTTTTTTGTATGTGTCCAGTTGTGTGCTGACGACTGTGGGGATGAGCCTGTGTCATAAAACAGGGAGGTAGCGTATGTTGCGCTTCAACCGTAGACTACGAGTGGCGTTGGTGCTGTGCGAGAGGCATTGAGGAAGCGCTTTATGGATGAACTTCTACGCTACAGACGGAATAATCTTATAGTAGCTCTGAATTTCCCAAAGTGACATTGAGAGTACATTTTATTGGCTGCGGGTTCCTCTTAATCTTACATTCTTCATGTAGAGTTGACTGGGGTAAACGTAGGTTCTTCTTTAAGCACCTCTCATTCATAACTTTACACACATCCACGCCTTGTCAAACCGCCTGCTACACACAGTCCTGTGCTGTTTTACATTGGGAGGAACCGTAGGAGAGGGGATTTTATAGCTTGTGGGTGGGACACTTTGGAGTTTCTTTATCAACGTTCCCAACAAAACGTCCCGTCAGCCCGGGTTGCTACTGAAAATCACAGCCTTTTTAAAATCAGAAATCCCCCTTTTTTCAAACTTGCCGGACGCCGCCGACTGCTGGCCATGCCTCGATTCTTCATGCTTTTGGTATGAAACACAATAATTCCCTTCTACAGTGAAAAACACATTCCCTGTTTAGCCTTTCGGCTATCACACATCCCTCCAGACAGTAACTATAAAACTGCTCACGTAAATGTCATCTTTGAGGCCGCGTAAAAGCTTCAATTTGAACTATTTCTGAAACACAATTATTTACAGCAATCCAATTATTTTTGTGCATGGAAGCTTTAGGTTCATGGTGTTCGTGTAAATGGGGCTTCAAGCTAAATTTGCTTTCAGATGGCAACATCTGCTGGTAAATTAAGAGTTTCATCTGTATTATGTAGACAAGAAAACGTGTTACAATGGAGCACAGGTGGGCTGCGTGTCACTGTACCGAGCACAGTTGAGACTCGTCAGCCGACGTGTGAAGTTAGTGCTTCAGCTGGTTGCTGCTGGGTCTGTCGTACCAATTTCTAGCCTTGCGTGAAGCTCGACAATGCCACAAGCGCATGGGGTGTGCTCCTTTGTACACACTGAGTCACCAGAACACCCACTCTGACTGCCTATTGTTGTTTTAAATATAGAATGTTTTATTGGCATAATCACAATGTGCTGGAAAGGCAACAAGTCGGATATTATATGCTTTGTTCGATACTCCTGCAGCTGTTTGCAACACTTGAATTAGTCTGGCACCCAAATGTGTCTTTTATTAATTTATTGTATTACCATAGAACACGCTATATCGTAATATAGATATTGTTATTGAGATATGAAATGACCTATATCGTGACAGAAGATTTTGGCCATATCGCCCTGCCCTGTTTCCGAGCTATGTGTCTATTATTTCTTCCTTGACCATCCTCATTTTTAGTATTGTTGTTTTAGGGTTTAACTAAACAGCTTTGCAGCATGTTAGTGGATCCAAAAGGCAGTAAAAAGATTTAAGCTTCAACAATGACGTCACACAGCATGTCATCACTAAAAGGTATCATCATTGGAACCAATCTGGTCCGACTATGATCGCTTCATTTAAAGGGATACAAATGGGATGAAAGGCAAAACTTGTCGAGTCTCAGAGTCTGTCTCATGACGCAGGTTCTGTAAAATACGGGGCATCTCTGCAGTTGCTGGTTTCACAAAACCAAACAATGACAATCTTAGTTGTTTCACAAGGGTGGTTATCAACCGGCTCCGTCAACCCACGACTTTCCAAACCAGCTATTAGTGCGCTTATGTAAGGGAGCCCGAGACAAATACCCAGCTACAGAGGCAACGATATGGGCAAATCCAGATTCAACATTTGGGTTTCCACAAGTGTATCCTCTTCTGTCAAAATATAACAGAACATGTAACAGTTTTTATTTTGAAGTACAGGTAAGATTGCTTGAGGTAAACTGCGACTGGCCTGAATACAAGACAACCTTTTAATATCGGCTACGTTACTAGCTAGCGTCCAACTAACAGCACATTTAAGAGCACACGGTGATCTATAAAGAGTAATGCATTTGTGTTTAGGTGATGGTTGTACATATAGTGCATCGAGTGAGGAGTTTAGCTCGAGACCAGGTTGATTGAACACACAGCTGTTGATAGACATGCAAGCTTGCAGGGGTTGATCCTGTGACCTCAGTGTTATGGGAAACCCTCTGTAACTACTAGGCCACCACGCAGCCTCGAAAGAAACATGCTATTACAGAAGACTTTAAAAAAAAATGCCTCAGTGTTCGTTGTACAAGTGGCACCCACCCTCAGGTAAACACAATTAGCTCTGTCAGCTCTTTCGCCCATTCCTCGTACATGGCACCTTTTTTTTTTTTTTTTAACTTATGCAAAATCAAACTTGTTGTCAAACACGGAGCTGAGAACAAATTTCTCCGAACACATTGCAATGTTGGCGTCTGTTCATGCGTCCCCATGTGGCACATGAGCAGACGTCTGCATATGAACAGATGCCTGGGTATTTTGCGACCCAATTATGAGATGGAAGGAGACACTTTGCGTGTCTTTTATAGAGGTGTTAAGAATCATTTCACAGGTCCAGTAAAATGTAGCTACAAAATGGTTCAAGTTGGAAATGAGAGCTAAAAAAAAGAAAAAAAGAGCACGATGTAAATAAACCACTCTAACACCTCTGTCATGGATGATATTGTTTCTAAATACACGGGCATAAACGGGTACCTGCTTTTGGGCACACTGGGCTCAACATTGTAGTCTAGAAGTGTGTGTGTGTGGGGGTGTGTGTGGGTGTGGGTGTGGGTGTGGGTGTGGGTGGGTGGGTGGGTGGGTGGGTGTGTGGGGGGGGGTACCTCACCGTTGCAACCAGATTACTCCCGAGCTGCACATCAAAGAAAGCGAAAAAGTGCAAACACGCACGCTTCTCTAAACGCGCGTCCTGTTGGGCAGACATAAAACACTCAGAGGGGAGGCAAGAAAATTAGATGTGACGATGCCTAACATGCTTTTGTGTGTGTGTGTTCTTGTGGGTGTGTGTGTGTAGTAGCTGTTTCCACAGTCACCAGGGGGCTTCCCCTCATCCTCTGAGTTTTGTGTCTGCATTTTAAGTGGCTGCACACATATCTGAGCCTGCAGCACATGATCTGGAAGCCTTTATGCCCATGTATTACACACACACACACACACACACACACACACACACACACACACACACACACACACACACACACACACACACACACACACACACACACACACACGCATGGTCACTGGTCATGGATGCAAGGCCCCCATTTGTGTGTATCAGCATGGAAGGCAACTGCCAGTTTGTATATTGTGTTTTCCAGAGTAGAGTGGACTTGTGTTTAGAGATTAACTCAGCTAAGCCCGCCTCATGTTACTGTAACAGGACTTCCCAATTTCCTCTGGTGTCACAAGCCTCCTTTTTTCTCACCCCCCCTCCCCTTCCTCCCACGGCTTAACCCAGAAACCAGCCTTTTGCCCCTGAGCCGGGTGTTTCTCAGAAGAAAGCAAAATATTTCCGCTCTGGTGTGTGTGTGCGTGCGTGCGTGCGTGTGTGTGTGTCATGAAAGCTAGCTGAGCCACCAACAGCGATGAAGAAGTTTATTGATCTAGATATGGAGACCACACACTCAAAATACTCTGCAGTAATACCCCATGTGTGTTTGGTGAAAGGAAATGGCTACATGGAGAGTCATCTTTGACACACACAAAGGGTGTACACACACATATATATATATATATATATATATATATCTATATTTGACCCCCCCATGTATGGACTGTGAATATCAGAGCAGGGAAGTGATTCAAAACATGCACACAAACACTAAACACACAATGAGCTCCTGTCCCAGGTGACTGGGATTACATGCGCTTTTGTCCACATCTGCTTCCTGCGGCAGGCCGAGCTCCAGAGCGGGAAACTACCACCAGGCAAATACCCAAAAAATGTACACTGTGTTTGCTTTGGTATGGCCGCGGAGTCAACAATGTTAACTGAAAATCCAACACATCAAACTTTTACGAGTCGTGGGTTTCTCTCCACTCTCGGTGCGTTCAGTAATATGTTCCCCGTGGATGATATTAAATGTGTTTTGTTTTAAGTTGCAGTGAGCGTTAGAGAGCGTTTATTGTTTCTGAGCTCATTTCTCAGAGACAGACATGATGGTGAAGAGGGAGGGGAGGTCACGCTGTGAAAATAATGACATTCTGATCTTCACAGGCAAAGTCACATGGTGGTCAGCTGCAGAATAGCACTACTGGGGGTTCAGTGTCTCACTCGAGGACACGTGTGGTTTTATGACTATGAATGTGTTTTTGTCTCTTCTTCCATTACGTCATATTTCTTAAGACCCTTTTTCACTCCTTACCAGTTCTCCTCCACTTTTTTGGGGGTGTTGTGGAAACGTAAACAAAAACAGGTGGAAGAAATACATTTACACACCCGAACAGATATTCTGACACAAAACCAAAAGATGAAAGTTTTTCCACATCTCTCAGTTCATCTTAAACCACTATATCCTCCTCCTGCGTTCATGTTCTCTGTCCACTTTGTTTTGTCCTCCGACGTTGTAAAAGCCACAACATCCCTGACTCATTATTCAAAGGAAGCCGAAGTTTTTCTGTGTCCGTCTTTCTAACATGCAGCGTACTATCTGTGTACTGAGCACTGTCTACTATACATGCCGAGCAGAGATTTGAGGTCCCAAAGGAAGTGGGTACCCAGAGGTGACGTTGATTTTAAACGGCTGGTTAAACCGGTTGCTTTCGTTTGAGGCCAGCTATTTCCAGCAGTCAGTGTGACCCTCTATCTCCGAATACACACACACACACACACACACACACACACACACACACACACACACACACACACACACACACACACACACACACACACACACACACACACACACACACACACACACCCCTGTAGTCACATCTCTGCCTGAGTGATTTGTATAACAGTCAAACATTCGGATGGTTTAGGAACTGAAAATAAAAGAGTGACAGATACAGATAAAGGGAAGCCTGATGGCTAATTAAAGGAAAGCACATTCTGCTGTGTGCACGCTTGCCTTCATGCCCACTCATGCTATCAGTGCTCCACTGACCTACATTGGCCAGTAGCCATGAAGTGGAAATGACTGCACAATGCGTGCGTGTGTATACATCTTGGCAACTGATGCTGGTCATCGGACATTATCTTTGTCAGGACCTTTTAGCTAACGAGGAGGACACACACACACACACACACACACACACACACACACACACACACAGTCCATGACCCCTGACTCTTGCTAAAGGTCAGGGTTGTGTTTCATGTTATTTCCTTAGTGATCAAGCTTGATTATTATCTGTTTAACTGTTAAACTAACAGTGGCACCTGACATGGTGACCGGAACTGCTGGATTACTTCTTGGCCCGGAGAAGGAACTTCTTAGAGTGTCTGCCGGTTTCCAGTCTTTATGCTATGCTAAGCTAAGCTAACTGGCCATTTGCTCCCCCCAAATATTTAGCATTCAGTATCAAACTTGTCATCTAACTCTTAGCAAGAAGGATAATATTCCTTTTTATGCTGCTGTTTATATCATAACCCCCTCCTGTCACAACTACACGTTTGTTTTTGGGCACTCAGTCACTTTATTTCTGTACATTTCATACAGACCCCTTTAGTCTCTGTGATGTGGCAGTGCATCCTTTCCCTGCATGCTTGCTGCGCGGGAGATTGATTTTTCTGAGTGCTTTGCAAGAGGTGGTGTGTGTGTGTGTGTGTGTGTGTGTGTGTGTGTGTGTGGGTGTGTGGGTGTGTGGGTGTGTGGGTGTGCTGGCGGGCGGGCGGGCGGGCATGTGTCAAAACAGGCCGTGAGTAATGCACCCTGGGGTTCACTCTCTCCCTGTGGAACATTCAGAGAATGCATGGAAGGTGACCGTCAGCACGGCCTCTCTCTGGTGCTCGACACCTTCACTTCCTGGCCACACACACTTTTGCCCATCGCTTCTGCAGGGAGAGCATATTTTCTGCCGATCAGTGCTTACGGCTGAGTTCAAAAAAGTGTGTGTGTGTGAATAATTCAGTGTGCCAGGGAAGTACAGCGATGCTGACTTATTCAGCCAGGAGACAGAAAGTAGGTTAGACCCACTAACCTCTCTCACTCACTCACTCACTCACTCACTCACTCACTCACTCACCCACCTCTCCGGTGCTCCTTCCATCTCTCTTGACATTTTTTTTTTTTTTTTTAAATCTTCGTTTTCTTCTTTAGTTTTTTTTCCCTAATCTTCTTTTTCCGTCGTCTCTCCATCTGTCTCGCTCTGTGTCCAGTAACCGGCCCGGCATCCTCGGAGCCATTTCAGGCCAAGTCATGACTCAGTCACACCCTGAAGGGGGTCTGTGAAGTAGGCACTGGGCTTTTTTGGGGGGCAACGTCGTGTGTGATCTCTTTGTGTCACTCCATTTGCGTTGTTCCTCGAGCACAAATGGAGGCGCCAAACCAGTCGAGCTTTTAACAATTCTAGTTTTCAAGCAACCTGCTGCTCTCTATATCTGTTGGTAATTTGACAGCTATAGTAAATAAGTAAGTGGCATACTCCCCATAAACATATTACAAAGGCCTCTTCCACAATCAGTCAAATAAGGTACATAGAAGCAAAACATGTATTGTTTGATTCTGATGTCAGCCGTTAAACAGACAGTATGCCGATACACCTGTTCTGTTGCTAATCCTCTCCAATTTGACAACATGATTATACGAGTGGTGAGCTGACGTAGTCTCATCACGTATAGATCAAAACAGCAATTCAGGGCCGAAACAAATCAAAGGGGAAATAAAATACATGTGCGCATGTTTGCCTCCACATAATGTGTTTTGTGGGTTGGGAGAATCACGAATCCCTGTTCCCTGCTTTCTCTTGTGTGTGTGTGTGTGTGTGTGTGTGTGTGTGTGTGTGTGTGTCTGTGTCTTTTCCCAGGCTCTGGCCCAGCACAGAAGCAGACCTCTGTTAGAAATGTTATTCACATGGGGCCAGAGGAGCTCTAATGCTATTACCACACAGACACAAATGAACTCATGCACAGCTGTGTTGCCGCCCACAGTCTTGGTGTGTACCTCTCTTCCTCCCCCATCTCCTTTCCTCTCCCTCAGCTCGTCGTTGTCGTGGTGGTTTAGAAAGACGAGTGATGCGAAATGAAAGCCAAAAAACTCATTATGTCTTTAGGGTGCCTCTGTGCCGCGAGTCTAAGCTCTGTGTGTGTGTGTGTGTGTGTGTGTGTGTGTGTGTGTGTGTGTGTGTGTGTGTGTGTGTGTGTGTGTGTGTGTGTGTGTGTGTGTGTGTGTGTGTGTGTGTGTGTGTGTGTGTGTGTGTGTGTGTGCGTGCGTGCGTGCGTGCGTGCGTGCGTGCGTGTGTTCAGTGAGTACATCAGTCAGTTTATGAAAGCACTGAAGCCCAGTGTCAATATTAACAGGAATTACACTTTTTAAAAACCTTTTTAAATTACCCTGGTATCAGTGCATCCCTATTCTCAACTATGCAATGCTGTCGTTGATGTTGTAGTTATCATTTTCATCACAGCCTCCATGTTTTTTGCAGTAGTTGCTGTCTGTGTGTCTTTGCATTTCAGTCTGTGTGCGTGTTGTTGCGTATTTCTCCGCAATAGCTATGAAGTTACAACAAAAATGAAAAGAGGAACGGGGACAGGAAGACGAGTCTTGAGGTTTGAGAGTTCTCAGGAAGTGTGTGTGTGTGTGTGTGTGTGTGTGTGTGTGTGTGTGTGTGTGTGTGTGTGTGTGTGTGTGCGTGCGTGCGTGCGTGCGTGCGTGCGTGCGTGCGTGCGTGCGTGCGTGCGCGCGTGCAACACGAGGAAACCCTGCAGTCGGTGCCAGAGAGAAGAGGTGGGACAGTTCTTTCACACGAGGCTTCGAACGCCCACACTGACTTTTTGAGAGAGAGAGAATTGTCCCAGAAAGAGAGATGGAAGCGATTGAAGCAACTGAGAGAATAAAAAAAAATTAATTTGACAGAGATGTCGTGTGAACGCTATCAGAGTCGAGCAGCAGGAGTTTTTTAAATTCTTTTGAAGTGTCTTGAAAGTGACGCTGTGACACTCGAGGCCACAGCGAAGGCGTGAATGAGTGATCAAATTCACTGGAAGCTTCAGAAAGTCCCCTAAATTTGTAGTCGAGCTGTAGCCCAGTTGATTTGATCGGGACCAAAATGTCGTCCCGCATCTACAGGACCCGCATGGGGAATCAAATCCTGTTGTTGAACCTCAACGGAGACCGATATCCTCCTTTTCAGGTGGTCTCGGTTCAGTCGTTTGGGTTCGATTGGCAGCTTTCACACCCGCCCGAATGAACCGAACCAACGGACCCCAGTTTGTTTTTACTGTGCCGAGCAGGTCCGGTGTGACAGCACCCTTAATGTCTGATCCCAAAATGTTTTTAGTGTGTGCTCAGCGGCCGAAGCCTCTTTCCTCTCATAAAGGATGCTTGTGGAGTTGGTTTTTTTTTTTGTTTCCTGGTATATTGTTGGTAGTAAAATCTGCTTTCCTGCTTTATGTAGTTTTGTGTTTATAGTGAGTATTCTGGTAATTCAGTTGAGGTACCACAAAGGGACTAGCAGAGAGAAAGTGGCCTTGAAAGGTCCTTTCATGCCTGGTCCAACTAATCAAATATCTGACAAATCACCTCATCGCATTGATGCTACAGATCCTGTAAATCAAAGCCTGCCATGAAACTGTTCCTTTGCATTGTCGCTTACATGCACGTCTTTGTATTTGTATGCGTGCATTTATCATTTGGCCTTTCTGTTTTTATTATAATGGTGTAAAGCACCTTGAACCACTTCTGTGTGAAAAAAGATTTGAGCTAAAACGTGAACTTGCAATGGTCTAAGACACCTGCTTTCAGACTCTCCTCCCATTTAACTGAATGTGTCTTCATCAATGTCAGCTCCTATTAGATTTGGCTGCACTTATCTTAATGCGCTATCATTCAAAGAGGAGAAGGAATGTGTGTGGGGGGTAGTATATCACTGTAATATGTATGTGTTTTTACTAAATAAAGCGTAATTAAAACTCAAATTATTATTATAACGCCGCAGATTTAAGCTACATGTCCAACACTTTAATCGCTGCTCTCTGAATCTCTGTCGTGAAGCTTTCTTTGTATCTTTAGCACTGCGATACTCTGATAAAGACCGACTTCTGTCCGACTCGTATCACAGGTTGACCCTGCCCTGCTGTCATTTATCTGTGTGCTGTCGAACAAAAGCACTCCCATCACGAGTGGAACCCGTGTTGCTCCATTCATACTTCTGAACAAATTCCGTATTAATCTGTGCCGGTGGGAGAGAGGAGGAAAAGAAAGATAAGTTCTAATTCTCTACTAAATCTATTCCCTCTTGTTGTGCTTGTTTATTCCAGCGGTTACGACGGTTATCAACTAAATATCGGACGGAGAAGATCTACCCCACCAACGTAGGAGAGAAGGAGGAGAATGTCAAGAAGAACAGATATAAAGATATATTGCCATGTAAGTACAAATGCATGCTGCTATTTAGTCTGTTCATGTGGTCTCTAGAACTCACAAGCTGTTTTTTTTTTTTTTTTTTTTTTTTTTTTTGTAAGTCCCAACCATGAAAACAACTCAACAGAACCGTGTGGGTGAACAACGTCACATCACATGCGTAGTAGCATCATGTCTGGCTGTATCAGCCGGTGTGGTCTGGTGTCTCGTTTCACTTCTACTTTCTAGTACTATCTTATTTATCTTGTGTCACCAAAAGATCCTCCGACAACAGACCTTTGACAAGATGTACAAATTTAGACTTGGACCGCAACGACTTAGCCTAACCTTCACTTTGATTTATACTTAGTAATATGTTACTTTTATGCAATGCCGCACAACATAATCTGCATGAAAGCATGTGTCCTGCATGATAATAGGGGGGGGGGATGACCCAACATCTGTCCTCCTTTTTTTTTTTTTTTTTTGATATATCTTTATCTTCTTTTTCTCCTCCGTCATTCCATCCATTCATCCGTTCATTAAGGCTTTTAGTGAATGAGCTGCTGGTAAGGCAGAAAGGAAGAACAGCTTCATCGTAACAGATGTGTCCACACGCACACGCGCACACACACACACACACACACACACACACACACACACACACACACACACACACAGGCATGAGGATGTTGCTGTGTGTGTCCATTAACCTCTTTATTTGATTCAAATGCATCAAAGTAAATATTTCTTTTTGTTGTTTTTTCCTCCCCAGTTGATCACACCAGGGTGAAGCTGACGTTAAAAACGACCAATCAGGACACAGATTACGTAAATGCTAACTTCATCAAGGTAAAAAACAAAACAAAGCTGCTGAAATTCCTTTGCTTTGTTGTTTGGCACTTTGATTACAGAGCTGGAGATATTCTCGTGGTATAAAGTGTAGGGCTGCAACAACGAATCGATAAAATCGATTATTAAAAGCGTTGGCAACAAATTTCATTTTCGATTCGTTGTGTCGCGCGATTATTACGCCACTCAATAAGTCGCGGAGATGTTTGAGTATAAAAAAAAAAAGTTGAGTTGAGCGCAGAGCGGAGGTAGAGGAAAGACCGTCGGAGAAACCCGTAACGTTGTTCTGAAACACGGCGGAGGCAGAGAAATCAGTACGACCTAAGTCATCCAAGGTGTGGGAGCATTTCACACTAAATAAATCGAAAAGGTGTGTTAATTGCAAGATATGCAAAAGCGACATGGCACGACACGGGAGCACCACGGTGATGATTCAGCACCTACAACGTAAACATGTTGGAGTCCTTGAGGAGGAGGAAGGGAGTTCAATAGCAGGTTAGTCGCTACAGAATCCTACTGTTGTTCCGTTTTGAAGTGAGGAACGTAACGTCCCTCCAGTAGCTCTCCTGGTGCTGCTGTTTACTCGTTATCCAGCTTGACAAGCATGACAAGTTAGCGTTAGCTCGTTAATAACAGTAGTAAAGCAGGGGTGGTATAGTTTGCAAGACTAAAGACACGTTTTTATTCACTCGCCTTTTCCCTGCCGATTCATCGATTAATCGAAAAAATAATCGACAGATTAATCGATCATTAAAATAATCGTTAGTTGCAGCCCTAATAAAGTGCTATATATAAATCACAGGAACATCCAGTGTGAGGATAAAGTACCTTTTACCAAATGTATATTTTCAAAAAAGGTTCATCAAGGTAAAAAAAAAAAAAGCTGCAAAAAAATTCCTTTGCTTTGTTGTTTGACGCTTTGATTGCAGCACTGAGGAAATGCCATATAAAGTGCGTCATGAATTACAGGAACATCCAGTGTGGAGATAAAGTGCCTTCACAGAATATGACATTTGTGATCTTACTTTTTCTCCCTCTTTCTCCCTATCCCTCCCTTCAGGGTATGGACGGCCCAGAGGCCTACATTGCAACTCAGGGCCCGCTGCAGAACACTGTCATCGACTTCTGGAGGATGAACTGGGAGTACAACGTGGCTGTGAGTGTGGCTCGTTGGATGGTCGGATGTCTCTGAATAGCAACAGAAAGCTGTTACTTACTGCAAACGTGGGCGTGATGATTAAAGCAATATAAATAAGTATTTAATATGCTTGTCGGGGCAGATGGGGAGTGCTTATAGCTTGAACCAGATGGGCAGAAAGGGGAGGGGCCTGTGATTAAGTTTTAACTACCACAGCCCCTCTGAAAGGTGCGAGGTTGCAGCTGCGATAATTACTCCTGTAGGATCGGCGAGACTGATGCGAGATAAAGATGCAAGAGTGAAACGTACGCTCCAAAAAGATCTGAAGCTGCTACTGTAGCAGTGTACAATTCCATTCAGCGTTTCATAAGAACATAAGAATAAATATTTTGTGAAATGTAAGATTTATTGATTTGTGAGTGGCTGGCTGTAAATATTGACTGTAATCCTTCCTGTTTGTGTCTCCGCAGGTCATCGTGATGGCTTGTCGAGAGTTTGAGATGGGAAGGGTAAGGCCGTGATATTTAATCCCTTTCGGTGTACGTTTGCGGCAGTGCATGCATGAATGTGTATGTTCATGCGTCTGTACACACATCTGTGTTTTATCATCTCTACCAATGTCACGGTATGTCTTCCACCCCATCGGTCTGTTTGTCTTACCACGGAAAATAGAATTGTCATCGCCTTGATTAATGGCCTCTATACTTGTCTGTGTTGCACATGTATGTATATAAAGTATAGTATCTATGTATTTAGTCCTTCTGTAAAAGCCACCGTCTCACATGTAATAATTGTTTATTGTGTGTGTGTGTGCGCGCGCGCCCGCGCACACACACACACAGGAAGCTGTGATGTGTGTCTGGTATTTCGTTTCTCAGCCAAAGCTAACTCCTGTTTCTTCTCCGGTTAGAAAAAGTGTGAGCGGTATTTCCCGCTGCACGGAGAGGAGTCCATGAGTTTTGGCCCTTTCAGAATCTCCTGTGTGAGTAGACAAAGCTCTAATATCGTGTGTGTGTGTGTGTGTGTGTGTGTGTGTGTGTGTGTGTGTGTGTGTGTGCGCGTGCGTGTGTGCGCGTGCGTGTGTAGAGGGGGGGGGGGTCTGTTGTTCTGGACTGCCGCATTTCTCACATTTTGTTCTAATGACCGCTTCAGTCAAGGATTGTGTGAATGTTTTCTAGGAATCAGAGCAGACCAGAACAGACTACTTTCTCCGGACTCTGACGGTGGAGAATGAGAATGTAAGTTCTCTGACTTATTGCTCAGTCTGTTCTTCAGATAAAATGTACTTGATAAAAGCATTTTTATAAAAAACAGTCCTCACTGTCAAACATCTAAATTGCAATATTAAAAGTGTTTATGTATCTCACATGATGCAGAAATACATTTGGGCAACGACATTTTTGCAGAAAACAGAACTACACTGCTCAAAAAAATTAACACTTTGAAAACACATCAGATCTCAATGTGAAAAAAAATTATGTTGGATATCTATACTGATATGGACAGTTTAATGTCTTAGGAATGAAAGGGTGCCACATCTTTTGATCGAAATAAAAGTTTCAGCCTACAGAGGGCTTCACTTTATAGACACCCCGAAAATCAAAGTGAAAAAATGATGTGGCAGACTAGTCCATTTTGCCAAAATTCAATTTCTGCAACTCAAAATGCTTCTCAATATCTTGTGTGGCCCCCACGTGCTTGCATGCATGCTTGACAACGTCGCGGCATGCTCCTAATGAGATGACGGATGGTGTCTTGTGGGATGTCCTCCCAGATCTGTCTAAGGGCATCAGTGAGCTCCTGTAAAGTCTGAGGAGCAACCAGGCGGCGTCTGATGGACCAAAACATAATGTCCCAGAGGTGTTCTATCGGGTTTAGGTCAGGAGATCGTGAGAGCCATTCAATTGTATCAGTTCCTTCATCCTCCAAGTACTGCCTGCATACTCTTGCCACATGAGGCCGGACATTGTCGTGCATCAGGAGGAACCCGGGACCTACTGCACCAGCGTAGGGTCTGACCATGGGTTCAAGGATTTCATCCCGATACCTAATGGCAGTCAGACTGCCGTTCTCTAGCCTGTAGAGGTCTGTGCGTCCCTCCATGGATATGCCTCCCCAGACCATCACTGACCCACCACCAAACCGGTCATGCTGAACGATGTTGCAGGCAGCATAGCGTTCTCCTTGGCTTCTCCAGACCCTTTCACGTCTATCACAGGTGCTCAGGGTGAACCTGCTCTCATCTGTGAAAAGCACAGGGTGCCAGTGGTGGACACACCAATTCTGGTGTTCTATAGCAAATGCCAATCAAGCTCCACGGTGCTGGGCAGTGAGCACAGGGCACACTACAGGACGTCACGGCCTGAGGCCACCCTCATGAAGTCTGTTTCTGATTGTTTGGGCAGAGACATTCACACCAGTGGCCTGCTGGAGGTCATTCTGTAGGGCTCGGGCAGTGCTCAACCTGTTCCTCCTTGAACAAAGCAGCAGATATCGGTCCTGCTGATGGGTTGAGGACCTTCTACGGCCCTGTCCAGCTCTCCTAGAGTAACTGCCTGTCTCCTGGAATCTCCTCCATGTTCTGGAGATTGTGCTGGGAGACACGTCACATCTCCTTGCAACGGCACGCATGGATGTGCCATCCTGGAGGAGTTGGACAATCTGTGCAACTTCTGTAGGGTTAAGAAATCGCCTCATGCTCCCAGTAGTGATAATGACTCTAGCTAAAGCCAACACTAGTGGAAAACCAGTCAAACAGATCAAGAGGGAGAAACTTGAATTGGCCTCCACATGCAAAACCATTCCTGTTTTGGGGGTCGTCTCATTGTTGCCCCTCTAGTGCGCCTGTTGTTAATTCCATCAACACCAATGCAGCTGAAACTGATTAACAACCCCCTCTGCTACTTACCTGACCACATCATTATCAGAGAAGTGCAATTGAATTCATGCCATACCCTGATAAAAGATTGTTCCTTAAATTTTTTTGAGCAGTGTATGTTAATATCATCGCTGCACATCTCCACTAACAGCTAATAAATGCTAATATTAAAATATCGCCCACATATTCACTTTCTCCTCTTGGCCCTGTGATTCAATTCGCTGACCTTCCATCAACCCTCTTTAAACCTTTTCAAAACATTTGTGCGTGTGTCTCCCTGCAGGAAACTCGGAGGATAACGCAGTTCCATTACATGAACTGGCCCGACCACGACGTCCCCTCGTCCTTTGACTCCATACTGGATATGATCGCACTAATGAGAGAATACCAAGAGAACGATGATGTCCCTATATGTGTGCACTGCAGGTAGGTTCAGTACAGTACGTACTCTGCAGAGACGCCAACGCAAAATCCACACATGTACGCACATACTGTAACTAAGGCAACGTTTAAAAGACACGGATGAGAAGTGTTGTGTATGTATTATGGATAAAATGATGCCTCACACTGGCATCGCTGGTTCTAGTTTAAGACTCTTGAATCACACTTGTTCTTGCATGTGCTGTTGAATTGAATGATTCATGAGATTGACGGTGTTTTTATTGTGAGGAGGCAGTAAGAATGCGCAACAGGTGGCCGGCATTGGTCGGTGTGTTTTTGAAATCGATGTTGCAGCAGGGGCTAAACCCAACATGCAACAACTACACATCTACTCCCGGCAAAAGCTAGATTTTGTATTGAACATTTCATTGTTTTGACTTACTTGCTTAGGATCTAATACCAGCTGTAGTTATTAGATAAGGTTGCTGGAGGCCTTCTAAGCAATGCTATACGCATGATAAAGCGGCCTCAAAGGATGACTGCACCGTTTCCACCAATAAACAACTTGATGGCGAAGTCGTCAACAGGAATGAAACTCACTGATTCACGAGGCTATAGATATTGTGTGTGTGTGTGTGTGTGTGTGTGTGTGTGTGTGTGTGTGTGTGTGTGTGTGTGTGTGTGTGTGTGTGTGTGTGTGTGTGTGTGTGTGTGTGTGTGTGTGTGTGTGTGAGAGAGAGAGAAATGAGCTCTAATGAGCGGCCGGAGGACATTTCCTGGTTCCTCTGTTACACAGCAGGACTTAAAGCTGCGTCCGTACGGATGTGTGGGGTTGATGTGTTTGTGTGTGTGGAGAAACTGTGCTCGTTAGAGTAGCAGAGGCTCTCTGACAGCATGAGATAAAGTTTTATGGTGTAATGCGTCAGGCGTGATGCCACATGACATTTGGCTCCTGTCTCCATCCTGTCTAGGAGAGGTGTTGTTGCATACAAAACGTTCATACATGTGGTGGAGAACAGAGTTGAATCCAGAGTTGATGTTTGCGATGAGGAAGGAAGCTGGAGTGTGTGTGTGTGTGTGTGTGTGTGTGTGTGTGTGTGTGTGTCTTTACTTCCACGTGCTCTTCCTCTGTTGAATCTACTCTGTATGACTGACTGCACAGTGCCGGCTGTGGGAGGACGGGTGCTATCTGTGCTATCGACTACACGTGGAACCTCCTCAAAGCTGGGGTATGTAAACACGCACAAGCACACGCACACACACACACAGACTCCTACGCATACCTAAAACATACATTTTTATGTTCAAGTGAGAATTACTCTGTGTTATGTTTTGTGTGCTTGTTAAAGAAAATACCAGAAGATTTTAATGTTTTCCGGTTGATCCAAGAGATGAGAACGCAACGACACTCCGCCGTACAGACCAAGGTTTGTTCTAGTCGCCACAGTTTTGATAACGGGTGTATTTCTGTGTGAGTGTGTTTCTTGTGGAGTTCGCTGCAGTGGACCGACGACCCAGCCTCCTTTGTAGCTTTTTATACCTATTTCATGATCTCCCCTCCCTCACACATGTCCCGACATTGAGCAGCAAACTGAGCCCTGTTAGGTACATGATAGAAATGCCTTGATAGAGACTGCTGGAAGCCGGTGACTCTAATGTAATTTCTGAAGAAGCAATACACTTACTGCCTTACGGGGAGAGTAATGAGATTCAATCAGTGTGCATTAGGGAAGGCCGTTCTATTGTTTTCACACAGGTTGTATTCCACAGCCTTGAAAATGGATGTTTTTGAGCATAGACATGATAATGTTTTTGCTTTTTTTTTTATTCGTTTATTCGTTTTTTCCTCGTTCATCTCTCCTCCATTTATCTCATTACGTCTTTGCCTTTCTTTGTCTTTGCCTCTCCAGGAACAGTACGAGTTAGTTCACAGAGCCATTGCCCAGCTCTTTGAGAAACAACTGCAGCTACTGGAGAGTCCCACCAACACGAAGATACAAGAGGGCATGGTATGACATGCACACAACACGCATATTGTGCATGCTGTCTGGTGTTAAAGAAAGACAGGATGTTGCTGAGTAACACACTTGGAGTGGAGAAAGAAAAGAAGAAAAAAAACTCACAAATAATTAGTCACAGGGGAGGGAGAGGGTAGGAGGAGGAGAGGGAAGAGAGGCCTTCAGAAAAGTTTGCTCTGTACACAGACTGAAAAAGAAGAGTTGCAGAGTTTGTGCCAAAATGAGAGATCTCTCTTCTGCAGGGTGCTCTCAGAGGACCGCATACAGTCAGACCTGTTTTTAAAAGAGCTAGACAAAAGCTTAGCTATGTCTCACACACACACACACACACACACACACACACACACACACACACACACACACACACACACACACACACACACACAGTATATGAAGCATCCTTAGTTGTCCCCGTTCCTCCTCCAACCAAACCAAAAAAGAAGCAGCCCCGGTGTTAACTGCAGTGCTGTAAGGATTGTATCACAATCTGGTGTTGGAATATTGCATGTGACAGACAGACGGAAAATAACTGAATCATTAGTTGATCACTGAGCCACGGCTCACATCCATCATCCCACATCATCATGGAGCAGAGTTTGAAATTCATGAGGCTGCTAGCTAGTGGAGCTCCAGAAATGCTACACTTTTAGCTATTTAGAAGAAAGTAGCATAACACACTGAAGTTATTTCACACCAAGCGTTGCAAGAAGTAATGTTATGATTAACTAATGCATATTTTATTGCTGTCGAATTTGGGGGATTCCCTGCTACTTAGTAACAAAAGAAGTGTCCCTTTCCTGGAAAGGTTCCAAACCCACTGCTACTGGAACATATAGTTAAAGTAGTAGAGCTGCTGCTCCCCAACTCTGTCATGTAGATATGAGAAGACAAAAGCCAGAGGTCAGAAGCATCAATGAGACAGTGTGCTGAGACCGACCAAACTAATGGCGGAGGCCGCGGAGGGGCGATGACGGAGTGCATTGGCAGCGACCCAGGGGTCGACTTCCTGCTCAGGAAGCCCCAATGACATCACCCCTCTCCCATGATGCACTCCGAGTCTGAGAATAGACGCACATCCGTTTGGGAAAGGGAGATCTTTGCAGAAGACATTCTCAGGGACACACGCAGCCGTGTTTACGTTAGGAAAGACTCGCACACACTTTCTAAACTCTTAATTAAAATCTAAAGCGAGGAGAGTCCACTGAACTTTACTGTACTGCATTTTTACTACTCGTTTTAAAGGTTTGTGCTATTAATCATTTAAGAGTAGGTGTGCGTTTATGGAGGAAGATGACAACTCCGGTGCAAGTTTGTTTCTTCTCTTTATAACCTTGTCATTATCTCACAAAGTTGCAAGTCCAACGGCGCGCACTCGCACTCCACACAAAACATTATTAGTGTGCTGTACTGACTCAGTCCGTACACACATTGACTCGCGTCCAGTCAGCCATTGTTAGTGACTGAAACACCCACACAGGTGCTCTCAATGGCAGTACGAACAATAAGCCTACACATGGACACATCCCACACACGCGTTTCTCTGCTCGCACGCAGGCGCCGTTGTTTTTGCAGGAAGTAGCCTACTCCTACCGGATTGAGTCTTCGTAACACATGAAGCTAAATGAGATGTAATCACATCCTCTGTCTTTTCCTTCAAGTTAGTTCCTCAGGAGATGTAGGCGCTCGTACAGACGTCTCATTATCAGAGTTTAGAGAGAGTCAAATTAATGAGAGGAGAGGGGAGGAGGAGGAGGACGACTGCTTCAGTGAAGCAATGTTCTGCCTCTGCTCCAGAAACATGTAAGAAAGAGAGTTAGTAGGAAGCAGTTAGAGAAAGAGTTGCTGTACATTTCAACAATATAAAAAGGAAATTTGCTTTTTAAAAATTTTGCAAAACTAATATATGAAGTCATACAGATTACAACAAGGTAAAATTTGTGTTATATATTTCCATACACTGACTGCAGCTCAGATGTGTTCATTTCCGACTCAAAGCTCGATGGAGGTGTTTACAAAGCGGAGCCGACTCAGAAGTTTCTTAAAATGACAGCATTTTCATAAAAACTTTGGAAGTAAAATGTACTAATGTGGCCCGAACAACAACGTACAAGGGAGGCAGAAATCTGAGAGAAAACTTTCATTATTTTGGCGAGCAATTTGGCACACACCTCTGAGTAGCCAGATGTTTTTATTACTTTTGGGTAATAAAAAGCCATTTTGCCCATTAAAACATACCAAACTCAATTTAATTTGGTGTATGCAGATTGTTTTATACTTTCCATTACTTCAGTTGGTTATTAAAGAATGTGCCAAGTGGGACATAAACAGTGCGGGGGACACATTTTCTAATGGAGACACTGTTTCTAAACTACCTCAAACAAATCTTTTGACATCTTTTGACATTTCTAAACTGACATTTATTTTTATTTAGTAGCTCTTTGTGTAGTAAAAACCCAGAGTTGCACATTAAACGCAAATGTGCGTATCTATTTTTATTTGTGTGTGTGAATTGTCCAGAACGAGAGCAGTCCAACTAAAGCGTGCCACCAGTCGGATGACGAGAGATGGGACACCCCTCCTCCAAAACCTCCCCGCGTGCGCAGGTAAGACACGTTTTAAGACAAGTTAAAAAGTTACTAAAACTTCCCAAAACGGATGCGCTCATCCTCCACACCGTTGAATGAACAGGCTCACGCAGAAGGTGTGAGGTGGCCCGTCACTGAACACAGTGGGAGTTGTGTTTCGTGGGAGGAACGAGGGCAGCGGCACCAAAAAAAAAATCATGGCACAACAGTTTGTGTGGAGTGCACAATGGAAACATATTAAACTGACCAAACAGAAGCAGCGGGCATTGTGTTTTTCACCAGAGCTTTCTGACACATTAGTTCCCCCGTCAGCCCACAGATGCAGCCAGCCTCCACTTCACTGAAGTTAACTTCGGCTGTGGCCTGAGGAGGAGCTGTATTTATAGATAATTTTTGTAACTATTAAGAATACTCTGCAACACTCGGTGGTGTTGCGTGTACCACAACCCTCGGCTAGTTGAAGTAGAACTACTATATCTGCTTTCATCCCAGATACTTTGAGAACAAATATGCGCAGGCATCTGGTTGGTATCTGTCATATGCAGAAACGCACAGTTTACCCTCTCTCTCTTTTCCTCTTTAACTCTTTCTTTGGCACACGTCCCACAATTCCTCATTCCTTTCTTATCCTCTCCTCCTCTTCTTCTCTCCGCCCCCTTTTCCTCCCTCTCCTCTTGTTTTTTTTTTTACTTTTACTGTACATGCCCAGCAGAGGTTGTGCTCCACTTTCTCTCAGCCATTTCATCTTCATTCCCCACTTTCCCCTCTTCTTGTGATTTATCCACAGAAGGCTGTAATACATACGTTTTACACCTTTTTAAAACAAGCAGGGTTGATGCTCAATGTGTTGCCCCGGTGCTGTTGCTTTAATGTCACAGGGGACATCTTGTTGCCAGGAGACACGTTCACTTAATTACCTGTTGCGAAAAGCGTTGTCTAAAAATGTCCAATTAGAAATCGTTTTGTGTGTCTGTGTGTGTGAATCATTGGCTCTGTGCTGAACAATGTCATTTATATATTTCCATTCTCCTAATTCTAACTCTTCATAATAGCAGGAAGATTTTTGGGGATTTTGGGATGTAGCGGCAAGCGATCTGTTTACTGAAAAGGTTCTTTCCTGCTCCAAGTGAAACAGACACATCTGAGCTCTGAGTTGCTGCCAAAATACGTGGCTTCCCTGGAAGACCCTTGAAGTTGTGTGTGTGTGTGTGTGTGTGTGTGTGTGTGTGTGTGTGTGTGTGTGTGTGTGTGTGTGTGTGTGTGTGTGTGTGTGTGTGTGTGTGTGTGTGTGTGTGTGTGTGTGTGTGTGTGTGTGTGTGTGTGTCGTCCCTCAGTTTCCTAGAGGAATAATGTCCGGGTCTACTTTAAGCCTGGGAGTATTTTAGTGATGGTAAGAGCTATTTTTACCAACATAGTCCACATTCTGTCGGCCACACTCCCCCTGGGTCACTTCAGCAGTGTAAGTGTGTGGGGAGGACATTTTTCTTTTGTGTGTTAGAGAAAGAAACGTACTGCAGGAACTCCATTGAGGCTGGCATCGAGGTTGCAAATACTGAGTCATGGCTTTTGCACACGCACGCACTCACACATTCACAACCACACCCTGAAGAGTCACATCCTCCAAACTTTCAGACCAGAATGTGTCTGTAGCATCTCAAATATTGAAAATTGTGAAGTACCAAAAGGTGGCACATAGTTTTGTCAGATTCTTAGTCTTCTGTACTTATTTATTGATTTAAAAAACAAAACACTCTGCTGATTTAGACATTATTTTATGTAGATGATGTTTTTGTACAGTTGCTGTCTGTTAAGACTACATTAAAATTGTTATTTTGTTAAATTTTAAAAAGGGTTTTGTAGACAAATGTGTTGCTATTTCTCAAAGTGACTAAATAATTTAGTTATCTGTCCTGAAAACCTTCTTTCATATTAGCACAAATATGGCAAGCTTTATTTATAGAGCTACGTCCGGCGCCCTCTCTTTGGACCACACCCATCTTTGAAGGCTTGTTATTCATAAATTAATATATTAGAATTTTTTTTTTTTAGTGCTTTCTACTGTGATTCTGTGCTGAAGAGGAGACTCGGCTCAAACACACAGAGGGAGAGAGTTGTTAATTCTTATCATTTGCAGACCGTCACATTGATAATCATCTAATCCGGCAAACCAAAACATACACATTTGTTTAAGACGTGGTCTGGATCTGTGTAGTTTGAGGTTTGCTACTCTTCCGTTAGGTGTCCGTATGAATCCTCTGCACAACCTGAAACCACGAAGCGTCTCTTTAAGCTTTCTCACCTACCAGCGCATCCCGCCACTGTGACCCAACACTGATTAAAAATGCAGCAGCTTCAATCTGGTGTGTGTGTGTGTGTGTGTGTGTGTGTGTGTGTGTGTGTGTGTGTGTGTGTGTGTGTGTGTGTGTGTGTGTGTGTGTGTGTGTGTGTGTGTGTGTGTGTGTGTGTGTGTGTTGCATAATTTTCAAGTTCTTGTGAAGGCGTGCATCTGTTTGCAATGCATACATACGGCTGAGTGTAGGTAGAAGAATACGGAGTGCATGGTTATAGTGGCAGATGCTTAGAGATCCTGCTATATGGCATTTATTAACACAATACAAACATTTAATGAAGGTTTTAACACAGTGTAATAAAGTTACAGATAGGTATAAGGACATTAATGTACAGTATATTTCAACAACTATAGCTTCTCCTATAAAGACACATTTAATATTAATATTCCAACATCTTTTACTCTGTTGTCACGCACCAGCCTCCACGTATGGGGCCCACAGGAAGAGTTATGGTTGTTGACAAATGCATTCATAATTAATCTGCTTGCATCTACATCGTAGTGTGTTATGAGAGATAAACCGCCATTAACCACGTCTTTATTTAATAGTTAGGAACGCTAGATTTCTCACACGTTTTATTTCTGCAGATGCAATGAATACAAACATTTTCCATAAATAGATGAGCATTTATTCATTTTCTAGTGTCCGTGTTTCAAAGGTGAGGGAATGACGCTCATGATTTTCTTCTAACGAGTCAGGTAATTCTGGTGAAGTTATTTATATGGTATTTTGGCTGCACTCACACATGTTCACATAATATATAATATAATCACTACTTCTTTATACACTTTATGTAAACCCTCATAATATTTGATTACCTACCTGCATTTTTCATGGATGCCTCGTGTTGCAGTTTTCAGATGTCTTGTGTGCTTTGAACTGCGTATTTGTTTTGCTGTGACTTGTTGGTGTTTGCTCCTGTGATAGCTCAGCTTTCCTTCAGGACACATTTTAATTGAATCTTATCTTATCTCATCTTAGGCCCCGAATAAATGATTCATATCCCCATGGAAACAGACGATTCCCACTGGTGCCGATACCAGTGGGAATCGTCTGTGTTCTTGTTACATATTGTGAATAGTCTTTTGCTTGCTCGGGCAATGAAGACGTTATATAGAAAGAAACTGTAGAGAGTCATTTATGTTCCCGTTAATGACCTCTGAGATTATAACCAAAAATATAAGTCTGGTGATTCAGCGTAAATCGTTGCATGCTTTCCATTAATAAACAAAAATCACACATGGTGGATCGCAGCCTCTGTCATAGAGGAGCATCGGCCAATGGCAGCTTCTCTGTGGCTTCATGAGGAAGTGACTGCAACTCCAATGTTGCTCAACTAAAGGAAGTCCCCTGTCCTTCTAGCTTGCAACATCTTCTGTGTCTGACTTTCTATATGTATGTCGCACACACACACACACACACACACACACACACACACACACGTGCAGTCATACGTTATCTCTTGCTTTAGACATGCACTTCTGATTTAGCACACCGCCACATCCTTTCACTGTTTTTTTTTTTTTTTTTTACTGTGTGTGTGTGTGTGTGTGTGTGTGTGTGTGTGTGTGTGTGTGTGTGTGTGTGTGTGTGTGTATATTTGCATGCATGTATATATTCTGTGGAGTGGAACATTATCTTAATGTTTAACTTTCCATTGCTGTGTGGTCACAACCTCAGTATCCTGTGTATGATTCACACCTCCTGCACTGTTTACCTATAGGTGTGTTTATAAGTAGTTTATTACCGTGCGTGTGGAGAACAATGAGTGTAATATAATTCACACCTTTATGCAGTACTGCAGATACTATACTGTACTAACAGATGATTCAGTTTGCTTAACAATATCAGATCATGTCGGCCTCAAATCAACAAAATATGAGCAAAACATAAGTAACATCTGAGGACATTTTTTTAATTCTGCCACCTAGTGGTGGGAAACTGAGCTTCACACCATGAACAGAATCTACCTTTTAGTTTCATTGGTGCATGTAATAAATGTAGTATAAGTACATTTCATCATCCTAGTTTCATCATTTCTTTTTAGACAGAATAATTTAGAACTTTCTTGGGGAAAAAAAAGTGTCTGGAAGTTGTGAGACCAGTATGATGTAATTCTTGTTCTTTCATAATTTTCATTTCCTGAATTGCCTTTAAACCTTTTTCTTTCTTTTTTCTTTCTCAAGCAAATACGATAGATTTGTACTTTAACATTCAAGCCACTTGTGTTATAGCTTAAATGCAAAATAGCATGCCAATGCAATGATCTCTCTCTCTCTCTCTCTCTCTCTCTCCCCCCCCCTTTGTCCAGTTCGCAGGCAGAAGGTGATGTGAAGGAGGAGATACTCCAGCCCCCGGAGCCTCACCCCGTACCCCCCATTCTCACCCCGTCTCCACCTTCAGCCTTCCCCACCGTCACCAACGTGCGGCAGGACAACGACCGCTACCACCCCAAACCTGTCATACATGTCCTGGCTACCGCACAGGTGAGTTATTTCTACAGAGACCTAAGGATCTGCTAATTACTAATAGTTCCAGCTCTAAATTTAACAATAGCATTTTAAAGGATCTGTTGCAAACGATAGTCCTGAAATATTGTATTTTTTTTTTTTTTACAAAAAATATGTGAAATAGCACTGATCTTGCTGTTGTGCCCTTTTACGATCTTAACCTGGGAATCCTGCAGGTGAATGTTGCAGACTTCCGTTGTTTACTGGATGATGCTGCGTTTGCAAAAGGTGCTTAAATGTTTTTTTGTTTCTTTTTCCTTCCAGAATAAAGACACGGACCAGCAGCAGAGGCCGTCAGAACCCAGTCCCAACAAGCAGACCAGTCCCGCAGAGCTGAAAGACCCAGATCTACTAAGTCAAAAACAGCAGACTCAGGTCTCAAACCTGGACCTCAATGACAACTACAACAACAAATCGACATCGACAAAATCTGAATCAGGCCAAAGCCAGACTCAGACTCCCTCCTCGCCCCTCTCTCCGGCTATTGAATGTTCTGGTGCTCCTCGGATCGAGAGGAAGCTGAGCATTGAGATTAAAAAGGTGCCGTTGCAGGAGGGACCTCGTAGTTTTGACACTTCCTCCTCTGTCGTAGTAGGGGGCGGAGTAGGCGGCAGTTCCACCAACAGCGCGGGAGCGCTGCAGAGAACCCACGCCTTCAAAGCCCGCTCCGGCCAATCCCTGCTGACGTCTAGCTCCTCGCTGTCGGAGGACTCGGGCACGGAGTGGGGAGCGGGCGGGTGTGGGGAGAGTCCTGCAGACGTGGGCGTCCTAGCCAGACCGAACCACCTCCCCGTTAAGAGCGAGAAGGGGGAGACGCACGGAGGGGAGAGAGTGGAGGCGAAGGCCGGCCACGCGGCGTGGACTCAGGCCAGCAGCAGCCCCGAAAAACATTTCCCCAAAACCTCTTCCTCGTCTTCCTCCTTGGACCACATCGCCCCATCCTCGTCCTCCTCCTCCCACCTCTCCTCCTCCATGTCGTCCTCCTCCTCGACACCCGTTAGGACTGCCCTGAGTTTCACCAACCCCCTGCACTCGGATAATTCAGACGAGGAGGGGGACGGAGAGATGACCGGAGGAAAGGAGGGTTGTTGTACCAATGTATCCACCGCAACGGCCGTGGTTACATCGTCTCACCACGCAGACCAGCAGCCGGTCCGGAAGGTGTTGCCCATGTCCATCGCAGGGCAGAGCTCTGCAAGTATGTCAGCTGCTTTTATTTAATGTCTCAATCTAAGTCCTTTAACTAACTGGCTGCTTTCCTGACAAAAATCAATTAACAACTTTAGAAGGAAGTCCGATAAACAGGCGTCTGGAGTGACTAAATACATCAGATTTAGACACAATTTCGAACTTGACTGTAACTCTTTATTATCCTCACACACACACATACAGTCAGAGAAACCACACGGTAGGGTCATAATCTGGGTCAGTAAGGAGACAAGAGGTCTCAGACAGACCCCATGCTAATGATAAGTTATGTCTGTGGACACACACACACACACACACACACACACACACACACACACACACACACACACACACACACTGTTATACTGCTTGGCTTAGAGAGACCAGGAAGAAAGGAATAACAAGAAAAGAGTGAGAGAGACGGAGAAACAGAGTGAGGTACTTCCAGTCTCATTTCAAGCATGGCTTTATGACTAATTGGTTTGCGAGGAATGCTGCAAATGTTAACGGGCAAACATCTGTCAAACCGTCTCTTCCTCTTTCAGCTTGTGTGTGTTTTTGTCAAAGTGAGTGGATTTTGGAACGAGAGAGAGAACGAAATATATCCTATTTCCTGAGTGTTTTTGTCACAGTGCAGTTATGTATGTGTGTGTGTGTGTGTGTGTGTGTGCGCGCGCATGTTGGATGGTGAAGGATCAACACTGCATGAGACCGATAAACACACGTTGGCCGACTGCGCACGTTGGGTTGAACAGAGCTGCGTCGCGCCGTTTGTGCTTCAGTGACGGCCTCACTGTCACTATCGCGACCCCCGAGATGTTGTTTTAATCCTCTGGCGTGTACAGAATGACATTGCTCCTCCTCCTCCTCATCCTTCGTTGATTTCAAAATCTTGAGATTTCGAAATCTTGCTGTGAGAGATTTCTTACTGTGATTGGAGCTGACACGGAGTGGTTGAAGTGGACTTTGGCTTGGAACGTTTTTGATCTCGAATGGGTTCAAAGCGTGATGAAATACGATCTAACTGCATTTTTAAATATTTGGATTTTACTGTCAGGGTGCATGATTTAAATCAATTTGTCTCCTGTGAAAATTGCTTCAAATTAAAACTAGTACTCTTTCATTTCGGCACGTCCAGCTTGCTTCAGGAACTAAAGAGAAATTACTGTTTTGAAGTTTCTTTGACATTAATTGTTCCTCATTCACACCAAGGAACACAAACATAAATTCAAATTATAGCATCATGCACTCCTGAGTTATTTCCAATATTTGAAATGAACATGTTAGTCTCACAGTCCTGGAGTGGACCGGTGTGTGTTTCGGTCTGCTTGGCTTTCTGGCTCATCATGTACTGGGGCTGCGGTAGCGCTTTGGAGTCGGTCATGAAACGCCGATGGCTGCTTGTTTGTTTGGTTGCAACGATCTAACGACTGCTTGTTGTCAAGCGAAAGCTGGTGGCTGCTTGTTCTGTTGGTTGAAGTGTCAATGAATCAGTCAAACTTTATTTATATTGCACATTTTATATGGGGTAGTGAATGTCAAGAGGCTTTAGCACCCAGTGACAAACTAACTAGAAGAAATATAAACGGTTCACAAGTGGGAAACCAATGCATTTATACAAAGCTACAATATTACAATTTTGGCATGACTAAAGTTCTACCTCTCCTATCTGAAAATGTAATGAAAAAGTACAACAATGAAATAAACAATGACAAATGTTCTTAAACATGCCAGTCAAAAGATATGTGTTGCTGTCAGTAATAGATGTTTTAACGCTCAGTATTCAGTTATCATTAGTAGCTTAAGACGTTAACGTGCTAGTAATTCCACTGTTAGCTGAAACTACTGTAGCTATTACATTTATCTTGAGATACAAGCAACAGCCCAAGAAAAGCACGTGCACTCTACGTTTCCAAAAATGCTGCAGAGCTACATTAACTAGCATCTGTCTGCGTTACCCTCAGCTAGCCGTGCCTAATGAATTGGCGCCTTCGTGTACTTCCTGTTTATTTAAATCACCCAGCAAAGATATAATCATCACAGCATGAGCGACCGACTGCAGGTCGGACGATTAGCCGTAAAAGAGCCATTATTTCATAGTCGATAGATCGTCTCTGCCCTAAATGAGGGTAAAAAATGTTCAATGACGACATTGTAGTCGAAGGCGAAGACCTCTTCAAAGGCAAGACCTCGACCCTGCAGAGCCTCGGAGGTAATTTGCGGCGGCCTGCTGCTTTTCCCCTCGAGATAAATGAGAGAGAATATTATTCAGGGGTCAGGCTTCATTGAGCGACCAACCAGACACGCTCACGGTCGATAATGAGGTCAGTAATACTAAAGGATTACTTCAATATTGTGCTTGAATTACAAATATATATATTTTTTATTTTAGCTGGACAGTGGAATAAAGGAGAACCACTTGACAGTTATTATTGTGAGCCCCATAAGGATCCTGGTACCAGATAATAAGTTCTTATGGTAAACCCTCAACAGGTAACAGACCAGTAGCACATTTATGGGTCTGCACTGAACCAGAATCATATTTTCCTTATTACACGTCCCTCTTGCATTGCTTCCTTTCTCTAGTAAGATGCTACAGCAGGAACTAATCATAATAGTAATGACCCATGGGTAATTTATCTAAAGGCAACATGGAAAGAGAGTATTTCCCTGGGGGATGGATATTGTCAAATGCTCAATTTTAAAAGGATAAAATCAGGAGAATATAAGGAAATGTAATCATGGCTGTCTGGAGCATGTCGAGGATTTTAGTTGCAACTCAATCAACTTGTAGCTTAAGCATCAATATCAGCGTTGATACAGTTCTCAGTATTTGACATCTATAAATCCATTTCAGTCTGTAACAGATACAATTATTGGTAAGTTCCATGTGATCCCTCACAATTAAGGAAAGAGGACAATAAAAATGCAGAATTAATGCATTTTCAGGCTTTGTAGCAAATGAGTGTATTTTTAAAAATTCCAATTCAAATGTCTTTATTGGCATAAACGTATTCAGATGCTGTGTTACCAAAGCAATAAGTATGTTATATTGAGAACATTGCTAATAATTGCTAACATTGTGTATCTAACAATTCATTAAATGTAATTTAAGTGCTTTTCACCAGCTGATTTCACTTTTTATGTTGTTGAAAACAGCACAAAATTGCAATAGATAGAAAAAAATAAACAAATAGAAATATATAATGACAGAATACAGATATCTGTCCGTATTGACGATCTATTTCGTTTTTCATTTGTACGGTGACTAAACAGATTTTTGTATCACTTTGGGTTTCTAGTAGTCCGCTATCATTAGAGAAGGAATCAAGGAAACCGTTATGAGTTTCAGCTCTTGAGCTTTTCTTTGCATCGTTTACGTTTGACTGACCGATCTCTTGTCTTTCATTTTTCGGGCCACGTATTAACGTTGCTTCTCATCTGACCTCTGACCTTTTTGACCCAGACTGCTGGGACAGCGACGACTCCCCTCCCCCCCTCCCTGTGAGAACCCCCGAGTCCTTCCTGCTGGCCACAGGTGCGTTTGCATTGGTCCAGATTCACAGGTGTGTCTCCAGTGCAGTGGACTCACTGGGTCTCCTCCTGGACCTGGTGTGTATTTATGGCTGGTCAAAGAAGGTGGATGGATCAATGAATATATGAGGCTTTTTGACTTGAGACTGAACTAATGGTTCGTATGCGGTCCGTGGTCTGAACCTGATTTGAGCTGAAAAAGGAGGTTTTCTATTTCCATTTTATCTGCTCTTCTTATCTGGTACCGTACCATGTTTGAACAGGTAGGACCGCAGTCTCTCTCATCCTCGCTTCGAGCTGTCAGATGGACACACACATTGCAGGAATCAGGCCTGTGTCCGCACTTTTTTTGTGAGAGGCTTTACCAGTTTTCCAACACTAGGGGGCGCCATTGGCAGACTGCATTTCAGACCTGCAGGGATCCTGTGGAGACCATCTTAATAGAAAGACTATCGTTAGTGGCAAGCTGTGTCCCAATGCATACTACAAACAGAAAGTGATAAAACAGTATACTCAAAACCGTCAGTATGCGTACTTAAAAAAAACAACTTGATTTTAGACTGTGCTGATGGACACTATTCTCCCACAATGCAATGCACACAGCAGGAAATGATACAAAAGAAAACATGGATGGTTGTTAGAAACATGCAGTAGTTTCATAGTGATTTAGAAGTGGATGTATATAGATAAGGGATAGTACAGAATTAAGGGTACTGTGACACAGTAGAAAGCTAGAACAGCATATTTTCATCATCTGTCTCGTTATTTTCATCATCTGCTGTTTATGATGAAGGATCATAGCTCTGACTTGTGTGCACTGACTCAGTCTAAATACAGATGAGTATGAGGCCTTAGTTCACCTTCTTTTAGCCCCAAAGTGGAGGATTTCCTCCCCGCTGTGATGCTGTATTGAGGAAAAGGTGTCTCATTGGAGGAGGGTGTGTGAGAGGTATGAATGTGTGGCAATGTGTGTCGAGGTGAGGTGAAGTTGTTCACTTGACATCGGTCCTTAATTTGTGAAACTCACTCTTTGTGTGTCGCTCTCCCCGGCAGACCCTTTGGAAGTGAAGACGTCGGCGTCGGCTGAATGGAGTGGTTCAAATAAAGGTACAGACGTCCCGGCCGCCTGTGTGCGTCCACGCGGAGTCTCTGCTTGTTTGCCCTTGTGTTTATGCTCGTTCACAGTAGTTAGTCAGCGGAGCGGGAGACGGCCCTTCAGTGTTTTACAAATTAGCCCGTCCAAAGATAAAACATGTCTGTCGAGAGGTGAAATGAAATTGTGTGTGTGTGTGTGTGTGTGTGTGTGTGTGTGTGTGTGTGTGTGTGTGTGTGTGTGTGTGTGTGTGTGTGTGTGTGTGTGTGTGTGTGTGTGTGTGTGTGTGTGTGTGTGTGCGTGCGTGCGTGCGTGCGTGCGTGCGTGCGTGCGTGCGATGGTAACTGCCAATTTAGTGCTTCGGTAGTTTCAGTCCCGGAGTGTGTGTGTGTGAGAGACAGAGAGAGAATAATCGAAAGAAACTGTTAGACTTGAATCCTGCAATGATTTGTTTCTACTAGCTATGAATGTAACTCAATAGGAGCATTTATAAAGAATACAAAGAATGCGGTTTCATTCATGTTCCTGCTGGTTGCCGGCCTTCAATTGTCATTAACTAAGTTTGTTTTATCAGCGTGTAAAACTTCACATCGTGATGTATATCTTCCTCTTACATGTGCTGTGGTGTTTTTTTGCATTGGAGGTTAAACATGTGGACGCCTACATGTGTGAAATCATCCCAAAATGTATCACACTAATACATAAATGGGCGTCAATTCAAACCTAATTATGAAATGATCTGGTAGTAGATCACTTGATTGATCTGACTACGCTAAACTTAAATAAAGAAATAGAAGTGATAATAGGTTGGTAGTAATTATATCAAACTTAAGAGCTCTCTCAGTAAAACTAATGCAGTTTAAATGTCTTACATCACTAACATTGTTGTACAGCACCTCCTGAGCACTTAACACCGCTGATATTCACACAATGCTTCCGGCGTGTGTGTGTGTGTGTGTGTGTGTGTGTGTGTGTGTGTGTGTGTGTGTGTGTGTGTGTGTGTGTGTGTGTGTGTGTGTGTGTGTGTGTGTGTGTGTGTAGACGTGTCGGAGTGTGTTAAGAAGACATCTCCAGCTGACCCTGCATCTGCTGGCACCACAGCAACAGACAGCAAGGCAGACCTGGGTGGGTAAGTCTGCTGTCTTACCTCTTTTACATGATTTGTCAGTGAATTTAAGTTTTTTTTTTTTTTTGTTTGTCAGGTCTCTATTTTTCATTCAAAACCATTATTTGCACAAGTAATGATTTTTATAGTCTCTGCGTAGAAAACTTTGCTGACAAACGTGTTTTTCTTTGTGATGTGCGGCGTTGCTTTTGCATTAGCTTTGGGGCTGCATGTGCAGAACATTTTTTGATGGTTTTTGAGACCAGGCAACAATTGTCGGTGCGTTGGAAGACATTTTCCTGGATGTGATTTTATTCAGTTTAGAGCAAAACAAACCCAGCTAAGCAGATCTTTTCCATCTTCTGTCAGGGTTCGGTAACCGCTGCATTCAGCCCAAAGGCCCTCGGGAACCCCCTCTGGAGTGGACATGATGGGACGGTCCATCTGCCCGTCCACACAATGGTGTCCTCCCTTGTTGAGAGATGGGACGCCGCCGATCTCACCTGGCTGGTCCAAAGAAAATAAAAAACCTAGTTGATAGATGCTACACAGACAGACAGCACAGTTGTACACAGAAACGCCTTCTGTGTAAAACTGTGCAACACCTCCTCCTCAGTCCTTCCTTCAAAGTGACATTGTGCAAAGCAGATGAACACTTACTGGTCAAGTGGCTCGTCCACGTTTTCCTACTCCGCTTGCTGATGTTTTAGGTTTTCACTTCTCTAGATGCTGTTTTCCTGTTAACGTTGAAAGAATAATTCCTGTTTTGGTGACTTCAGTTAAAAACAGAAAAACGTATTGCTTTTCTACCCGCGCTTTTGTGAAAATGCGTGTGGCAAAATGAAGAGGGATGCAGGCGTGACCCTTACATGTTCAGTAGAAATTGTCTTTCACGCCAAATTTGACGCCAAATGAGGCATAAATCATCATGAATCAGGAATTATCTTAATCAGAAAAGCTACTGTTAGAAGCTGATTCCCGGGGTTTGACTGAACTCCCGTCAGGTGTCTGCCTCTTTCTGAATGAACAACAATCTTCAAAGCAAGCCTAGATAATCTATTACCCATGATGCAACCTTTTCTGTTGGGTATGTATGTACAGGTTGCCAGGGTGCCCCCCCCCCCCCCCCCCTCTTTCAGTGTGCTGGTGCTACATTACAAAGGATCAGCATAGAAACGGAGGCACTAAAGCTGAATGTTAACAACCTATTACCTGTTCCTCACTTCTGTTGTAGGATTTATTCCTGTGTTAGCTGCAGTGGCTTCAGATCTAGTGCTTTATATTTCTATGCTGACCTCGTTGTTCACCAGAGTCATAGACTGATGTAGTTTGGTCATTACGGTAGTCAGCTGGCTCCTTTTTTAACTGGCTGTTGACGGAATTGTTCCGCGTATTTGGGGAATAAACTCGTTCACGTTCCTGCCGAAGTTTTAACCCACTCATGTCTGTATGTGGAGCTGCTTAGCTTAGCATTTAGACTTGACACACATACATTTTTGTTTTTACACTTCAGTTTTTTTGCACTTATAAAATAAATAACATGTGAAGCATTAATTAGTGAGTTTGTGGAATTGTGGGCTAGCCTTTCCCCTTCCCTCTTCATTCTAAGCTAAGCTAACCGGCTGCTGGCTACAGACATGAATGTGGTACCGATCTTGTCGTCTTAACTCTCGGGCGGGAACGAAACAAGCCTGTTTCTCAAAATGTCGAGCTGTTAGTTTGAAATACCTGCTAGTTGTGAAACCATCGTGTTGACTTCTTAGAAAACAAAGCTGAATGCAGAGACGCTGCCTGTTGAAACCTAGGAGTTCAGGTGATTCGTCACACATGATTTGCAAAAAAGTTGAACCAAAGAGTGATGTTCCTGTCTCAAATTATCATAATAAAAAGCAAAGATTAGATGTCAGAGACCTGTATCCTCAAAGATTTTAGGCAACATTTGCAACTGCGTGTCCAAGAATTCCGCTTTTTCCAGCCAGACGGGGTTGAAATTAAAACACAAATTAATGGCCAAACTCATCTCTGTGACTCTGGCTCTCACTGCTGGGAACATGAGCCTGCCTTAGTCTGCCTCTCAGAGCAGACGGCCAATGACGGTCCTCTTTAATTTGGCTTCTCTCATCAGTTAATTTTCCTCTGTGTGTATTTGGCATCTCTTGGTTGCTACATGCAACTCATATTTCCTGTTTAATTTATTTTTTTGTCCTCAGCCCCGTCATTTTTTTTCTTGCTTTTCTGTTCTCATTCTCCTCCTGTTGAGTAATCGACCATGCAAGTCAATGATCTTTTATTTTAGCAGCCGGTTTACTCACAATAGACCTCCAGTGTTTCGGAGTAGGAATGTTTGCACAACACCTGAGACTCTTATGGGACTCGACATTATTAATATAAAGTCTGGTTTCCCAGAAACAACCAATTCTCTTCAAATCCGACTTGTGTGGTTTTTCATCTGAGGGCCAAATTAATTAATCATACTGTATCTGCTTCTGTATGTGTGAGACAATGATGATAGGGACCCAGGACTACTGTTTTCACCTTGTTTTTCTCTGATAGCTTCATTAGCTACCATAACTATACAGTATATGCATCGTTTTATAAAGATAAAAAACTGAACAGGGCGATTTCGGTAAATAATATTTCAGATTTTTTGTTATCTCTTTAAATATTCTAATTAACAGAAGATGTAAGAAAGTCAGTGCATGATGATGATTGCTCCGCTGCGCAGTGTTTCCCCTTCGAACTGTAAATTATTCTGCTGCCCGTTTTGTTTTTGCTTCTGGCAAATATTTCAGGGTTGTTTTTATTTCCTCTGTTGGAGTTGTATGCTTAAAAAGATTTAAAATTGAGTTTGAATTGGTTGGCAGAAGAGAAGCATTGACTGCCATCCAAGCCCCCTTTCAGATAGCTACAATGGGCTTCGAATAAGATTGTAGTAATATTAATGATGATAATAATAATAATAATAATAATAATAATAATAATAATGGTCTTTTTTTTTTGTAAATGGTATTTTAAAAGTTATTTTTGTATACACAGTTGTTTGTTGCGTCACAAGTCCACTGCTCCCCAGAGAAGTCCCACTTCTCTCCTCACATACTTTCTCCACAATAAAACTGACAAATAGACATTCTGAGGGAAAACATTTTTTCTAACTCTCCATTTCTTTCTGTATACCTGCCACCTGACCCCTTCACATGCACACTAGCCTTGATCTCAGAAAAGAGCCCACCTGTGCCTTTAAGTGAGAGCCCGCCCTCCCGCTTGTCCTGTTTCCTCCAATCATCATTAGCGGCGTGAACGATGGGGTTCGCTGCTGCTTGTTCAACGCCTACTGTGGGACTCTCGTTCAGCCCCCCCTACACACACACACACACACACACACACACACAACTCGTGCCCCTCCTTACACACACAAACATAAACACACACACAAATGTTTGTATGTTGCAGAAATCAATCAGTAAAAAAATCAACATTAAGTAAAGACACGCCTCTTTGTTTTTATTTGTATGAGATGATGTAACAAAAGAGTGTGTGTGTGTGTGTGTGTGTGTGTGTGTGTGTGTGTGTGTGCGCGTGTGTGCGTGCGTGCGTGCGTGCGTGCGTGCGCGCGCGCGCGTGCGTGCGTGCGTGCGTGCGTGCACGCACAGCTTTATTTACAATATAGATCAGTTAATCGGTTAATAAATCACTTTGACGTGTCTCTGAAGCCACAAGGAATTAAGTAATTTTATTCTGTCTTTACTTGCTGATAGCTCTGCACGTATAATCTGATAATGTCAATTGTGTGTGTGTGTGTGTGTGTGTGTGTGTGTGTGTGTGTGTGTGTGTGTGTGTGTGTGTGTTTAGAGGAGGGGTCGCAGCAGGAGATCCTCTCTCACGCCTGGAAGATCTTCTGAGAATGTACACACACACACACAGAGGCACAGCAGGTGGGAAGACAACGTAATTATTTGCTTTTGCTGACACGTAGCCAATGTTCATTTCAGATCAATTATACAGTTTATTACAATATTCAATGTGCAATGGTGCAGTGGAGTTCAGGCCGCTTTGTGTCGGTCCTCTTTGGTAACGGTTGTTGATTAAAAGCACCTGTTGCAGACCTACAAACCTGTACAGTGCTGTTTGGAATAAAGTATAGATGGTGATTAACTGTATTTGCAGTTGCACAGCGCGAGTGAAGATACAAAGAAAACATTCATTGATGGATTTTTCAGTTTGCTCGAATAGTGAGACGTCACCCGAAGCCTTAGGGAAAGCATCCAACATGTTCTCAAACTAGAAAAATACAAAAAAGGCACAATCCATCTGAGAAAAATTACTTTATAACACCTATAAATGAATGTATTATGAAAATAATAGTTCACACCCATTCTGCATTATAAGGGAGGATCCAGTACTTTCATTCCACAGGCCTCTCACCACTCCAACTGCACAGTTTTTAAACTTCCTCCCTGTATTTCACTCCTTGCCTTTTCTGAAATAATGTGTTAAACACACTCTTTCTCTCACACGCTCTCTCTCTCTCTCTCTCTCTCTCTCTCTCTCTCTCTCTCTCTCTCTCTCTCTCTCTCTCTCTCTCTCTCTCTCTCTCTCTCTCTCTCTCTCTGCGTTGTAAGAATTAAGCCAGGTTGCTATTTTAACTGGGTCACCTCAGTTTTCCTATGGAACAGTTTAACATCTTATGTAATGACTTATAAATATAGCCAATCAGTGTTCAGGGTGTGTGTGAGCAGTAGCAGCAGGCAGCACCACCATCCGAAGGAACTGAAAACTGTCAGCTTATTAAAAGGCCTCGAATATACAATAAGAATTATTTTTAGGTGTATGACTCACATATGTTGGAAAAATTGTTCAGCATTGTTTTGTCAGTTAATCTGCAGATTATTTTCTTTCAAGCCAAACTAAATGATTCGGATGTCAACCAAAACTGTATGTAGTATTCAGAAGTTCCTTCCCTCCAGAACAGATATATGGATTACAAATACTTGATTGTTAAATAACATTTAGAATACAATACATATTCAAAATTGTTTCTCGTGATGCTTTTTTATTTACTTTGCACCTCATTATAATTTTCTCAAAACACAACAACAGTACACACACACTGCTGCTAAGCCCCGCCTATAGTTTTTCCCTCTCTGCCTGTCAGTCAAGCCTCTGGTCAAGCCTCAACCCCGCCCCCTTCCCTGACTGCCTGTCCATCAAATTAAGCACCGCCCCTTCACTGCCTCCTTGCTCGTCGCGCAAAAAAAAAAAAAACAGCATCGGCGGCCGTTGGGGGAAGAGAGTAAATAGAGAGAAGCCTCAAGATGGCTGACTCGCTGGGCTCCGTTCACCCCACCAGAGCTGCTACTGCGGTAGCCCAGGCAGTCGTTTCCGCCAGATGCCCGCTTGAGAAGCCGACCGAGGCGAGAGGAGCCCCGGACAACCGCTCGCTGTCTTCCCGGGATTTCAACGCACCGCCGCCCAAGAAGGTCCGAGTCGAGGAGCGGAGTGTTAAGCCCAAGAAACTCAGCGGGGACATAGGAGTGGGAGGGGGAAAACTCCAGCAGAGTTACGGCAGCAGCAGCAGCAGCAGCAGCAGCGGTGCGGGCGTGTGGAGCTTCAGCCCGGTGAAGAAGAGCTTCAGCCCGGTGAAGACGAGCAACAATCCTGCTACCGGTGGACTCCAACCACCGACTAACGCACATAAAGTCTTCAAACAGAGCGATTTCTTCCTCCACAAACCCAAGAAACCGAGTAAAGATAAACAGCGAGAGAAGGCGAAAGGAGGCGGAGAGGAGAAAAGGAAACATAATAAAGTATCGGTGACCTCCGGACCCGCGAGTAATGTTAGTAACAACAACCACAACGATATCAGCAGAATTAATCACACTTCTGCAGTGAAGAGAGAGAATGGGGATGTCATGTTGCCACCGAAAGGTAGGCCATCGGTGTATTTATGTTTCTTAATGTTTTTACTTGAAAGTGAGTTCATAAAGTTTGAGTTGTGTTTATTACAAGTAGGTAATAAACACAACTCTATAAAGCTCGGTTCAGTCGATGTTTCTGCGGGGCTATGGCTGCCAGCGCGTTCGTCGCGTGTTCACCCGCTCGTGAACCCCTCGAAGCTCCACGACGGCGGTCCAGGGCAGTAGTCGCGCGACCTGGCCATTAAAATTACAACCAGCTGCTGTGGAATTGCTAACGTAGTTACGTCGTATCTGCAAAAATATAACCCGTTTTATTCCTATATGTTTAACAGTAATGTCACCGAGTCAATCAAATGTGTTATAAACGGCATAAAAAAAATCAACGTAACAAATGTGGAACATTGTTAGTTATTATGTTACATTAATGCGCCTTGTGTATTTTTTATTTCCTGCACGCGGCTGTCATAACAATATGACAGCCGCCCGCCATTATAGGGTAAGTGTTGTTTTGGTGTAGCACCACGCCCCCCTCTGTAACCTCCGGCTGTACGGAGACAGACAGAGAGCCACAGCTTGTTGTTGCTCCATGTTCTACAGGCAGAGCGCGTTGGGTTCATTCAACGACTCCTACGTTACTTTGTAGGAAAATACATTTAATCATTAGAATAAAAACTTATTCTCATCATATATATATTTTTTTACATAAGAGCCTACATCTATTATGCATTATAAATATATTATACAGTAAATATGCTGCCAATGATTAACATACATGTGGCATCATAGACATAATGTACACTGGTTCATTAATACAATTACAATAATTTTCTAGGATGATAAATTATTTTATAAGATTTTTTATTTATTTTTTTTACTTACAGGGTCACAGTGCTGAAACCTTCATTTTTAAACTGCTAATGCTGTATGCGAGCATGTTGAGAATATTTTCTAAAAAAGACCTCATCTCTGAACCTGACGGGGGAAAATTTTAGATGCAGCCTTAAGTAAGAATACATAATTGCACTCTTTTAACAGCCCCACTGAGGTGCTCTTGAGCAAAAAATACTGAACCTGTAATTGCCGTAGTGAGCCGCTCAATAGCCAGCAGTAGGGAAACTGTAATTATAGCGAGTGGCTTGTGAATGTGAAGATGAGAAAGCGTGTGAATGTGGAGCCGAGTGTTGCTGGAAATCGCACATTAATCCTGAGTAAAAATAAGGATTAAGAACCGCTCCGTTCTGAGCTGCTGGTAACAGTGTGTCAGTCTTCTTCCTCGACTGTGACACATCTCAGGCTTAAGGTGACGCTGGGAGAAAAACAAACACACTTTTAATGTTGTTTTCTAATATGTGTCGAGTGGTAGACAGACGGCTATTCAACATGTGGACACGGCTTTGCTCTGAAGATGATGGTGCCTTGACCTTCTCCTGCAGGGATCAAAAGAGTATCATCTCAGTAATATTATTAGTGTTAGCTTGGCGGTTGGAGCACGGCTTAAGCCAACTGGCAGGGAGCAGTGACTCCTGGTTATTTGGCCTTGAAATAAGGGACATAAGTTTAACTAAGTACAGTGAACAGGGAAACATTACTGCGTTAGGTGGATTTAGCGTGAAATAAATCGTTTATTTAAAGGTTACAGGTTTAATCCCCACTGAGACCAAGTTGACCTGTTTGTTGACACCCACTGTATTTACATGTTCTTACATTTACACGTTTGTAACAGATTAAGGCTGGTGCCTGAAGCAAAACAGCTTGTTAAATAAGTAATGTGGCTGTTTAGTTTGTTTTAGTGATTTAGTTATTGGAGTAGTTGCAGTAATTAGTTTTTTTTTTTTGTGTGTGCGTGTAAATGCACCGTGCTGACAGACCATCTGGACTAGCAGGATGTTCCCAGTGGGCAGGTTCACCTGTCCTGTTACAGCGAGTCCAAAAACCCAA
>NW_027176717.1:1044681-1113637 GCF_023349555.1 Cebidichthys violaceus
GTTATTTTTGTTTTATGGGATTTTAAATAGGGAATTAACACGTTTGTTTTGATCATTTAAAAAAACAATCTGGGTAAAATGCTGACTGTGTATTGTTTCTTTTTATTGATTGAGCGTAATCAGCACGTCATTTGCCGTTTTCCTGATTCTCTTAACCTTATTTTGATGCTATTTCTGAGCTTTCGTCATTTTGAAGGGACTTAATTCAGTGAAAATGATCTTCTTACAGCAGAGGAATAAAGAGGTCTGAGGGTTGGTTTGTTGATCCATCACACGTCAGACAGCAGACTTGAATACTTTTTCATTTTTTTTACAAAGCTTGCATGAATGATGTGTCTCCCTACTCCCTTCAAGCCTTTTCAAAATGACATTTACTTTCATATTTCTGTGTTGATCCTGTGAGAATGTTTTCTCCTGTAAAACATCTCTTCCTTTTAAGTAATAAGGTCCTTCTCTCTCTCGCTCTCTCTCTCTCTCTCTCTCTCTCTCTCTCTCTCTCGCTGTCACTCTGTCCAGATGAAAAGGAGAAAGCAAAGATCAACTCTGAGGAGCTGCAAATCAAAAAAGTGAAGAAGAAAAAGAAGAAGAAACACAAAGAGGGGGAGAAGCACAAGCGGGTGAAGATGTATCACCGCTCCTGTCAAACCGTTTGCGCTGGCCTGCTTCTCCTCCCTTCGTCCTCTCCACCTCCCACCTCTTTCTCCTCCTCCTCCTCTGATCCTGCCCATAACTCCGCCCTGTCTTCGTTTAAGTCCCCTCTGCCGGTTTACTCTCCGCCCAACAACAAAGCTGCACATCTCCTACCTTCCTCCCCTCCTCTTGCCCCCAAATCCCCCTTCAACTCCTGCCCCCTCGACTCTCCCAACTCCCCGTCGTCCTCCATGAAGATGCCGCAGCCTCCCCAAACCAAACTCCAGCCGCGGTGCGCCAACCCTGGCATGGCGGGCCTGGAGTTTGCTCCGTACATCCACATCGAGCACCAGCCTAACGGAGGAGCCCTGGTGGCCCACGCCTACACATCCCAGCTGTCCTCTCTCTCCATGAGCCAGAGGCAGAGGTTTGCCCAGGAGTTTGTCACCTTGGCTTTCAGTGAGGACTCATCCCAGGTACGGCAGAGATATTGATCCATGGGCGTTGAGCTCAGTGCAGTCAAGTGCTTTAACCTTATAGAATAGAAGTTTCTAATTCTAATGTTTAGATTTCGTTACTGTCCTTGTTTTCAGGCAGCTCATTACGTCATGGGTATCGTCCACGGGGAAGCCGGCTACCTGCCGGACTTCTTGGACTACTTCTCAACCAAGTTCCCATCGGCTCCGGTCAAAATGGAAGTACTGGCCAAGAAGGACATAGAAACCACCACTATGGCTAATTTCTACTCTCAGGTCAGTCGGACACAATCTCACACACACACACACACACACACACACACACACACACACACACACACACAGAGAACATGTGGGTGGGACGTTGGTGGGACAGATGTAAAAAAGATTTACACCGGTTTTTTTGTCTTTGGTTGGTTGACACAGAGAGCACCGAGCAGATGGTGAGCTTTCAGACATTGAAAAGTAAAAAGAAGGTCCAGAATAGCAAGGCAGCAATGCTTCCAAGCCTCTTCCATTCTGTCCTCTGTGTATAATCTATTTGGCTGAGTACCACAACTGTCCATGAACACGGACCTGTTGAGACACCGCTGATGGAAACGTTAAGGGAAAAGGGAGGATAAGAAACTCTGATGAGAAGAATGAGAGATGCGTAGATAGGAGGGGAGTACAAGTCGAGGGAGCGGATGGAGGGAGGTTGGGGGGAGGGAACGAGATCGATTTGAAGGAAAAGACCCGAGGACTGCTGTATGCAGATGAAAAGTGGTATTGTTGAGGCCATCTGGTGTGTGCATCTGCCTCAATCTGTCCCGCATTAAACAGCTTGTGGCATCTATACAGATGTCCGATTCCTCAGAGTAAATGTCAACATGAACAACGGCGGCAGAGTTGTGTGCCGGACACGCAGGTGGGGACGGCTCGCTTGATTGTTTTGAGAGTCAAAATGAACACGAAAAGTAGTTCTTTTCTTTCCCGAAAGCAAAAGTATGGCAGCCTCTTTCCCACTCCTCGCAATACTACACAACCTTTTGAGGACAACTGGAAAAACAAGAAATGTGTGTCTGTGTTGTATTGCCAATGGTGTCTGGATTGTGTCCTCTTCGCAAAGCGACACAGCCAGACCTCTTTATTCAGAGCCGTCTCACGTCCACAGTTCACTCATGAAAAGCCTTTTGTTGCGTCAAACCTTCCGAGTGGCTTTGTATTGAGATGCAGCCTTCTCTTTCTCAATGTGAGGGCGGGCCACACCAGCTACCAGACTGACCCCATATTGAGATAAAAAGGACTCAACATTATGAACATAATATACCACAAAAATAATCTCCCACACTAAATGGGGCTTCCCAGGGTTTGAGCCAACCCCAAATGTTGAATTTCCAGTTCTGCGAGAACTGCCGACACACATTCATAAGGCTCATAAAGCCTCGTGGATGTCGTACATACACCCTTGTTTTTTTTCTCTTGGCTAATGAAACTGCCCCGTAGCCATTGTTTCCTCAACCTTTCCCCCAAATAAATAACAAACACCAGGCAATCAAGGTTGTCTGTTGTCAGCGATATAGAAACCGTCACTGTACTCACAAGTTCCTCTTTTTAATTTTCAACATATTTCATTCTCTGGACATCATGAAGCAGCTTTGAAGTGACTCTGAGATGATTGTCCTTTAACCACGGGTGCTATTGAGCTTTTAATATTGATTTTGTGTGTGTGTGTGTGTGTGTGTGTGTGTGTGTGTGTGTGTGTGTGTGTGTGGGTGGGTGGGTGGGTGGTACTACAGGGGGTAAAGTCGTTTATGTTCTCTTTCGCACTCCTATTGGCTTTTCTTTTCTTTTTATTAAATATTCACAACGTTATTCTGTGTGTTTGTTTCAGTTTCGGCCTGCTCTGCTTCAACAACCGCATCTTTGATGTCTGCATGTTGCTGCATTAATGAAAGCAAGATAATAAATGAATTACACACCTAATTTGTCCATTGACTAAATTGAGCTTTCCCTCCAAACCTGTGTCCTGAGCTGTCCCTTTAAGAGTAGTGTTCCTTGCAGAGCTAACGTCATTGTCCACTGGTCTTGTTAATTTTTCTTCTCCCCCCCTCCCTCCTAGCTCTCAGCAGTGACCTTGGGAAGCAGACATATAGTCTACACACACACACACACACACACACACACACACACACACACACACACACACACACACACACTAGCAGATGTGAGCATCCTCTCTGATATATACACACACACCACAGGTACGCTCACACAGACAGATTAATGATTTCTCTCACATATTTTTCCTTCACCTCTCTTTCTCCTCAGCTCTCTTCCTCTGCCGTTCTCTCTCTTTTCTCTCTCTCCTCTTAATGTTTCTGCCTCTGTTGTTTGGTTCTCTGCTCCAGATGCAAACGACTGGACAGCTGCTTTCTGTAAATGTGTGTGTGTGTGTGTGTGTGAGAGGAAAAGAATTTAGAAAATTGCCACGGCTTGCGTTGTTCTTTGGTGTTTGTGTAAAGTTCTGCTTATTGTTGGGCTGCTACAACACGCAACCACTTGTACTTGACAACGAGCCGGGTGTGTTAGGAATTTGACTGCAGGTATCTGAGCTGCTCTGTGAGTGTTTTGTATTCAGTATCTGACTGAAGGCGTTTCCACTGGTGCTGAGGATTATAGAAGATTACAGCACTCTATTTTCTCAGGGCGAGTACAGCCTAACAGTCGATACAAGATGTGCTCCAACAGTGAGGTAATTTGTTTTTTCCGGTTTAGTCACTAAGTAATTATTTTTTAACGACATCAGATTAGGCCTCAGAACAGACTGCAGTTTTTTTTATTGTTTTTAATTTTATATTAATCTATGCTCGTATTGTGCTCATGTTTATACTCAAAGCTGCATAAGAGCATTCACAACAATAGTCTTTAGGGACATGGAATATGGTATGTAATCCAAGTTAATGTGCTTTGTTTACATAGCCGGGCCAGCCCCTGTGTGTTTGTGTGTTCTCTCTTTAGGGTTGACACAGCCCTGTTTGTTAACTTGGACTTCAACAAAGGTGGAAAGCTAACTGTGATGCAGGCACAGTTAATATACAGAGTGCTGTCGAGACTGTAATGATTTAGAAAGAGAGTTAAGAAACGGACAGACGTAGAGAGGTCTTATTGAGGTCAGATAGAGCCGCCGGATGATGTCATGACATGAGAGAGTGAAGGATGTGTTGACGGGAAGAGGGAAAGTCCTTATAGAATTAACAAGTGGTCACAGTGGCTGCACCAGAGACCGGGACGGAGAGAGGCTTGATCTAATAGACTTCCACACAGAGACGAGAGTATTGTGAGGGAAAGAGAGGCAGAGGAGGAGAGAGACGATCTGAGCAAAACAGCAAGCAGTAGACGAGGAGGGAGACTTACTGCTTTTAGCCAGAGAAAGTGATGACAGTAATGATAATTATATATAATGATGTCGGCTTTTTAATCTGCTAAAACTGCGGCCCTTGAATACCAAACGAGATGCAGTACATTTTAGATGGATGTAAATAGTTTTAATTTGTTGTGTACATGATTTGTAGTGTTTTATTGTTAATTGTTAGTATTCATTCAACGTCTTCTGCATTTGTGCAGCAGTATTGCCCATTTTAAACAAAGCCCATTGTCAAGTTTACCCGTAGAAGTAACCTAAACGCTGTCGGTCATTTGTGCAACGTGCACGTACGCTGAGGCGGGGAAGTACTGGTGCGTCTCGAACAGTACCGCTCAGAGGAAGTCTGTCACATTTCCTGTTTCCTTCACTTATCGTTGGTGTGTGAGCGAATCGCCGACTGTTAAATGTTTCCATTTATTTAATACCTCCTGTGATAATGAGAGACCGTTCCCTTTGCTAACAACGTGGGAGTTTGCACCGTGTAAACACACACTGATCGACGCACAGGAAGAGGAGATAGGCACTCTTGAGCGCTCACAGTCGTAGGTACGACTACACTCACAGACGCACACGTACCGGCTGAGACACTCACATGCGCTTGTAAGCATGAAGGCACTTGCATCCGTGTGTACACACAAACACAATTTCCTCTCAGTATCTAGGTCATTGACTATTTAAAGTTGTGATGTGTGAGAGTGAGTATTTCAAGCCTTTAGTCATCATCATCTTAGGAGGATATTACACAGATGCAGTGAAATGAAGTATCACACGACTCGGCCTGTCTGTGCACGATGAACTGGTTTATTATGTTAATTTATTATAGATTAGATGAACACCAATAGGCAGTTATTTGATGCATGTAATTAGACCAATTTGCAAGTGAACGTGCAGGAGTCAGCATGCTGACTTTTAAGGAGACCAACTCTACAGTTTGTCTTCTACCTGCAGTGAGGACCGGGTTGCTTCTCCCACTGAGTAATAACAGAATGTTCTTCAAACTAGGGCTGACACAGTTATTCGAGTAATGGTTAAGTCCATCGGCAGGTGATGAATTCACAATTTTGAATCTTATATTAAGCAAAAAAGTGTTTGTTTGTTGGTTCCAGCTTGTGAAATGTCTGGATTTGCCGCTTTTCTTTGTTTTATATCACTTTCAATTAAATATCTTGGTGTTTTAGATGGCCAATATTATCTTGTGTATACATATGTGTATCTAAACAATTGCAAATGCCATAATTTACATTTCATTGTTTTTTTCACTAGGGAGCGCAGATCGAAGGGGATCAGCATTGTTTGTTTACATTATGTGAATAGTTTTAAAAAGAATGATGTTGGCTGATTACGACTTTTTCTTGTTGAATTATTTTAATTTAGCTAAACATTACAGTGATCTGTAATCCAGTTGTTACGGCCATTCTCTACTAATTCTCCAGCCTGTATAAATAACCACGGTGCTGGACCAACAACAATCCCTGATTAAAAGTAACACCCTGATGGACACACACTCACACACACACACACACACACACACACACACACACACACACACACACACACACACACACACACACACATGCACGCCATGAGCTGCACTCATGCATGACTGGCCTCTGAGCTGCTGTTTTGGGATTTAGTGTCTTGTTCAAGGACTCACCTGGGAGCCTCAGAGCTCCTTCCCCTTTAGTCTTTTTCCAATTCATCGTCTCCATCTTCATTTCTCCTCCTTCACCTCCCCCCTCCCATCCCGTCTAACCTGTCCTCATCTCTTTTCACACTCCCTCGCTCCGCCTCCCTCCTTTTTTGTTTCTTTTAACATCTGCCTTTTCACTTTCTCTTATCTGATGGATCCTACTCTGTTGTCCTCTTCTCTCCTTCAACTCTTTTTTTCTTTATCTTCATTTTCACCTGCTTACCCTCTTCCCTCGTTGCTCCCCTTTTGAGTTATTTCCATCCTCCCCTTTCTGTCTTCTCTGTCTCTTTGACAGCTTGTCTTCCTAAACGTTCTCTCCCTCTTCCTCTCCCCACTTCTCTCCATCTGTCCCTCTTTCCTTCCCTCCAGTGTATCCTCTCTCTCTCTCTCTCTCTCTCTCTCTCTCTCTCTCTCTCTCTCTCTCTCTCTCTCTCTCTCTCTCTCTCTGCCTTGTTGTCAAGTGGTGACTCACCAGAGGCGTGCAGCCAAGGATCTGGCCAACACACACACACACACTGATCAGCCAAGAGTACAGCATGCAGGCCACATGCTGCACGTACTGCACACACACAGACACACAAAGACACTGTTGAGGGCCAAGGGTATGGAAGACACACACACTATGCTCTGTCAGCCAAGTAAAGAGCAGCAAACAGTCTGTTGAGTCACGCCAGTGGAGCAGAAACATCAAGTGAAGCCGCCCACACACACACACACACACACACACACACACACACACACACACACACACACACACACACACACTATTTCTGTTTTGACACCCAGTAGAGATTAACAGCTTCCATGTCAGTGTCTGGTTGTTGTTGTTTTTTTTATTTCTCTGGATTTTATTGCAGTCAAACAATACTAAATGCATTGGAATTGTGTAAACATTTATACTTTACAACCTGTAACGCTAATTGATTGCAGAGTAACCGATCTCACATTCCTGCTGCGGTGTTAAAGTAACATCCCAATGTCATCGTCTCCTGCTGCAGGTGAAGAAGACGTTCAGTAATGGAACATACAGAGCCGGGGCAATGAGACAGATCAGCCTGGTGGGAGCTGTGGACGAGGAGGTCGGGGATTATTTCCCAGAATTCCTTGGCATGCTGGAGGAGTCGCCCTTCCTGAAGGTGAGTCGGGACGGGATGAACAGCAGTAATTCTACGTAGCAACAGAGCACTGTGGGATGGGCACGTGACTGAGGTATAAACTTGATGCGACCAAATTTTTAAATGCATTTACACCGACGTGACTGTTTGGAAACTGAACAGATAGAAGAAATGCTGCTCGACACAAACATCAATATTCTAAGTGACGGCTGGCAAAGAAGACATGTTGAGTTGTCAAGTGTGTCAGCGATGTGATGCAGCTTCCAGCTTTCCATTCAGGAAGTTGCCTCTCTTGTCAAATGTGTGTCTCTGGAATAGATAGAATACTTAACTGAAAAAAGTGAGGGATGTACTTAACCCCCCCTCTCCTCTCTCTCTTCTTCTTCTGTTTGGCTGCAGCGGACTCTCCCGTGGGGGACCTTCTCCAGTCTGAGTCGGATGAATCCCACGGAGAGTGACGACGGTCCTATAATGTGGGTCAGACCGGGAGAACAGATGATACCTGTAGCTGATATACCAAAGTCCCCTTTTAAAAGGAAACGGTGAGCACACCGCGCTTTACTGAACATACCGATGAAGCGCACACAAAACGAAGCCGGCCAATATTTTTGATCCTCCTTAAGCTCTGCAATGAGACAGAATTAGCAGGGATTTTTGGTTTCCATGAATGTTTGCACGGGCTACAAGTCTCGTGTGTGTGTGTGTGTGTGTGTGTGTGTGTGTGTGTGTGTGTGTGATTGAGCCGGCCTGCCTCTCTACTCTCCGCACAACCCACGAGGACTGATTATGGGGGAAAAAAACAGTAACAAAGCACGCTCGCACATTTGAAGCAACAGCCGTGGTGGAAGCGTGAAGCTTTGTTGTAGCGGAGCAGCGCCGGCCGAGGCAATTACACCCTCTCTGTTTGTGTCTGCCACAGAGTCATTGTTGCTCACACATAAGCACCGTCTCACAAGCACAGGGTTTCTGTGAGCGAAGCCATTAGAGAGAGTTGTGTGTGATGTGAGCGGTATGTGGCTCACCGCTCAGATGAGATCATCGCTGTGTTAATAGAGTCGACATCAGACGCTACTTCACGTGGCTGCCAGCCAAGCGTGTGACAGGACAACACACACCGCACACATTCAGCAGTTATTTCTCTCCCGTCTCTGCTGATTGGTAGTCACGTCAATAGTAATGTTTTGGGATTTTAAAAAAATATATAATTTCTGATTTCAGCGCAAGAATACCAAGCTTTCACTGGTTCCAGCTTCTAAATTGTGAGGATTTGCTCCTTTTCTTTGTTTTTAATAATTAACTGAATATCTTTGGACTATTGTTTGGACAAATAAAGAAAAAAGAAGTCACCTTCGATATTTAGGAAAATAACCTTTTTGTCTATAAATTCATCCAAGAAAGCATCATTCATTCAAATGTTCCTGTGTGAATAAAAGGGGAAGCGATAAAGAAAGTAAAGTCACTCTATCAGTAGTCTGCACCTGAATCCAGCCTGTCAATACATAAACACGTAAAGCATCGGTGGGTGCACACTGTTTGACGGGGATGGCTTCAAAGAAATGTGTGTGTGTGTGTGTGTGTGTGTGTGTGTGTGTGTGTGTGTGTGTGTGTGTGTGTGTGTGTGTGTGTGTGTGTGTGTGTGTGTGTGTGTGTGTGTGTGTTTATGTGTGTTTATGTGTGTGTGTGTGTGTGCTGTCAGAAGCACTTATGTAACAGCTGGGGCTGAAAGAATCTGCTTTTATAGAGACACAGATGGTTAGAGAGAGGTGGTTAAACTATTCTCTTCTTCTGTGTCTCGTCTCATCCCATCACTTTATTATACATCACCATGATGTATGTAAACAAAGAGCACGCTTTTCTTTCTTTCTCTATTTTTCTTATGGCCCGTCTTCTGTTTCCTGCTTTGAGTTGATTTATTGTAGAGTTACTGTGCTGTTATTTTCAGGAACTAAAGAAAAAGCACAGACTCGGTGTGTCAGAGCTGTTTGAAAGAAATACTGTGAAGAAGTATCGGAAAAGAGGACGTGATGTTATTTGTTATTTTTACTTGCTACTATATTGTAGCAAGTATTATTGTAGCAAAGCCTTGAAACCTTAAGGATTTGGAGAGAATCTGCAAAGAGGAGTGGACCAAAATCCCTCCTGAGATGTACGTAACCCTGGTGACCAACTACAAGAAACATCTGACCTCTTTGCTTGCCAACAACGGTCTCTCCACCAAGTACTGAGTCATGTTTTGCTAGGGGATCAAATACTTATTTCACACAATCAAATGCAAATCAATTTATAACTTTTATATGATGTGATTTTCTGGATTTTTTTGGGATATTCTGTCTCTCACTGTTATAATAAATCTACCATTAAAATTATGGACCATTCATTTCTTTGTAAGTGGGCAAACTTACAAAATCGGCAAGGGATCAAATACTTATTTCCTCCACTGTGTGTGTATATATATATATATATATATATATATATATATATATATATATATATATATATATATATATATATATATATATATATATATATATATATATATATATATATATATATATATATATATATATATATGAGAGAGGAGGGAGTTAGTAGACGTTAAATATCGCTCGAGATGTGCACGTTCAGCACTCCTCCCTTTACCGCCTCTTCTTTTCAGTGTTTCACTTACCGGCTTTCCTGGTTTTACATTCATTACTGTCAGCCTGCAGTTAGCTCAGACACACTGAAGTGTGTGTGTGTGTGTGTGTGTGTGTGTGTGTGTGTGTGTGTGTTACCCCCCTCCCCTACTCTCTGTACTATTTTCCTCTACTTCTTTCTTCCTTTTCCACCAACTCCTGCCTCTCTGCTCTTATCTCTGAGTGAATGAATGCACAATTAAGTGTTCGACACGGGTAGTCTCACTGCTGTTCTGTCTGTGTTACACTCTCGAAGGAATCTCTCACTGTGTGTGTGTGTGTGTGTGTGTGTGTGTGTGTGTGTGTGTGTGTGTGTGTGTGTGTGTGTGTGTGTGTGTGTGTGTGTGTGTGTGTGTGTGTGTGTGTGTGTGTGTGTGTGTGTTCACTCTTGTTTGAATCTGACTGCAGCTCCAGTGTGAGTCACTGATCCAGTAGTGAGCTGACTGCAGTACTTCTATTGTTTGGCAACACCGCTCTTCTTTTTTCATGCTTCTACTCTCAGCTTCTCGGTCTGCATGCATGAAGCAAAACCGCCGGCGTGTTCCAGCACTTTACTTTTTATTACTTAAAATGCTTATTTTATAGAGGATATCACTGATTTTCAGTTTTTCATCTGGAGATAAAGCCAGTCTGGTGCTTTTATTTTGCCACAGCAGCCAGGAACAAAAGAAATAAACAAAGCTGCCCTCCCACCTGTAGTCATATTTAGTCTTTATTTAGACAGCAGGGAACTAGAGACTGGAGCATCTCTGTCTACTCTTGTTGTGCTTTTCCTCTTTTCACTTCAGAGTGTTTATTATCTGTCCTGTCGCAGCTCCACCAACGAGGTGAAGAACCTGCTGCAGTCGCTGCCGAGGGCCAGCGAGCCCCGAGAGATGCTGTTTGAGGACCGGACCCGGGCCCACGCAGACCACATCGGTCAGGGCTTCGAACGACAGACCACAGCGGCAGTGGGGGTGCTGAAGGCCGTACGGGCTGGACAAAGGTAGGAGGTGGAGCTACGAGTGACCACACTGTATAGGTACAGGTAGCGATGGCTATCACACTCTGTTAGTCAGAGATATGTAATCCTTACTCTGCCCTCGCTTGTTCTCAGATCGGAGCCTCCTCGTGTAACCAAAGACGTTGTGTGTTTCCACGCTGGTGATTTCCCTCATGTGGTTCAGAGGCTGCAGCTGGACCTATACGAACCTCCGCTGTCTCAGGTTTTTACATTGCACACATACAGAAGGCATTGTGCTGCTTATACAGTAGAGAAGACAGTAACGTACTCTTTATTATGTCCCAAATCAGACGGGGTCGTTCCTCAGTGTTACCTTTTAATTAAACACTTTCTGTGTAACACTGACTTAAGGTGTAAAGTTAAATTTATCTGTGGATGCTGCCACATGGTGGAGCAAAGTTGAACTGCAGTAAATTAGAGAACTTTGTCTGGAGCGCAGACAGGAATTTAAAATGAATTCAATTTATAAGGATTTCTCGTCCATAAATATGTATTTACTGTACTAAAGAAAGGTTGTACAGAGCAATAAAAAAGGAGAAACCGTTATATTATTCTTTAGGCTTCATTTTGGAGCGTACGTCTCCATTTCCTTGATTTAACCCCCCCCTCTCTCTTTACAGTGTGTGCAGTGGGTCGATGATGCCAAACTGAACCAGATGCGTCGCGAAGGCATCCACTACGCTCGCATTGGCCTGTGCCACAACGACGTCTATTTCATCCCCCGCAACGTGGTCCACCAGTTCAAGACCGTGTCGTCCGTCTGCAGCCTGGCATGGCACGTCCGCTTAAGACAATACTACAATGGAGAGGAGCAGCAGGAGGTGGAGGAGGTGAAGGAAGAGGAGGAGGAGGAGGAGGAGGAGAAGAAAACGGCAGAGGAGAAAGAGGAGGAGAGGAGAAAAAAGAAGAGCGAGAAAAGAGTGATGGAGAAGATAAAGAAAGAGGTTGGTGTGGCAGAAAACGGGACGTTACCGGCAGTCAAAAAGGAGGAACGGGATCATCATCGTCCGCCTGTCTTGTCCTCGCCCGCTCTCTCAGTGGACTCGAACACAAGCAGCGCTCGAGAGAAAGAGGTGGACAAGGAGAGGGTGAAAGGAGGAAAACCCAAACGTCAGGATTCACCTCCTGCAAAGGTGAAAGCAGAACTTCTGGCACCTCCTCTCTGCAAGAACAAATTGTCTTCATCTCTCCCTCCTGCGCCTCATCCTCCTCATCAGAACACAAAACCCAAAGCTGCATCGTCAAAGCACCTTCATCATCACCACCATCACCACCATTTGGACAATAGAATGTTGTCTTCCAGTGCAAAGTCTTCCTCTTCAGCTCCTAAATCGCCCATCTCCAAGTCTTCCTCTTCTTCAGCAGTCACTCTTTTGCGCTCCTCATTAGCAGCTCCCAATCCATGCTCTACCTCTTCTCCATCTTCCTCCATGTCCGCCTCCGCTCCATCTCCCCTGACTCGTCCCAAGCCCGCAGCGGACTCGCGTTTCTCCACGCCCGCTCCGTCCAGCGTGTCTTCGACTTCTCGGCAACCCTCCTCCTCTCCGTCGGACCATCCTAAAGCCTCACCCTGCCTGAACCCGGACGTCCCGTCAGACACATGGACGCAGTCGGACGTTCGGGCGGCACACGGGTCGCCCGCCGCGGATGCGCAAACGCGCACCTCTGTGAGTTCGCAAGCCGACACGCGGACGCACGCAGCGACTCGAGCGGCGACAGAGTTGTGGACGCAAACGCTCCATGAGAGGTGGGGTCACGGCGCCGACGCCAGGACGCCCATGGAGCCGCAGATGCGTCCGCCGCACAACCTCGCGAGGCAAGGACTTTACATGCAGCAATACGCGCCCCAGCACCTCCCGCCTCCCCACCTCCCTCACATGCTCCCGCCCTCTTTCTCCCCTCTCCTGCCGCACTCCCATCTCCCTCATAGGCCGCTGAACCTCCCGCCAAATCCGCTGTCCAGTCATCCAGCTCAGCCCCAGCCTCTGAACTCGTACCACAGTCAGAAAGCGCCATCACACTCGGTTCACATGGGCCAGCTGCACCTGCATCCGCCGCACCAACCGAACATCGGCGTGCCGTCTCAGCCGTACTACCAGCCTCCCAGCACCCCCCTCGCCGGCTCCCAGCCTCTCCACCCCCACCTCTCCCAGCATCACCAGTTCGCCCCGCACACCAACGCCTTCTTCCGCCCTCAGCATCCCCACTTGTCCCCTCACCACTTCCTCCCCCCTCAGTCTTACCTCTCACAGTCCCCCAGCCCTTACCCGCTGCAACCGCAGTACCAGCCTCCGTCGTTCCCTTACCCGCCTCCTCCTTCCTCCTCGCCGCCTCCCCCTCCTCCTTGTCTTCCGCCTCCTCTTCCCCCTCAGCCCTGCTCTAGTGTCCTCCTCCCTCCCCTAAACCACGACGAGGAGCAGAATCAGATTTTATAGAAGTTTTTTTGTACATAACTATGCTGTTTTTAAACGACTGTATATGTAGAAGGTTTTATTTTGGTTGTGATGTTGTAAAAAGGAAATGACGAGGAAGACGGTGTGTTTCGTGATGACCACAGTATCGTAGTTTATGAAGCAGAGTCGTACTTTATTCACCTCAGACCTCTTGACTGGACTGATTTATATTATACTGAATGCTTTGTGGGTCACAGATATTGAGACGTGATTGCATTTAGTTTTGATATTTCAGTCATGTGTGGCGGCACCAGTTTGACTTTGAAGAAGATAATATTCAAGCTTAAGGTTTGAGCTCCAAATTGCCAAACCGCTGTCTGCTTCTGTTTTTTAAGTGAGTTGTCAGAAGTAGGAAGGAAAACAGTAATTATTGTGTCAGATATTTATATACAAACGATTTTTGTGAAACTTGCAGCTAATGCTTCCATTTCCGTGGCTTTTTTTCTAGTTTATACTTTGTGCCCAAGACTGTATGTGGAATAACGATGGTTCAAATTGTGATATTACACAACACACTTTTGTATTGGTGTAATATTACGACAGATTGTATGGATACACCTTAAACAATACAATATATGGCAGTATGTTCCTCTGATGTTGTATTTTGAGCAATAATCTGCTGAATATAAATGCAAAATGCATTTCCACAAATCAGTATTTTTATTCTAATTTTAAAGCTATTGATAAAAGGCCGGTAGTGACCTATTGAATTATGAAATTTTTGTAATCAGTCCCTACGAGACATACCACCTCATCTCATGTTCGTGTGGTATATTTAAAGCTGTAACTAGCAGGCGGTAGTTTTATATTTACCACACAGACATCAGAGTTGTAACATTTCCAAAAAATGTCTAAACTACTTCCCTAAAAGTATTGCGATTGTCTTGTACCTGTAGCCCTGAACACCAGAGCTCTTGGTGTAGTTTAGTGTCTGTTGGATGTGCTCCAGGGTCTCTCCAAATTTTGGAAACAGAGCACTTGCTGTTCAGCCAAGGACACGTTTGACCCAGCCAAGGCCGTTAAACAGACCGGTCTTCAGAGTCTCAGGAAAGAAATACAGTCGGGACACATCCACGAATATATTCTCCTAAAAAACAACCCTGAATCTTGAGTTACCTTTACGGTTACTGTTCAGGGATAAGAATATCTCATTACGGAACTCTGTAAAAAGAAATGGATGTATATCCACTACTGTTTAAATACAGTAGATATTATTGAAGACACTAATTATGTCGGATGATCAACGGGGCAATTTCCGGTTCTTCCGACACTATTAGGTTAATCATTCCGGCCTCAGACATCTCTCATACGAATGCTTTTATTCTTTACGGACACAGAAGGAACACTGTCGAGAATTCTTTCCCGAAGCACTATTTATCTATTTAACGGAAGTCCAGTTTCTCTCCAGTGTGGAGTGTCCTGTCTGTTGTAATGTTTTAGTTATCAACCAGGGACTGGAGTGACCTCTTGTTGTTTCAAAAGTACAATAAATTATTGAAATTCTGTTTTAGCGACAACTATGAATATGTTTTTCAGAGTGGTAACGTCTGATGTCTGATTTTCAGATCTGTCTCACTTTGATGTTGAGAACTTTTTTTGTCATTGATGTCTTGATTTTACCATCAACATTGGAGTACAGCCCACATGCTAATGTAGCCCACAACATTTCCCCAGTGCCTGTCCTTAACTGTGAACTACTAAATGTCCAGAGCCGTATCGAGAAGGAGTTCTGTCCTTTAATGGGAGTTTTTTTCTAGGAGTCCCAGATTTAAGTTTTCCCTGGAAAATGAGAGCAAAGCCTTAAATTGGTCTCTAAAGCTCCAAATATCTGCGGTGTAAGTCGGGATAAGTCAAACTGTGTCTCGGCGAGACCATTTCCTGAAAGCAGGGTTGTGTTCTGATGATTAGTTTCACCGCCAGCGTGGAGAATCTTGGAAAATGAAACTTAAAACTTCAGCTCTCTTAGTCAGTTTGACTCCCAAGGACTTCACTCCAGAGACAGAACTCATCTCTCATGGCTTTGAGGAGAGCGAGGTGATATTAAGCACTTGATGCCAGTTGCAAAGCGCTCTGCAGCTCTTTGTATGCCGACAGGAACGTCTATATTTTTTTTGTACAAATGTGACAAAATTATGGCTGAAAACAAGTTTTCATGGGCTGCCGTTTGTTTTCACAGAGTTTATTTATTTCAAGAAATTAGTTTTTTTCTATTTTATTTCTCTATTTTTAACTGTCAGCACTGGAGTGTACATACAACTTTTTGTAAAGAGGTAAAAAAAAAAAGTGTAGTGTGGTTTCTACTTTAAATATGAGCCTAGCTAATAAAAGGTTCAATGTATGGAACATGTTGTGGTTTCCTGGTCTGCTGGTTGGAAAAAGTCCTCAAACATTTTATGCATGTTTGAGGTTTAAAGACACTCAGTGGAGTATTTGACCACTAGTAGCGCTAAAGAGCAATGTTTCTACAAGTGGGTCCGTGATTCCTATGTAAGCCTGGTCTGGTTCCTTTTTATTATATGCACAACAATTACAGTGAAGCAGTTGTTGGCACTGGAAACCTTTGATCTGAGGCTCCATCCAACAATGCTTTTTAAATGTGTAAAAAAAAAAAAGAAAGGAAATTCAAAAAACAAGTAAAAGCACAATTAGATTCTATAAATATAACAGCTAAAATATACACAAATAAAACATACCCGCTTCTCGTTCTGTATTGCTGTTATGCAAGCTGCCCTCTCACTGCAGTCTGCAGCAATGAGCTCAGCAGATTTCCCGGCGAGATGTGAGCAGGCGACTCAAACACACCACAGTGCAGTAGAGCCCCATAATTCAAGGTGTGTGTGTGTGTGTGTGTGTGTGTGTGTGTGTGTGTGTGTGTGTGTGTGTGTGTGTGTGTGTGTGTGTGTGTGTGTGTGTGTGTGTGTGTGTGTGTGTGTGTGTGTTACGACTCAAAATACCCTTTTTTTTTTTTTTTTTACTCTCTTTCCATCTTTTCACACAGCAGGAATAACAGCGGAGCTCAGCTGACCTTTACAGACTGGGTAGTGGGAGTGAGGCAGGAAGTTGTGGCAGAGAGAAAAACAGAGTTTGGGAGGGAATACTTGGAAAAACAAATCTTGTGGCACACAGATTATCATTCTACTAATTATCCAGAAACAGTACTCATCAATAGTGAAGCTGTGAAATTAATGTAGGCTTAACTACATTTCCTAACCCTAAAACACTGAATACAGGAAGTATTAAGATCCTATACACAAATATAAAAATGTATAAGTCCTGCAGTAAAATTCCTACTTAAGTAAAATTATGATGTATTATCTTAAAATATACTTTAAGTACCAAAAGTAAAAGTAGAAAAATGTCTCCATTATAGAAAAGCTTATTCAACTGTTAGTACTGATGTTTCCATGTGTACTTTAGATAGCATTGTTCTAGTTTGGAACTGGTTTTTACTTCTTTATATAAAGTTTGTAATTTTATTGTTTTTTTTACTTTTCTCTGATATTTGCTCCTTTTTTGAAATACTTTGAGGCCAGTAACTTTACCTGCCAAATAAATGTGTAGTAAAAAGTATTGTATTGAAACAATCAAGCAAAGAATACCTCAAGATTGTAATTATAAAAAAGTACCTGAATAAATGTACTTTCACTACTGCATAGTACTAGATTTTGCAGGATGAGTGCAGTAGGCTGAAGTTAATTTACATTAGCAGTTAGCATGCTAACACCACAATACTTTGCTTTGTATAGTCGGTACCTACTTTGAGTATGGAAATACTTGAATGTGTATTTGCATGACTATTTGAGACAAATACCCACAGTTCAATGTACATAAATCCATTTATTTTTTACAGGACGTGCATTAATTATCAAACACTTTCAGACCTCAAATCACCTACTTCCTTCTCATTTCAACACAGTGCAAAACAATGCAAAGAATGTATTTGAATTAATAATAACAACAATTCAATGGCACAAAACAAATGTCACTCATGCACAGTGTCAGCCGTACCATAAAGTTGAAATATGGAACAATAATGACAACACTAGAAACTGCTGATAAAAGTATTCTGATGCACATTTAAACCCTAATAGTTAAACGTAATATACAGTAGGAACATGGTCCTTATCGTCATACATGTATGTGTTTTTCCTCGAGACCTTGGACCAACAGTAATAACGGCTCAGTGATGTTCATGGAGCACGTGATGATTTACAAAAGAGAGCAGGGAGACCAGCCTGCGGAAAAAAAGCTTTTATGTCCTCAACAATTGTTTTAATTATTACAATTGCAGCCAATCTAAGCTGTCGTCGCGAACACCTCTCAAGTTAATATACAACTTGTGAAACAATATTTGGCCAACTAATCTCCACAGTATCAGGAATGAAAAGAAGTTTGTGCTTAAATACAGCCACGCAATAACCTAAAGCATACATAGCGAAATGTCCAAGAGTACCAAGAGTGATAGTCAATGTTCTGCAACTTAAATACAGGAAGTCAAAATTGAACTTCTTCAAAACAAAAAGCAAACAATAGAGGAGCTTATTGTTTCTTCCAGTGTTGGATTCACAGTAGTCTTATACATTTACAGTTGATCCCCTTTTGGCATTTGTTTTTCTTCGTAAAGAAAATACTGCCATTTTTCTTTAGTTATTTTGAACACGAACGGACAGACGGCAGACTCCACTGAGGTCTGAACACACTGTGATTTCTACACAAAGTCTCTTCTTAAAATCAATACTAACGTCTGAAATGATGATTGTGTTGGTGCGTAACGATTCACCTTTCCTAGGCCTCTCTCCTTTCGGGAAAGATGTTCATCCCCAGCTCCACCAGCGCCCCCAGTAACATGGTCCACAGCGGTATGCACACGAAAGTCAGCTTGACGTCGGCAAGCTTCTCCAGCTTGGCGCACAGCGTCAGGCAGAAGCCCAGCTTGAGCAGCATGGCCGTCAGGTACCAGGCACGCAGGCGCAGGTCCGGGGAGCCGTTGCGCGGGTCGTACCCGGGCTTGCAGCGGCCCGCCATCTTGATGGCAAGCATGAGGATGAGGATGCCATCGAATACCCAGACTGGGAGGAAGATGAGGAACCAGTTCCACTGCACCTGGAGCGCAGGAAAGGGGCGAAGAGGTGTTTATTTACCATGTGTATCAGTGTGGATGGGCCCATGTGTTGCTTTGGTGAAAAGATGTGATTCCTGAGAGGATGGGATTGAGTAAACACACCAGTAAATGGACAATTTGTCTAAAAAACTGCTTAAGTATATAGTGAACAAATAGGAGACTTACAAGAACACACTGACAGGCATCAGGAGAGAAAAACGTTTACCTTCCCGTCCAGTTTCAGTACCAGCATGATGAGGAAGACCAGGGTGAAGACCCAGGTCAACAAAACCCTCTGAGCCAGAGACATCTCACTGACTGGAGACACATCAGAGGAGGAGACACACAATTAAGACACTCATGACTGTGATTCCAGCAAGAAAACAGAGGCAACAAATAGCTGCTTATAGTTTTAACCACCTCCAACCACGTGCCACTAATACTATCTAGCATCAATTTTAAATCAATCGCTTTCAATCACCGATGGTTAGCTTGTGTTATAATTAGCAGGTAGCTTTTATAGCTCGGTAGCATGAAGCTAACCGGTTGGTGTTTTAACGTAAGGCAACGTCTGACTTACTTCAGCGTGTTTCTACATCGGTGGTCGTCATTTCCGTCTCCCTGTGCGGCACAACGTGACACCAAAAACTCACCGATTCTTGATAATTCACATGATTATCAACAGACGCGTCCGTTAACGACAACAGACGAAGGTCCGTTATCTGTGGCCGCGCCCCCTGGAAGCCAATTGGTGCCAGTTTTGTCACGTCACGTGTGTTTAGCCTCCATCATGCTTTGGGTCTTACCGTAACATTTTTGTAAAAGCGCAAACTCGTCATTCCCCCCGTAGCGTGTTTTAAAGTCCACTAGAGGTCGGTAAAGTTCTATCTACAGTTCTACGGTGGTTGTGTGTATATACGATTTACCGTGACACCACATAAGACGGTGAAATTAGGCTCTGATATGTATTTGCTTTTTAGTTGGATTTGTTTATTAGAGTGTCACGTGAGCCCGCTTTCTGTCGCTTACACTTCATCGCCGACATTTATCTGCTTCATTTTTTTTGTGGCGCGTTTACATGGTGTTTTACGGGCCAGGGCTGAAGTTGTATTATTTATTTTTTTTTGCAGCCAGAGCCTGAAAGCGAAAAGCTAGTTCTTCAAACATCGGTGAGCAGACACCGAGCATCTCCTCCAGACACACCGGGCCAGGGCTGACTAGCTCAGCGCAGCGTTATATCACGTGTATAAAGCGCAGTGTGGATCCGTGCAGGGACTGTGGAGCTTCCGTCTCTGCAAAGGAGGTAAGACTGCATGTTGATCGGGGTTTAATGGGGCCAGCTGTGTGGGCTCTTTGTGCCTGCCGGGTAGCTTTAACGCTAGCTCGCTATGTTGTTAGCGTGACCCGAGCTAGCGTCATGAGGAGTGTGTGAACTAAACCACGGATAGTGCATAAAAAATACCGTGAATGCATCCTACCGGAGGCTAGCTAAGCGATTAGCTGTCTTTAAACTGATTCATAACTCTGCACAGGTCGTGATGTCCTATTTAGGAGTGAAACACGCACTGTACTTCACAGCTGTAACATTATACTGACTCAGCTACTTCATTTTAATTTACCATTATCTAGCCTCCACTAAATCCTACTATCGCTGCAACAAACCAGTATTCCCATGACAGGATCCCCCACGGTGAGGCACCTTAAATCTAATTTAACATTTAACACAGATAATCTGGCCCACACACCAAATGCTGTGTAATGACCTGCTATTGTGTTTAGGCTGTCGTCTACCTACTTCATTGGTCACAAGGTGGGATGCGTAAGGATCCGAGTGGGTTTATTGGGTTCCTTCACTAGTGAGGTCGCTACCCTTTTTTTTATATATATATATATATATATATATATATATATATATATATAATAATTATTATTATTCCTCTACTTATCTTGTGTCCCTGAGGTAGCAGTAAGGGGGGAAACAGTCTCACAGTTTGGCAGGTCACTTGATTATCCAACACGATTTTCCATCCCGTCTGTTCTAGTGTCCGACTAACGCTGTCATTACTCACCCACATTTTTCATCGCGATTATAATTTCACCCCTAAATAAACCGGTCCTCAGTACTCTGACTGTGTTCTGTGTACAAATCCATAATGTTAACGTGCAGCAGAGCCAGGACAGACAAATATATATATATATATATATATATATATATATATATATATATATATATATATATATATAAAGCTTTAAATGACGTAGTTTGTGCCCATACAGGCTGTTAGAGCAGAAAACCAGATCACACTATATTATATTAGATTAGTAAATCATGTTCTAAAACAATGACACAAGCAGAACCAACCATCTGCAGCGTCTACTGTCGCAGTTGTTGGACGAGACTGTGCTTGGGCTGTAGCCAATACTTTATTAATACCTTTGTGTCACCTGCATACAGTCAAGTATGCAAATCAGACATGTGCTCCAGCATTATGTAATCACGAGATTTAGAGAAGTACTTAACTATTTCTAAAAGTCAAACGCTTATGAATATCACTGCCTTGTAACAATGAAGCAAACTTGTAATTTGATTTAAGCCGTTTGCTTTGTGAATCCATTATTTATTTCAGTCGGGTATGTAACATGCTGTGAGGTGACACTTATGTCGTATAGTTCAGTGGGAAACAGCAGGAAGCTGCACACAGGTAGTGTGTTTGTGACGGGAGATGAAATCACCGTTGCTGCTGCTTATAGTATGTGGACAAGACCGGCATTGTGTTGCATCCAGCGGGTTCCTTTACAGACCTGGGATTCCCTAACACACACACACACACACACACACACACACACACACACTTGTGGATGGAACTACATAGCCTTTGAGACATTGATTGATTGATTAATTGACAGCCCAGCACTTGTCAGTCAGTGTGTGTGTGTGTGTGTGTGTGTGTGTGTGTGTGTGTGTGTGTGTGTGTGTGTGTGTGTGTGTGTGTGTGTGTGTGTGTGTGTGTGTGTGTGTGTGTTCTGTGAGTTATTCTAGCATCTATAGAGCCAGACTGCAGTCTATTGTCTGAGCAGTGTGTTCCTTTGTATTCTCCCAGTCTTTCTCTCTCACACTGTCTCTCTTTTACTTATTCTCCCTCACTCTCTTTGAGGATGCTGTGTTCATTGTGCAGCTTCAATCTGCCTGCAGAGCTGGTTACATCACCCGCTGCACTGTAGTTACATCACAACATGGACCACCATGTCCTCTTGTATTATTCCAGCTGCAGAATGGCCTGCAGCGCAGCAATATAATTCATATAAATGTAGCCGTTTCAGTGTAGAGCCTGAGCAGAAAGGTCCAGAGAAGGGTCAAGTGGCTTTGCAGTCGACCAGAGAAGTGCCCCGTTTACGAGCTCAGCGGCGCTGCGGTGGACTGACGGGTTGAGTTAATGATAACTGTGAGAGCGTTGTAATCGGATGAGCCATTGCTGCTCAGGTTAAGTCTATGAGAGCAAGTGTCACAGATAGGATGGGGGATCTGTAGCAGCTGGTTTGACTCTGGACTTGTTAGCTGTAGAAATGCTTCAATGTGGTTTTGCTGGCGGTCATGTGGACAGATGCGTTTTTCACACAGAAGACATTTTGACATGTCACGGGAGGGTAAAGCGTCACGGTGTTGCAGTGGTTAGCGCCGTCTCCTCGCAGCAGAGTAGAAATGCCCAAATCGTCCACGGCGCCCCCCCCCCCTATCAAATTCAGCCTCAACGTGCTGGGAACCTACACCAACGCTGCTGGAGACCCGGGCCGTATTGCTGGGCCCGCTGGAGTGGAAGGGAGAACCAGAACCAGGTCTGCGTGGAGCCAGACTGTCAGACCCTGCTGCAGTAAAATTGGCCGTTTTCTAAAGAGACTCTGGTGCTCAGAAACACAACCGCTTTCATCCAAAATGAATGTTCCTTGTTGTAGCTTTAAGGAGATGTACAGTGCAGTGTGACTGTGAGTTACCTTCATAGTTAATCTGTCATCATCAGGAAATCTGAAGGATAATTGGTGACGACAAAGACGACATGTTGGTGATGATGCCGGTTGTTTTTCTGACTATCCACAAGAGCTACATTGTTAGAAAAGATCGACTATTGGGATTCTTTGCTGCCTGATGTTATTCATTAATGTTTCTGAGAATTCATAGTGTCTAGAGGCTGTGTGTGTGTGTGTGTGTGTGTGTGTGTGTGTGTGTGTGTGTGTGTGTGTGTGTGTGTGTGTGTGTGTGTGTGTGTGTGGCTCCGAGACATGCTGTTCTGAAGCTTCACTGTGCAACCTCATCAAAGTCCAATTACACACACACACACACACACACACACACACACACACACACACACACACACACACACACACACACACAGAAGTTCATGAGTACTGTTTGTTATGTCTGTGAGAGAAAGATTGATTGAATAATAGGAGAATGTGGAGAAGGCCATACTTCCCCTCTGAAGGGAGCGTGAGAGCCGGGGCTTGTTTTGTGTGTGTTATGCGTGTGTATTGATATGACTGTTTCCACAAATGTATTGTATTCTACTGTCCCAAATTTGCCAAAAACCTCAGCATGATACACAAATAGATAGATATATGAATGAATGAATATACATAAGATGATGATTAGACTAAAAATCTTTAACTGCGACGTTGTGAGACAGCTTCCCTGAAGAGAAAATACTGTGAGATTAAAGACTAAAGTTCATTTCATGCTTCACTGCTCATTACAGGATGGTTTCAGGTCTATAGTCAATGATTGAGTTGGGTTCTAGGAAGGTGACATTATTTGCAGCAGATCCTAAGACACTTTTAGCCTGATTTTGATCCAGATTTGGTCGCGCCCAACTATTTCCTGCCTAATTGGTCGTCTGAGGTTCAGCTTTATGGGTGTCAGTGGGCCTGATCTTGCTGATCAGACAGATTCCTGGCATGTCATAGATGTTGGTCGTCTGTCTTTCGAGGGATTCCACGGCTCCGATTTTTTTTTCTTCCCATGATTGTAATAACATTGTTAAAAGCGGCATTGAGCTTGTTTTATTTCTGTTATGTGTTCATGTTCAGTGGTGAGGTCAATCGGGTCAATTGATACGTACAGAGTTCATTAGCGGCAGCTTCTGACTGCGCTGACAGCCTGATTTAAAATGTTTAGCATGAGTTACACTGTGTGTGTGTGTGTGTGTGTGTGATCATCAAGCCCTGTGTAGGTCAAGTGTAGTGTCAGTTGAGATTGTCAGGGATTCCACCTACAAGATGGAATCCCCTCAAAACACCTCCGACCCTTCACCGTCGATTGAGCAGCGTCACAAACACTCACTTAAACACACACACACGCGCCCTACCCCTACCCCTCTGCCCAACTCAGAGATGTAACCTGCACCCACCATGGGGGGGGGGAGGAGAGGAGAGGAGAGGAGAGGAGAGGAGAGGAGAGGAGAGGAGAGGAGAGAGAGAGAGAGAGAGAGAGAGAGAGAGAGAGAGAGAGAGAGAGAGAGAGAGAGAGAGAGAGAGAGAGAGAGAGAGAGAGAGAGAGAGAGACTCATGGAGGAGGTCTTCTCTTGTCCTCTCATGTTTTCATTTGACATCCCAGAGAAACACTACACTGATAGAAAAGCAGCAGCAGAAGAAGAGACGTTCTGTGTAAAAAAAAAAAATAAAAAATAATTAAAAGAAATGCTGCTCTGTCATTGGTCGGTGTGAAAGAGCATTCCTCTGATAGAGATCAGCGCCCGAGGACTTCTCTGTAGTATTTGCTTCATGCTCAGTTTCCATCTAAACTGCCAACGTTCTGCTTTTTTTTTTATTTTATTTTTTTTTAAGTCTAAATTTAGCAGCTTCCATGGATAGACAGGCCAAATAATTAGTTTTTCCACAAGTGAATCTGTTTAAAAAGCTTTTTTTTTTTATTCAGTTTAGTTGTCGTAAAGCCCACAGTGATGGTTTTCTGTTAGTCTTATGAGGTCGCCCACCTGCTCACTGTGAGTGGAGGCTGTCAGCAGACTGCTTCCATATAGAGAGCACATGAAGCCCGTCTCGACAACCTTCTCACCGCCCTAAATTTAAAACCCGACGTTGACTCCTGTCAAAAGTTTACCCGGCTTGTTAAACCTCCGATGTTGCTGCGGCCGATGAAGGAGTGTCTACAGTTCATCACAAGGTTTAGGAAGCGTACGCGTCACCGACCGACCGCAACGTGTTTCTGCTCTGAACTTAAGATACTTCCACAGAAAAGGTTTTTAAAGTAAATCTTCTTTCTTATCTAAACTCAAATTGTACTACCGGAATGTTTTGTAAATTGTGCTTTTCTTAATAAAGAAGAAGAAGAAGAGAGGACATAAAATATTTAATAAGAGCTACGTTGTAGTCGGAGTTTCACAAATGAGGTGTTTTAACAACTCGGAACAGAGTGCAAAATGTAACCGGTTACGGGAAACCAATCTGAGTCGTTTGCAATAATATGAGACATTAAGAATTGAAAGTGTGTGTGTGTGTGTGTGTGTGTGTGTGTGTGTGTGTGTGTGTGTGTGTGTGTGTGTGTGTGTGTGTGTGTGTGTGTGTGTGTGTGTGTGTGTGTGTGTGTGTGAGAGAGTGAGAGTGAGAGAGTGAGTGAAGCTGTGAGGTGTCGGATTAAACAGTCTGGCACGGGTGGCAGAACCAATTACCTTAAATGAAATGAGGAAAAAAACAAAACATGGCATGACTTCCACATACACACCTACTTTCCATTAGACTCACAAACACACACACACACACACACACACACACACACACACACACACACACACACATTCTCACCCCGCCCTCCCTCTCGACACCCATTTAGTGTGCCTGATTGCTGGAAAATACCAATAGACTCAGAGTGTTAGATTATTTTAAAACTGAAAAATAAGAATATCTTTTAAATTGGCAACTATTTTGATAATCAGTTGTTTTATTCAATTCTTATTCAAACAATTCTCCAGTTCCATTTTGTCAAATGTGAGGATTTGCGTCATTTTTGTTCATATATGATAATAAACTGAATGTCTTTGGGTTTGTTAGTCGAATACAACAAAGAACTTCAAGGAATTTGAAGGCACCACCAGCATTTCTTCATATAATGAATGTATTCATTAGTTGCACTGCTACGTCAGAGATTCATTTGGCCAATCAGAGAGGTGATGTTTACTCAAGCCAACTAGGAAACACAGCAGTGAAAATGAAGAGCTGTGATTGGATGTAAGAAGTGTCTAAAGGTTAACCGAAGGACAGGCAGATTGTATATCATTCAAATGCTGAAAATAGCGACTTATCTAATCTAATGAACGCAGAACAGAAGAGTCTGCAGACTGCTGCCAGTTTGTCCCCGCGGTACTTTAGTTGGTATCTGATCTCTAAAATACTTCCTCTATTTTAACACTGGGCTGAGTGTTAGACACGGTTTGATGCTCCCAACAAATCATCTAGCTTCAGTATGTAACATGCTTTATTTATTTACCAAAAGAATTCAGATATGATACATTTTTATATTGAATTCAACTGTAGACACACTGTAATATAATATGCACCACAAATAGTCCATCTGTTGGAGGTGGCTAAGCCCTGTCTTCTAAGTCTCTCTCTTTGTCTTCTCTTTTCTCTTGCCTCCCATGAAGACACACACACACACACACACACACACACACACACACACACACACACACACACACACACACACACACACACACACCACCTTCTTTCATACAGAGGCTGGGATATGACTAATTACACTCGGCTATTTCCTGCTCACACAAAGACACGCATGCATGTCCACTTACCACGAACATACATTCACAAAAAGAGTCCTCATTTAAACTGAGGCCTTCATCATACACAATGTCTTAGTTGACCTCTGTCGCTGTGTCTCGCTCTCTCTCTCTCTGTCTGTCTGTGTGTCTCTCTCTCTCTGAAAATGGGTCAGTTCAGACAGACTATTGGTCGGACAGACTTGGCAGCCATGTGTGTGTGTATGTAGTTTGGTCAAAGGATTCATAGGCGTTGAAGAGAAAACTGCTGTGTGTGCGTCTGTTGTCTCGGCTCTGTTCCCTAAATACTCTTGAGCAAACCGGAGTGTGTTTTGGGAACGCTGTGAATGTGTGGTTTTGGAAAAAGAACTCGCCCAGCCTCTCCTGATGTTTTCCAGCATAAATAATACCCCGGCACATTACAGCTAATCCTGTGTATGAAGTCACATTAGGCAATAGTGTGTGACGCGTGTGTTTGTGTCTGATAATGTGTGTGAATTAGTGCTGGCATCCCACAGAGGTACGATGAGAGGATTCTGAGGCTTTGAACGAGAGGATCTGCCTGTTTTTCTTTTTCTTCTCGCGTCTCTGCATGGTGAGGATTTGAAGTCTTAAAGCTGTCTGAGAGTCTTAGAGAGTTAAAAACAGAAAACATCGCCGTTTGTGGTCCAACTCCACTAATGACGGGGTGTAGTTCTTATTGGTCTGTCTGTCTGGATGAATGTCTGTTTTCTCTCTCTCTGGTCATGCTTATGATCGTTGTGCAATCTCACATCTCTTCAAAGCAGCAGTTGTTAGCGATCGTTGCTCTGCAGTATTTGGACACCAGCGACATTAGTTTGATCTCAAAACATTTTATATAATGTGCAGAAATCCCTTTGTCCGGTTCCAGCTCCCCAAAATGTGCAGGTTTGCCCTCCTCTTCTCTGTTTTATGTTATTCATAGATTGAACATATTTTTGTGCTGTTTATCAGCTAAAAGAGCTTAAAATAGCTACATGCCAAGCTGCAACAGCATTACTGTCTTTTTTTAGAGGCCGTGCACCCAACAAAACCTCACTGGTGTCCTCTTATAAAGTACTTTGAACTTCTTGGACTCCATAATTAAGATAATTGCTGCAGCGTTTAAAATAATTCCGTTTTAAGCTTTTGTAGTGTAAGCTGCTCTCTTCCTCTGATGCGCAAGCTAGCCGACACAAGTCCAATGAAATTCATATTTTAATTTATTCTCATTGTGAAAAGTTTATGGCAGAAAAAAAACAACCTCTTTCTTCGTCTCTTGTGTTTATGTGAACAAAGAAAGGCTTCCTCGCCCTCCATACGGTGTTTGGTCTTTACATACATCCTCTTTCTTCCTCCTTTCTTCCTCCTTCGTCCTCGGTCTGTCCATTTTCCCTTTCTTTCATGCCTCTATCTCGGTTTTAACATGAAGGCCTTTATCTACACTGTAAACCCATTAACTTGTGTGACCACAGCACATAAAAAGGACAAACCAGCATAGTGCTTTCTCTCTTTTTTTTTTTTTTTTACCTCCTTCCCCCTGTTAGGTTGAACTAAATATGCTTTATGAGTAATAGCAAAAAAAACAAGTGCATAATATGTGAGGAATAGAGTGGTTCAACAGTGAAAGATAGAGGAAGGAGGGATAATCGTAAACGGAGACAACGAGCAAGATTCTCTCTTCCTGTTACTAAAAATGTCTCTGGCCTTCTTGGGCAAAAGTGTACACACACACACACACACACACACACACACACACACACACACACACACACACACACACACACACAGAGGAAGAAATGCACTCACGACTCTGCACCCTTAGGAGCAGCGTGCATGCAGCGTTTGCCGATATAGGAACAGGGATTCATTGCAGTTTTGTGCGTTAATCAGCTGGTGGTTTACCGTCTGTGGGTGTGTTTAGTTCATATACCGGCAGACTTCTGTGCTCGACATTGAAGCGCTTCACACTTGGCTCACGGCAGACATTTTTATCTCTCCTTCCTGCTTCTGAGCTTTCACATTCTCACATTCTTGACACGGCGAGCTCCCGTGCGGCTTTGAACAGAAGGACCGTGACACACTTTCAGTAATACTCTTGTTTTTGTTTAAGGCGGAGACTTTATCACACATATAAACACTTTAAGTGTTGCAGTTCGGTTGTTGGCAGATAAGCTGCGGAGCTGACTTAACGGTCCACTATTATGACCCTCACACACACTTTCTTTCAAAGTAAACTGCATCACAGGCTGCAGATGGCCACGCAATTAACTCATCAATGGCTTTCTTTTGAAAAATGTAGTAGCGGCGCTTCTAAGCACGCAGATATTAGGGAGGAAAGGGTGACTCATAATTCACTGTGAGGGATCGACTACCCGGCAGACAAACGAGTCTTCACATGCAAAGGTTCAAACTCTGAGCGGAAAGCTCGACGAAGAAAATGTCAAAATGTGTCTGGTTGAGTGTTATTTCCTGATGACCGACAAAGCTGCCACTGTCCTTAGACCTCCATCACTCCCACTCACGCAGCAGGACAACACTTTGCACTTATATAACAAAGGAATACAAAGAGAGACAGAAGAGGAAGGAGAGTGGCTAACCTCAAAGCCTCCATGTTTTACAGCTTCTCTGATTAACCAAATGTTTGGCTCCTCGTCTTCCATTTCCACCCACGTATAAGAGGATCTAATTTTAGCGTTTTGAGTCCATATGAGCAGTGGGAGTTTGCTGTTGTTAAATATAACATTAGCTCAATGAGTCCTATTTGGTTGTTCTCAGTGTCGAATACAAGTTGAAGCTCAGGTTTTGTTAAAGTGGATCCAGTTAAAACTCTTGTCTTCTCTGGTTCCTTTTTTTTTTAATTTATTTTTTTTAACCACAACAAACGAGCTCACATCACCAGAGGATTCCGTTTCAAAGACTTCTTACTGTAATCACACTGTGACTGTACCAGAGACACGCTGCAGGCCTAATGTACACACTGGACACCGTCATGGATGCACACTGGCTCTGTGTCACGTGACCCTCCCGTCAGTGACGCAGATATCGACGATCAACTGATTTGAATACAACATGAGGTCTATGGTCTATTTGGTGGTGGTCAGCCATGAATATCTTCAAGTCAAGGGACAGCTTTTTGTCTTATTTTCCTCAGTGGATGGAGGGAGTACAGAGCTATGGAAAAGCTAGTAGCATTTTTTTATTTATTTGTTGTATTTTTTTTTTATCACATAATTGTGTGATTTCATCTATTTTCTATTTTGGGAAAGCTCCTAATTTGCTAATATTCCATAAAACCACAATCTATTCCTAAAATAGTAACGTTCAGTGCAGATGAAACAAACTAACGAGATGAAACATGTCAATAAGTGAGCTGCTAGGTGTTTGCTACTGTATGCTAAGCTAACCCGGTGCTGGCTGGGTGCTGCATATAGACACACTCACACACTCACATATACACTCATAACATTTACATACATACATCTTAACACGCAGTTAATTCACAGCCATTCCCTAATTTGCTACAGAAAACATGTCTGTGTGTGTCATGATATGATTCAGTGGAAACAACCAGGTCGGCTAATAGAAACACTGTTTTTGTTTTTGTGAGATGGTGTCAAGGGAGATGGCTGTGTGTGTGTGTGTGTGTGTGTGTGTGTGTGTGTGTGTGTGTGTGTGTGTGTGTGTGTGTGTGTGTGTGTGTGTGTGTGTGGCAAAAAGGTGTTTTTCTCTGTGTTTTATGTTGGAAGAAAGCCTAAAGTCAACGCCTTCACTCAGCTTAAACACAAGTGTGTCTGTGTGTAGTTATGTGTACGTAGGGGGGTCATCCCTCTCCCTCACTCCTTCATCAGTTGGACACACCTTCCTACCAGGTATATAGACCTCAGTCCTCCTCTCGCTCTCCTCATTACTCACACTGCTCTCTCTCTCTCCCGTTGTGTGTTTTCAGTCTAAGATGCCCTAGGCGGGGTGAAGGGAAATGTAAATGGCTTCCAAAGTAAAAGATGCTGTGGTGTGGTACCAGAAAAAGGTAAGACGCTGTACATTTGTTTTTTTGCATTGCATGCTGGCTTGTATTTATTTATTTATTTTGCCTGTCACAAACCAAGAAAACAATATTAAAATGTCTGTGGCAGTTGTATTTTTGCAACGCATGTTCTGTTTAGTATTTTACGTCGATGTTGTCATTGCATGAACAAAGTAAACTTTCAGCTGCATCTCTCAGCTTTCTTAAGGTGAGTTTGCGCAGCTGTCGTGACCTGCATATGGTCATGCAAATCTGCCTACAGTTCTGTTTAAATCATTTCATAGTGCAAAATGGGTCAGATATTACTTAAGCCCCAAATGGACGCAGTGTGATGTTTGCAGAGTGTATTGACACTATTTTCAAAGTGCTAAATGTTTAACTTAATGTAATATTCAAAGTACAAGACAATAACCTCGTGCTCAACCAAGAAAAAAAGTACATATTTAATGTCAAGTCTAAGTTTACACACTTATTCAGTTTCTGCAGTTTGTTATTGCACACTAGAGCCTGATGATATATACAAGCCAATACGTTACATTAACATATAACATAAACAAAGATCTTTGTTTAGTTTGTTGTTTAAAGAATTGCAACCACAATTTGGGAAATTTCACAGTTGAAAAATAAATGTAACCGTCGTGGTGCACTAAAGAAGCTGTAGCTGAAACATTTGAAAATGTCATAATTTTGTGTGCAGACTCTTTTTGACACGCAGTATTTTGGCAGCGACCTCCTCGGTGCTGTCAGCAGTAGCAGCGGAGAGTCGGGCCGCTCGGCACAGTGTGAAACCAGGCCGGTGTTGTGTGTCTTCTTGTTCCATGGTCTCAGATATCAGATCCTCTGCTGGACTCCAGCGCTGCTCCCCCTGCAGCTCTCAGCTTACACGTCCCGTCTGTCCCCACAAACCTGTCTGTCCGTCACGACCCCGTCTGTCTCTTCTCGGGCCTTTTCTGCTCGTTTGTTGTTGTTGTTCCTCCTCGACCGCTCTGTCCCCATATCCGTCGGTCTGCTTTCTTTCTTTTCAGTCTTTCACTTTTGTCCGATCATCACAACCTGTCGCTCTCTGATCTTTCGCTTGCACCTGGCAGACGTGGACGTCAACGTAAGCTTTCACTGGAATCAGATCGCTCTGAAGATGACTCGTATGAGAAGTTACAGCCTTTAATTAAAGGTCTAAACTCTTAAACACTGCTGTCTGCTCGAGACAGATGGCTATTGTCCATAAAAAATAACAGGTTTTCTCAGCTTTGCATCTTTATTTTGGTTCTTAAAGAAGTCCTAAATTTAATTGCAGGTAACATTAAAAAGGTCTCACGTCTTTAATTAGACCTTTTCAGCTCTGCAGAGCCAAGATCTAAAACAGAAAATCAATGTTTTCTCATAATTGTTTTTGATAAATCTTGTGTGTGCGTCTAGCTGAGCTTGTCTGGGCAGAGACACGCCAGTGATGACAACCGCTGAGTCATGAATGAGAGAAACCTTTTTCTGCCACCTGTCTGGCTGTCCTCAGGGCGTCTTTGTCTCCGACGTCTCTTTTAACTTCCCGAATGTAAAGTTAGCTAGAACACACTTTGTCTGCTAGACGTCATGACCGGGGCTTTCTCGTCCGTGCCGTTTGAGTCACCAGGACAGGATGATTTCTCTCCAGTGGTTCAAATACTGTCTTTCTGTTAACCATTAGTAACGCACTGACCGAAACACTGCAGGTAGACGAGCCTCAACGGGTAAAGGCGGGTCCATCGCAGCTCTAAAAATGTCGTTGAGTTCATGCTAAACATGCGAGAGAGAGCAGGAGATCTGGTCTGGTTTAGCATTAAGAAACTAGAAGTATGGTAGAAAAGTCTCAAACCAATGGGGCAGGTTTCTTTGTGTGCATTGTCGGTCAACAACGAGCTGTAATAAGACCTGAAGTCCCACTGACCTGAAGACATTGCAGAGATCCTCTTCTCTCCAGCCGACACGCTCCTATGACTCACAGTATATTTCTGACTGCGCTGCATATAGAATCTGTGTTGTGTTTTATTCTCACCATGTAGTCTAGATCTGCTACAGCACCAGACAGATGTGCTTGTTTTAGTTTTTTTTAAATGTCTGACATATGGTCTAGTGTTGCCAGCTTCTTGTTTTGCATGTCGGTGATATATCTGAGCTTAAAACGCTGCATTTAACTGCATCAGCTTATAGTTTATTCCTGTGGGGGCTTTAGGGCCTTTTTTTAGGATGTAAGCATGAGATCTGTGGACGTTAATTCTCAGTGTGAAGAGTCTATATATGGAGGACATTTAGAGTAGAGACAACACATGATCTATCAAGTAGCTTCCTATGTTATTTATACATTTATTATATCAAATGCTGTCTGCCGTTCACCCCAAAACATGTCTGTCAATCCGGGTAATGCACCCACAGTTATGGATTTTGTTATTGGACTTTTCTTTCTGACAGCTTGCCAGACGAAACAGGCATAAAGTGCTGAGGTTGACTCTCATTCATTTGCTCTAATCTTCCAGTTATTAATAGTAATATTGGACCTGAAACGATTAGTAGATGAACAGAAAATGAATTGACAACTATTTCGAAAATTTCAATTGCAAAAAAGAACACAAATTGGCTCGTTCCACCTTCCTATATATTTCTTTATTGTATTGTTACTGTTTCCAGCCTCTATATTTCTTTGTCTTTTATGTGATACTAAACTGAATGTCGTTGGGTTTTGGACTGATAGTCAAACAAAAGACACTCGTCACCTTGGGTCCTCTGAAATAAGGACTGTCAAAAATTGTGATTTTTGGCAGATTAATTGATAATAATATATAGTTATTAGTTGGAACATTTGAACGTTTTAGCAGCTAGAATCGCATACAGGATGTTTTAGCGAGTGGAGAGATTTCTCAACCTGACACACACACACACACCTGCCTGAGCTTAAAATAGACTTTACACACACACACACACACACACTACTACAGTAACCTCTCTGTCTGCGTTCCCATGGTCACACATGAAAACACAGCAGAGGGTTAATCTGCCGCCACAAGCAGCTGTCTGACCCAAACAGGTCTTCAGTCATTTCATCCTTTTTTGGGTTTTGTTTTCATTCACACCTGTACTGTTTCTTTCTTCCGTCCTCATAGGAAATCCAGATTTAATGACTAGGCATGGTTCATCTAAAAGCAATTGACAGATGAAGATTAGTACGTTGTTGTTGTTGTTGTTGTTGTTGTTGTTTTTAGGACCTGATCATCATCTGTGTTTTGGGGATTTGGGGTGAAATTATTTGTTGATTCCATTTAAAAGTCAACTGTCAGCAATTCTGATCCAAACATCATATTTTGTATCACTGTAAACTGAATATCTTGAATGATTGACTCATCAAAGAAGACGAATGGACGGATGATGAAAGTTTCAGGATTTTTTTAAATGTACCATTTGATTCATTCACTCAGTCATTTGCACAGACCTCTCTAGAATAAAGGTGTCCTTGCACACACACCAGCCAGCTCTGTGCGTTTCCACTGGTGGTTTCTTATTGTGACAAAGTTCACCACACCTCAACTGACGCGTGCACACAGGTGACTCCCACAAACAGCTGAGGGGTTTTCCATCACACCCTGGTCCACAGTGGAGAGCACCGAGGTTTCCAACATTTTAAAACCTTCATAAAGTGTAAGCGACACTTTATCTAAACACGCAGCAGACACCGAGAGGATTCATTAGGAGTCGTGTTTCTGATCCGTCTGACGAATGGAAGTCAAACATTCACTCTGCTTTGTGTGTGTGTGTGTGTGTGTGTGTGTGTGTGTGTGTGTGTGTGTAATTATTGATATGTGTTAATCTTGTGAATATCTACTACAGACACGCTTCAAAACAAACTTCTTCAAACCAGCATAACTGAGAGAGACCCTCCATTGCAGAGGCAGTTGTTATATAACTCTCGCCGACATAATCCCCCTCTCCCCCTCCCTCCCTCTGTCTCTCTCTCTCCCCCCCGATCGTTCCTCCATCCGTCGCCATGGTGACCCCGGCACTGCCGCAGCGGCACACTTGTCCTCGTCATCTTCCCTTCTGGTTCTCTCTGTCTCTCTCGTTCTCTCTCTCTGTCTCTCTCTCGCTCTCTCTCTCTCTCTCTCTCTCTCTCTCTGTCTCTCTCTCGCTCTCTGTCTCTCTCGCTCTCTGTCTCTCCCTCTCTCTCTCTCTCTCTCTCTGTCTCTCTCTCGCTCTCTGTCTCTCTCTCTCTCTGTGTCTCTCTGTCTCTCTCTCTGTCTCTCTCTGTCTCTCTGTGTCTCTCTCTCTCTCTCTCTCTCTCTCTCTCTCTCTCTCTCTCTCTCTCTCTCTCTCTCTCTCTCTCTCTCTGTGTCTCGCTCTCTCTGTCTCTCTCACTCTCTCTGTCTCTCTCGCTCTCTGTCTCTCTCGCGCTCTCTCTCTCTGTCTCTCTCGCGCTCTCTCTCTGTCTCTCTCTCTCTGGCTCTCTCTCTCTCTGTCTCTGTCTCTGTCTCTCTCTCGCTCTCTCTCTGTCTCTCTCTCGCTCTCTCTCTCTGTCTCTCGCGCTCTCTCTCTCTCTGTCTCTCTCGCTCTCTCTCTCTCTGTCTCTTGCTCTCGCTCTGTCTCTCTCTCTCGCTCTCTCTCTCTCTCTCTCTGTCTCTTGCTCTCGCTCTGTCTCTCTCTCTCGCTCTCTCTCTCTCTCTGTCTCTTGCTCTGTCTCTGTCTCTCTCGCTCTCTTGCTCTCTCTCTGTTTCTCTCTCGCTCTGTCTCTCTCTCTCTCTCTCTCTGTCTCTCGCTCTCTCTCTCTGTCTCTCTCGCTCTCTCTCTTTGTCTCTCGCTCTTGCTCGCTCTCTCTCGCTCTCTCTGTCTCTCTCTCTCTGTCTCTCGCTCTTGCTCTGTCTCTGTCTCGCTCTGGCTCTGTCGCTCTCTCTCTGCAATTGATTTGATTGTCAAATCGCAGAAAGGAGAAGGAAAGAAGGAAAATTAGCCAGCCCAAATGACACATAATCAGTCAGACGGATGTCAGATTTAATGCTCTCCGGTGCCAAGAATATCTCATTTGTTCACCTGATCAGCTGTTAATTCCTGTTTCATAAATAGTACTTATAATAAGACTGAGAGCTTTAATTTGTAGTCTATTTTTTCAGTATATTCATACTATGATAACTTAAGAGTCAGTTTTACAAGAAATGGCTAATCAAAGGCCTGATATATTCCGGTGTGTATATATGTTACTATTTTGCTAACTCTGTGTCCATGACGTGGAAAAAGATTAACTTAAATAGCTCTGTTTTGATTTCATCATCATGTCCAATATGCAGCTGCTTTGCTAACAAGAATGAACTTTCAGTCTTTTTCAGTGATTAAACGGTCCTTATTTAACCGTTAATGTTTTAGCTTTCTGTATTTTGAAAACACATGATTGGACACAGCTTCTTACAGACGAAACGAGTTGAATAGTTTCTGTGGGACGTTAGCAGCAATCGGATGACATTTCCTTCGTTTTGTAAAGCGGTAATTGTCCCTGTGACCGGTAGAGCGACGGTGAAAGAAATGAAAGGAAAGCATTGAAAGAGTGCTGCCCTTTAAAATATATACGTGACGCACGTCTGATGCTGCTGCTGCATCTCGTGGTTAACACGGTGATATCACAAGTCATCTGGGCTATTTAAGTAAAAGCACAAACACTCATTTGAGAGAGAGATATAAAGAGATTTATAAAAGAAGCCTTTTAACTGACGTTATAAACACTTTCTCTTCTTTATTCTGCCTCTCTTCATGTTCTTCTTTGCTCGTCTTTGACCTCCCTCTTCCTCTTCTTCTCTTTCTATCCATGTTTAATGACGTCTCATTAAACATGCAGACTTTCCACTGGCCAACTCGCGTGCTGACCCAGACTTGATTCCTTGGAGAGACACACACACACACACACACACACACACACACACACACACACACACACACACACACACACACACACACACACACGAATACACTAATCTGTTGAGGTCAGATCCTCAACCGGTCCTCTTAAGTCTATGAAAAATGAGAAGCAACCAATTTGTGTGACTTGTGTCTCCGAGCTTTCTTATTTATTTTTTTACTCCTTCAACATTATCTGCTAATCGTAGCGACATGGTGTGAAATTGGCACAGTCTGATCTTGATGTGTGTTTTGTTTTTGTGCGTCCTCAGGACGAGGTACAGATCCATCTAGTCCCCGTGATAACGGTCCTTCTCTGTGTCGTACTGCGCTCATAAAAACACACTACGTGTCCGACTATTGGTCATACATCTGTTAATACATTAAGTGTGTATTTACCACTCCACTAGCCACACACACACACACACACACACACACACACACACACACACACATTCACACACTGCAGGTCTATTGATCTCTTTGACAGTGACAGGTGGTGCTGCATGCATTTCCCCAGAGTCTCATTTCCCACTTCATCCTCTGTGTGTCAAAGATGCCAAATATGGCCTTAATATTATGGAAAAAGATGTAACTCTTAACATTGTAAATGTAGTTTCAGTGATGGCTTATAACAAGTTAATACGGAATATGTAATATTGTTAAAAGTTGCAGCACAATATAATTTTTAATAAGCTATTTAAGTAGTGTATTGTGGGATTAAACTGGGTTTAAGGGGTTAATTACAGTTTTTCGGTAACAATTAAACACTGATTGCTACGTTAAAATCCTTGTGTGTGGTGGAATGATTCATCACCTATCATGTAATGACACATCATGTAAATATCCAACTTGTTCGATGAGATCATGACGGCTCCAGATGTGGAGCAACAGCTTTAAAATCCTGAACTCAACCATAATGATCTGTTCCTGCAGACTCATCACAATACTGAAAATCTGTTGTTATGGGATAAAATCTGTCTCGAAATAATAATGATGATGATGATGATGCGGCTAAGGGGCGTTGGCAGTTCACTTTGATTTCAAGGAGATTATTTTAACTTTTTTAATTGTACGTAGATCCTTCATTAAAGGGAAGTGAAACTTTATTGTCTTTCGGATCGTTACTTTTTCTAGACGATGACGTGTGCATCTGGAAACTAAAACCTTCTGTTGCTCTTCTCTCCCCAATTCATCAGTAATCAATTCTCTTTTTGTTTTTCCAGATTGGCGCCTATGACCAACAGATATGGGAGAAGTCAGTGGAGCAGCGGGAAATAAAGGTACGTTTGTTTCATTGTTATTTCACTTTCTTATTTTATTTGTTTCCTGTTTGTGTTTTCTTCCTGTGCTCTGCTTTCTCTGAATGTCTCTCCTCATCCTCTATTTCTTCTGATTCCCTTTTTGTCAAGTTGTTCTCGTCTTCTCTTTTGATTGTCACTCTTCCATCTTCCTCCCTCCTCTTCATTGTATTGTCTTTGCTGTCTCTCACCATGCTGCCAGTTCTTTTCCAATGTTTAATTTTTAACACTCTCCTCTCTGCCCTCCCGGCTGGGTGTCACGTACCCATCTCTCCTCTCTTCTTGTCCATCCCCTCTTCTTCCATCCGTCTTTTCCTCCTTCTCTCTGCAGTTTATTTCTCTGGTGAGTATACAGCGGGGGAGGACGTCCCTCTTGTTGTCCCACAGTGCGCACCTGCTTCCCACGCTGTAGCCAGCTAGACTGTGATTGGTTGGTTTGATCGCTCATTTCAGTCACCATGTGTGTATTAACCCCACTCTGCAGTCACGCTGTAGCAAACGCTGCTTTGTGATTGGCTGCAGGAAGAACGTGTTTCTTTTTTTTAACTGCAGTGGGACAATTAAGGGAACTGAGCACACAGACAGATTAGCATGAGTCACGTGATCAGGGTGGCACCGAAATGTTGGTCTCCTTTAACGCTCAGACAGTTTCAGGGTGTAAAGAACTGCAGCAGACTTGAAGGTCAGCACAAATTTAAAGATTGACGTGAGACTTTCTTCAGGGTTATATAGCTGCTGTGGGTTCCTCCGGGAATAGACGAAACAAATGGAGGTTGGGAGGTACATTCCCAGCTTTTAGTTAGCAGACACGTGCATTGGCTCCTTCTTCTTCCTTGTTTAATCATCATATTTTGTTCTGTTGAATGCAACATTATCACATAACAATATATCATAATATAGCAACACTACAAAATAAGGTATATATTAATTATCTACACAATTAGACAATGTAACAATGCCAAAAATATATGACAACGTACAGGAATAGAGTTCTGATTGATGGATATTACATTACATTACAGTCATTTAGCAGACGCTTTTATCCAAAGCGACTTACAATTCAGTATCTATCGTAGACGCAGCTACGGGAGCAATTTTGGGGTTAAGTGTCTTGCTCAAGGACACATTGGGGATCGCACCGCCGACCTTCTGATTGAAAGGCGGCCCTGCTCTCCACTTAGCCACGGTCACCCACTATTAAAAGACAAAGGAAAGAGAATGAAGTTGATAGTGATAATTGCTTACTTAATGTCACTGTATCCTTCTTTTTGGGGCTTTTTGTTGAGTTGTGTGTGTGTGTGTGTGTGTGTGTGTGTGTGTGTGTGTGTGTGTGTGTGTGTGTGTGTGTGTGTGTGTGTGTGTGTGTGTGTGTGTGTGTGTGTGTGTGTGTGCATGGCTTGAAGCTCTTAGTCCATAGCTGTGGAAATACATTAGACCCTCTTCACCTTTAAATTCCTCCCTCTTCAGATAGAACGAGAGATGTTCTTTTAACCAACATTCCTAAATTGGGGTGCGAGTACCTGATGTAGGCTTCCGTATTTTTCGGGCAGGATTACATTTAGTTTATTTGTTTTTAAATGAATAATTGTGACAGGAGATCTTCAATGAGTACACCTGTATAAAGATGGCCTCTGATGAGCAATCTCTGCTTTCTGTCCCCGTACTTCTACCTCCTCCTTCCTTCCTACTGTACCTCTTGTCCTGTAAACGGCGGTGAGAGACATTGTCTTTAATGAGCTCAAAGTCCACACACACACACACACACACACACACACACACACACACACACACACACTTAAAACACTGGGCTGCGACCTTGGTTCTTCGTCTGTCGAGTAATTGGTTTCTTACAGATTGTATCGGCAGCAGACAGCGCAGAGTTTATCTTTGCATAGTATGTACGCACAACGCGTCGACTCTCGGCCCTTGTGAACCGTTTATCGGAATGTTTATAGACTCATAGAAAATTTAGATAACCAATTTGTCCTTTTAATCTAGTGGAGGATGCAGCTGTCTTTATTATGCTGTAGATTACTATTTGTAATTTCTTAAAAACGATGTACAGTGTTAATTTGCAAAAGCATAATAGATGTCTAGTAACAGACTGGTTATTAGCGAAGCACGAGAACTGAAATAGATCTTTTCTCTTTGCAAAAACAAACAAGACAAGAAATGATATATTATATATATTATCGTTATATAATATAATTCATACTAAAGAGTTGAGGAAAACCAGTCGCCACCCGCTGGTACAAACAGGAAACTACACTATATCCTGCTCTGTTTGTGTTCATGTCTTCATTGTTGAAATAGATTTAAAAATATGTGCTGTTTCCTTGATAATGAATGACATTCATACATGTTGGACCAGGTCACTGAGGCAACATCGCAGCTTGTAACTGGAGGAGAAACTAGTTTATGAAGATAAGAGACTCTGAGTATCGCAGAGATAAGAGCCGTGGCAAGGCGAGATATTTTTGAAGGACTTTAATGCTGCGGTAAATCTACTGCCAAGAGGAAGCTATTGATCGGCTTCTTTTAGCCCTGCATTGACACACACACACACACACACACACACACACACACACACACACACTGCATAATAGCTTGCTGGTTGGGCTATTTAAAGATAAGGGCCCCCATCAAGCCTCTGTATTAAACCATTTACTGATAACACAAAACCTGATTGACCTGTATGTAAATATTAGAATGAGCCAGTCCGATCCAAGTGGACAGATGTGTGTTATTTCACAGTCCTGTTGAATGTGACTTACATCCTGAAAATGTAAAGTGTTGAAAAATGTGCCTTCGAGTAGAGCAGAGTATTATTTGAAATGTTGGTGCTGATACTCAAAAAATATCTTTCGATACCTTGCTTTATTCAATTGAATGTTAAATGATTAAACACAAGACTAAACTAAATAATGTGGTCTAAAAGGGCATTTTGACTGGTAAAGATAGAAGTGTGTGTGTGTGTGTGTGTGTGTGTGTGTGTGTGTGTGTGTGTGTGTGTGTGTGTGTGTGTGTGCACATGTTGTACAATACACAGCACTGTGGTCATGTCTCTGTTTACTCGGAGCCATTGATAAGAAACCTCATCAAAACCAAGCTATTGTCAGGCTGCTCACCATAGTAACTCGGGCTTTGTTGTAGTTAACCTCACACACACACTTACACACACAGCCTTGTACTTCTATCTTAGCCAGGACATGCATTGACATAATGCATTAAAGCCCCTCACCCGAACAGTCAGGACTAAAGGCCTGGGTGACCTGGTAGGCCGAGTCTTTACAGCAGCGACCAAGGTTCAGATTCAACCCGTGGCCCTTCGCTGCATGTTATTCCCTCTCCCTGTCCCGTCTCGTCATCTGCACTCAAACTAAAACTAATTCTAACCTGGACCTTAAAACCAAGTGTAAACCCTCAAACAGCCTTTGAGTGTCTGTTTCAAATTGAGGACTGGTCTAAAACTCAAATTGGTCCTTAGAAAGATAGCCACACACACACACACACACACACATACATATATACATAATTGTTCATTTGTATTTATTGTCTATTATTGTAGCATGTAAATTTCATAATTTACAGCTGCTCATAAAGTTTCAGTACAGTTTGTCATCACAGCTGACATAGCAGTGGCGCACACACACACACACACACACACACACACACACACACACACACACACACACACACACACACACACACACACACACGTACGTGTAATACGCATTATAGGAGGAAGTGACTGGTTGGTACAGGAAACCAGTATGCCACAGGGGAGTTTTACTCCCAGGCTCATAAACTGCACAAAGCACCAGCTTTAAAGCAAACCTCACTGACATGAATGAACATTTAGAGCGACTCAATGTTTTAATGTGTACAAACCTTTTTCCAGGTCATGCTGAGTTAACTCTTGTAGATGTGTGAGTAGATGCTAATGCAGTGAATTCAGAGCCATTAGCTGTGTGAGCCTCAATGCACGGTGTGCCTCCTCAAACACTGTGTGTGTGTGTGTGTGTGTGTGTGTGTGTGTGTGTGTGTGTGTGTGTGTGTGTGTGTGTGTGTGTGTGTGTGTGTGTGTGTGTGTGTGTGTGTGTGTGTGTGTGTTCATGAAGGCATAAAGTGCATGAGAAGCCTCCTAGTTGAGTTCCTGTGTGTGTTTCTGTGTACATTAATAATGTATTTCTCTGTTTCTCTCCTTGTCTGGCGTTGACTCTGTGTTGCTCTGTCTCCCCCTGCAGGGTTTTAGGAACAAGCCAAAGAAGACGGGACATGTCAAACCAGACCTTATAGACGTGGATTTGGTTAGAGGTGAGAAAATATTTTGTGTGTGTGCAAACTTCCTTTCCATCAAGCTAAAAGAAACAGAACATAAAACACATACAGTTGTGGTCAAAAGTTTACATACACTTGTAAAGAACATAATGTCATGGCTCTCTTGAGTTTCCAGTTATTTCTACAACTCTGATTTTTCTCTGATAGAGTGATTGGAACAGATACTTCTTTGTCACAAAAAACATTCATGAAGTTTGGTTCTTTCATGACTTTATTATGGGTTAACAGAAAAAGTGACAAAATCTGCTGGGTCAAAAATATACATACAGCAACATGAATTAGCAATTTTGGTGACTTAGAAAGTTGTGTCAATGAAATGAGCTTCATAGCATGGCCTCTTAACTTCTTGTGAGTGATTATGAGTGACTACAGCTGGTGACTTCTCTGAGGCCATTTAAATAGGGCTCATTGGATACAAACACCCACAAACGCTAGAATGGGAAAGTCAAAGGAGCTCAGCATGGATCTGAAAAAGCGAATCATTGACTTGAACAAGTCAGGAAAGTCACTTGGAGCCATTTCAAAGCAGCTGCAGGTCCCAAGAGCAACAGTGCAAACAATTGTTTGTAAGTATAAAGTGCATGGCACTGTTTTGTCACTGCCACGATCAGGAAGAAAACGCAAGCTATCACCTGCTGCTGACAGAAAATTGGTCAGGAGGGTGAAGAGTCAACCGAGAACCACCAAAAAGCAGATCTGCCAAGAATTAGAAGCTGCTGGAACACAGGTGTCAGTGTCCACAGTCAAGCGTGTTTTGCATCTCCATGGACTGAGAGGCTGCCGTGCAAGAAGGAAGCCCTTGCTCCAAAAGCGGCACCTTAAGGCTCGACTGAAGTTTGCTGCTGATCACGTGGACAAAGATAAGACCTTCTGGAGGAAAGTTCTGTGGTCAGACGAAACAAAAATCAAGCTGTTTGGCCACAATGCCCAGCAATATGTTTGGAGGAGAAAAGGTGAGGCCTTTAACCCCAAGAACACCATGCCTACCGTCAAGCACGGTGGTGGTAGTATTATGCTGTGGGGCTGTTTTGCTGCCAATGGAACTGGTGCTTTACAGAGAGTAAATAGGATAATGAAGAAGGAGGATTACCTTCAAATTCTTCAAGATAACCTAAAATCATCAGCCCGAAGGTTGGGTCTTGGGCGCAGTTGGGTGTTCCAACAGGACAATGACCCCAAACACACATCAAAAGTGGTAATGGAATGGCTAAATCAGGCTAGAATTAGGGTTTTAGAATGGCCTTCCCAAAGTCCTGACTTAAAATCCCATTGAGAACATGTGGACAATGCTGAAGAAACAAGTCCATGTCAGAAAGCCATCAAATTTAACTGAACTGCACCAATTCTGTCAAGAGGAGTGGTCAAAGATTCAACGAGAAGCTTGCCAGAAGCTTGTGGATGGCTACCAAAAGCGCCTAATTGAAGTGAAAATGGCCAAGGGACATGTAACCAAATATTAGCACTGCTGTATGTATATTTTTGACCCAGCAGATTTGATCACTTTTTCTGTTAACCCATAATAAAGTCATGAAAGAACCAAACTTCATGAATGTTTTTTGTGACAAAGAAGTATCTGTTCCAATCACTCTATCAGAGAAAAATCAGAGTTTTAGAAATAACTGGAAACTCAAGAGAGCCATGACATTATGTTCTTTACAAGTGTATGTAAACTTTTGACCACAACTGTACGTGAACCTGAGATGCCAGCGACACCGTGCCAACCTCCTGTCAATGTTAAGCCTCACTCTCTTTCTTTCTTCATCTTTGCATCTGTCTGTCTCATAATCGTGACCACTTCAATTCTTCATCAAATCAGTAGAATGTATCCTCCATTGTTAATTTTATCACACAGGATAACAGAACATGTCATAGAAAAGGAGGAGAGAGAGGATAAATAGAAAGAGGGGATAGACGGAAGTAGAAAAAAGATCTGCAGAAATGAAAAAATAATTAGTTCCAACGAGAAGAACTACTTAAGCCAAAAACTAAGTGTGTGTGTGTTTTATTCTCTTCATCCGCAGGTTCAGCGTTTGCCAAGGCCAAACCAGAGAGTCCGTGGACGTCCCTGACCCGAAAAGGCATTGTCAGAGTCGTCTTCTTCCCGTTCTTTTATCGATGGTGGATCCAGGTTACCTCCAGAACCATCTTCCTCTTACTGCTGGCTCTCTATCTGCTGCAAGGTGTGTGTGTGTGTGTGTGTGTGTGTGTGTGTGTGTGTGTGTGTGTGTGTGTGTGTGTGTGTGTGTGTGTGTGTGTGTGTGTGTGTGTGTGTGTGTGTGTGTGTGTGTGTGTGTGTGTGTGTGTGTGGCAATCCCTTCCCCTACAACATGGTGGGAGGGTTATGCCATTGGTCTTTGTTTCTGATCTTCAGACTTGTAAAATATGGAGGCTGGAGTGGAAATATCAAATCTCTCCTAAACTATGCACCAAAATACATTTATTGAAGTCATGCAGTTGCAAAATTGCATTTCATTTATATTGACAGTTATTAGTTTTAATATTGTCCAAAGAGGCGAATAGCATCATCGTCAACATTTACTGATTTACTGCTATCTGGGCTGAATTTGACCTATTAGATGTTTAAATCTTTTACCGAAAACCAAGTTCACAAAATGTTAAACGGCTTCTACTGTGCGTCTTATCTGCAGCTTTTCTTAGAATACAAATGCAGTATGCACAATGTCTTGAAAGCACAGTGTACTCCCAGGTCACGCCTACATATCTGCACAAACACCGTTCAGATGACTGAACGGTGTTTTCCACCACCTACACCATGAGGCCCGTTTTAACCCTGTCAAGAGCAGACTGTTTTATTTTTCATCTCTCTCTCTAACCCGCCGCCCTTCCTGCTAACTTCCCCCATCTCTACCACCATGACTCTCTCTGCATAGAAGTATTATAGTTATATGCACATCACATATAGGTGCAAGGCTATTGGGAATCCATATAGGGTCCATTGTGACTGCAAATCCAAAACAATGAAGTTTGAAGAACTGCAAACAACATTTACAACAGAGGTAGCCAACACTGTGCCCGCGGGCACCTGGTCGCCTGCAGGGACCACGTGAGTCGCCCGCAAGGCATGTTCTAAAAATAGCACTTGTCACAGTGGAGCTCCGTCTAAAAAAATTAGTTGCTGTTCATTTTAAATCAAAAACGCTTGCATTAATGTAGATTTTAAAATGACAGTATTTCTTGTCATAAGAGAGTTGGTTACCCGGAGGCGCACGACAGACAGCCAGGACGAGGCCCCCTCACCGCACTAGGTTTTCAGGTTCCGAATAGCGGGTGCTTCCCGTTGGCGCAGGAGCGCACCCCGTCGTCAGGTCCGTCAGTCCTCGGAACAGGCTGCGGGGCAACAACTCGTGGCTGGCGGGGGTAAAGGCGAGGCAACGCAATCCGACCGAAAAGGCCCGGACTAGAGGTTTGAACGCGGGAGCCCAAAGACGCTCGCGCGCCTCGGAGGGTTGGACTTTTTACTTGTTTCTTCGTGGAGAAAAAGGTACCATTAGAAAAGCTGGTGTCGTTGACAACAGACGGTGCTCCCGCCATGACGGGCTGGCATGCAGGCTTCATTACGCAATGCAAAGGTGACCCAGACTTCCCAAAATTTCTACATTACCACTGCATCATTCACCAGCAGGCGCTATGTGGAAAAGTAACCGGCTTTGATCATGGGATGACTCCTGTCGTGAAGATCATAAATGGCATCCGCTCCAAAGCCAAACACAGGATATTCGTAACTGATCATTTGTATAAACATGGGACAGAGTTCATGATTTGTTCAAAAATTTTACAAAAGTGGTGAGTACAAACGAGACATGATTTGAAGATATGACAGTTAATGATAATTATTCACTAATAATAGTGATCATTTCTACAAAAATACAACCGGTGCGATTTTCAACCAAATGCTACAAATGTGCTTATTCATACAAAACTGTCAAGAAAGATATTTACAAAAATATCAGAGATGTGATACCTCTGACTTTCAAATGTTGAAACAGATTAACAAAAATAAATGTTGCATGTTTAAATATCTGTGTTTCTTACCTTCATTGTTGTGGAAATCATTGTTAATTATTGTGAGGAATAATTAACATTGACATGTGATCAAACAGTCTCTTCACATATAATATTATTAGGGCCCGAGCCACCGACAACGTCTGGCCAGCGAAGGCCCTATTGAAATTGTAAGGATTATTATTATTAGGGCCCGAGCCACTGACAACGTCGGGCCAGCGAAGGCCCTATTGAAATTGTAAGGATTATTAGGGCCCGAGCCACCGACAACGTCGGGCCAGCGAAGGCCCTATTGAAATTCTATGGGGTATTATTAGGGCCCGAGCCACCGACAATGTCGGGCCAGCGAAGGCTCTATTGAAATTGTAAGGATTATTATTATTATTAGGGCCCGAGCCACCAACAACGTCGGGCCAGCGAAGGCCCTATTGAAATTCTATGGGGTATTATTAGGGCCCGAGCCACCGACAACGTCGGGCCAGCGAAGGCCCTATTGAAATTGTACTGATAATTATTATTAGGGCCCGAGCCACCGACAACGTCGGGCCAGCGAAGGCCCTATTGAAATTGTATGGGTTATTATTAGGGCCCGAGCTACCGACAACGTCGGGCCAGCAAAGGCCCTATTGAAATTCTATGGGGTATTATTATTATTATTATGATTTTTATTTTTGTACTTTGGGCGCATATTTGGGATACTTGCCATGCATGAAAACTCACCAAATTTTGCAGACTTGTCAGGCCTGGTGAAAATAGAGGTATGATATAGATTGCATATTTCTATGTAAAAAAATGGCTCTCTAGCGCCCCCTCAAAGTTGGACCGGCGACGCCCCTCGGCCAGTATGTCCGATTTACTCGAAATTCGACACACATGTCCAGATCCACTAGCTCTACAAAAAAGCCTCTCAGACCCCTAATCTCCGCCTGGATAAATTTTCCGCCATCTTGAATTTTGTGAAAAACACATTTTTGAGAACTCCTCCTACACACTTGGTCCGATTGCTCCCAAATTTTCAATATCACATAGAGTTATCAAAAGCTTGTTGATATCTTAAAGCGTTAAGAAGATACGGACCAATGAACTTCTTGGGGCGTGGCTTGTTTTTCAATACACATAACTTCTCAACCGTGTATCCTAAAATCACCAAATTTGCAGTATTTGTGCATATTGCATGGTGGAACATACCCTGCAATTTTCATTCCATTCAACCCATAAGGGGCGCTACAGTAATTGACTCAATTTCAGTTTTTTGGTGATTTTTCGCGTTTTCAGCCTTTGTATTTGAACGAACTCCTCCTAGAGAATTCATGCGATCGACTTCAAATTTGGTCAGGATGCTCTTAAGACCTTTGTGATGAAAAGTTATCAAAAGTCGAAATGTCTTATGCATGATGCTACTTCAACCCTTAGCATATTTCAATTGAAAAATGTTCAATAACTCATAGCGCCACCTACTGGCAAAAGGAAATGTCATATTTTATACTTTTATTTACTCCTCCTAGCCAGTTCACCAGATCAGTCTGAAATTTTGTAAAGATAGTCTTAACACGTTGATGATGCACTATTATGAATATTGGGAGTTTTCGTTGAACGCTGTTGCCGCGGCAATGCATCATTCGCCATGAAAAAGTAGGCTGATGGATCAGTGGCTTGCGATGCTCAAAAACTCATGGAACTTTATGCATGTGTTATAGGTAATGGGAGGACATATTTTATATGGGTGTTTGGCTTGGCCGTTTTAAATTGCCTCCATAGCACCCCCTACAATATTTCAAAAGAGCAGCCCCAGCGCTACGTTTGAGGTACCTGTATGAAACTTGGTAGGATTATGTATCTCAGAGAGACTTACAAATAAGTCTCTTGGGACCATGCTCTAAAGCGTACCGGAAGTCGGCCATTTTGATTTATGTGTCATTTTTCAATGGATTTAGGCTCATTTCTAGTCGCTATACTTTAACGAACTCCTCCTAGGCACTTTGTCGGATCCACTTCAAATTTGGTCGGTACAGTCTCAAGACCTTTGTGATTAAAAGTTATCAAAAGCTTTACGTTTGACGGAATGGCTTAGCCGTAGCGGGAGGCTACTTTACGTGACTCCCCATGAAAAAAGCTGATGTAACTCAGCCGGACTTGTTCCAAACGCTCCTAAACTTCCCATGCTTGATAACACTCATGGCCTGAGGATGTCTACACGCTAATTTTCACTAATACTCACAGCGCCACCTGCTGGCCAAAGTAATTCTGCGTTTTTTGACAACTGGCATCCGATTTACATGACTTTTACACAATGTTGTCTACAGTTGTTATAGAGCAACATAAAACATGTTTGTGCATGTTCTGTAGCACCACACAGCGGATACAGGATGCTGTGGACTATTTGCATAGCATCATTTCCTGCGTCACGCGGTCCAAGCAGAAAAAAATCATCGGACTCCGACGTGCGTTGTCCGACTGTCGCAGACAATCTCGGCTGCATACGTTGGAGTCCCGCCAGCACCCCCGACGTGCGGGAGGAGGCGAGGGCCCGTTCATCGCTGCTTGCAGCTTTAATTATTATTATTAATATAATTAATAATAATAATAATAATAATAATAATAATAATAATAATAATAATAATAAAAGGTGATCTGTGCAACTTTGTTATTCAGGAAGTTTGTATCAAACAAGTAGCCCTTCATACTACTCAGTACCCTTGAAGTAGCTCTCAGTTTCAAAAAGGTTGGTGACCCCTGATTTATACTGTCATTTGATTTCTCTGTTTATATTTTTAACGGATGCCATTTTCCAAACATGCAGTTGCAGCAGCAGCCCTGTACGCGATCATCCCCCAGCCTCATGGGATACCGACCACCGAGGTGTTTGGAGCCATCTGGCTCATGTTGCTGCTGGGCACCGTCCACTGTCAGATCGTCTCCACCAGGACCCCGAAACCGGCCTCCAGCAGCGGGGGGAAGAGACGCAGGTAAGAACAGAGGGAATGCTGTTTTATGAGGAGTGGATACCTGTCCAGGGAAGGCGTGGCAGAAAATAAAAGGGAAATGATAACCGAGGTGGAGAGTAGAGATCAAGCAAGGGAAACACTGGAGGAGATAAAGACGAGAAGGTAAATGGAGATAACAAGCAGGAGATATAGAAACAGGAGAGGAAGAATGTCGTGGAAACAAATGAATGAATACGTCTTTTGTTGCTGGATTTTGTTCTTACTCTTTGCTTTCTGACAAGTTCTCAGTCAGCTTCTTTCACAAAAACTCAAACTGAATAAAAGCACATTTATCATGGAGAGACTTCCTGTCAATATCAACAGTCTTCTCGGCTTTCCCACTTAATTTAGTATTCATTTAATCTTTATAAATGAGTCATTTTGACTGTTTAGTTCTTTAACAGATCTTTTACGCATGTTCAAGAATTAGGACCAACACTTGAGTCATTGTATTATCTCTAGATTACATGCCAGCCTTGGAATCTCTCCATGATAAATATAATGCCACAGGTTAATTAAAGAACAATGGGATTCATTGTGTGTGAAAGTAGGAAGTAGCTTGCTTTACTTGGTGTGTTTTTTGTAGTTTTTAGACTTGCAGTTTGTGGTTCACAGCTCGTCAGTGTGTGGCTGCTGTTTCTGGTTCACGATTATATAAGACAATTTTCAGACTCTTGGGAAGAAAATTGGACCATGCCACAGTTTTGGAAGGAAGCGAGGTAATAGTGTTTGCTCCTTCAGTGAATACATTTTGGGTCTCTTTTATTAAGGAAAGAGGTGAAATTATGATTATACAAGACTCTGTTCCTCTGTACATTTTTCTATATCTGTCATTCTCTCTTCCTCATCCAAGTCTTGTAGTCCAAGACATTTCATCTCATATACAAACAGAGAAATCAACCTCCAGGTCAGAAAATGCATACGATCTTATATCACGATTATTATATCGAGGATTCACTTTCTCCTCTATCAAAGTTTACATACATATACTGCAAAAGTTGATATAACACAAAAAAGGCTATAAGTGGAAATGTGATGTTTTCTAATCACATTGTAAAATCTGGGACCTTTTTTGCATTGTGTTTTGTCCCTTGTTTACTTCGATAAAGCTTCAAATATCTACTTTTGCAGAATAACAACCTAAATGAGGGTTTTGGTAGAATTTGCATTTTCACTGTATCGGCGTCTGTGTCTGGCAGGTGCCTGAGTTTTGGGCACTGTCTAGCTTCTCTTAAAGTTAAAATATTTTGTTACTACCAACACTAGTTTAAATTATAATAAGAAAATGCAGCCAGGTTCCCGGTGGACACACTGCTTTAGCTTCAAGTCTTCTTAGTCTCCTCTTTAAGTCTCTCTCCACTCTCTATTCTTTTCAAACCGAAGGAAGTTGAGGAAGGCATCTCAGATGGAGGTGCATAGGGAAGGCGACGGGTCTAGCACTACCGATAACACACAGGAGGGGGCGCCACACTCCCACTCAGCCAGCACCACATACAGCCTGGGCACTCTCTTCCAAGATTTCTGGCATGATATCTGTAAAGCTGGGTGTGTATTTTCGTTTCTCATCTTCCTAAAACGAGATGATATACAAAGACAGGACTGGGGTTCAGTTCACCAATTGATCCAGGTTTAAAGTTCTCTAGTTTTTGTCAATTTGAGTGAGAATAATACTTTGTTTGTTGGTAAAATGTAATTAGTTCATCAAATAATTACATTTTGTCTCGTAATCTTACTGGTTACTCTTAATATCATTATTTTTTTAACTGAAATACCAAGAACTGAATCCCAGCCTGGAGTCAGACCTGACCTCGGCTTCGTCAGCTGCAACGTCTCTTCCTTTTTAATCGTTCACTTTTATCTTCCCCCCCAAAAAAATTGCCCAATTTCTCATATGTTGACTGAATATATCCCATTTGATGTTGATAAGCAGCATTGTCTGCACAACTATTAATTCCTGAGCCACCAAAATGTACCAATGAAAACAATCTTTTGTCTTTGGCACCACTGTTTCGGTGAGGAACGAAGGGACCGTGCAGCTGACTTTGATGTGCATGACTTGCTGACCAAGCTGTGTTTAAAAGAAGCATGGGCCGTGGTTCTTTTGCCATGGGGAAAAAAAAATTCACCAAAAATCATCCATCTGAGAGTTTTACTCTCTCTTAAACACTTATATGCCTATAATTTGAATTTGACCTCAACTGTCTCAGACAGCTGCGTACGCCCCAAGCTTCTACTTTGACCAGCTTCAACAACGGTGTGGAACATTCAGAGCACTAAATAACTCCCGATTTGGTTTCTTCATCCATCGATTATCTGCCACACTCACTTCAGCGCTCGGTGCAAGAGACACCTCCACCTCAGTCAGTTATTTCTCTATGATACATTAATTTTCCCTTTTAACTTTATTTATGTCGGCTTAGATTACCAGTTACACTAAGTTTTGCACGTTGACGATACTATAGTTAATTGATTGTTAGTGCTTTTATCCCTAATCCGTTCATTTATGAACTTATTAATTGTTTTAATTGAATGGTTAGTGCAGCAGCAGTTCTCCAGTACAGACAAAAAATGTCTCTAATATCGGTGTTCGTTTTGTGTGAATGTTCCACAGTGACGTGTTAAATGCTTCCTGTTAGTGGGATTTATCTCACCGCATGTCTTCTTCTGAGGCTGAACTTCACAACTGCTGAAAACTGCCTTGTGTTTTTTTTATCTAAATATCTGTATCCATCTGTCCATCTACACACATCTATCTTTTTCTATTGATCTCTCCTTCTCGCTGTTTCTTCTACCTGTCCTCCTTCCCTTCCTCTGCTTCCTCCTTCAGATCCAAGAAGTCCAAGCTGTCCATCGACAAGTCGACCGAGACGGACAACGGCTACGTGTCCCTGGACGGCCGGGTGACGAATCGCAGCAGCGAGGAGGGGCTGCAGCTCCACGAGCAGCGTTGTGATTTGCTGAACCGGGCCGACGAGGTGTGCTGGAACTCTCACATCCAGCCCGCACACATTCACGCACCCCTCGGCACAGGACTGATGCTAGCAAGCGGCAACAAGGTGATCCATCTAAACTAGAAGCACAAGCCCTCTTTGGCTACAGACCCACAGCATGTCTGTCTCTCCGGGATGTGGCTGATGCGTGGATTCTGTCTTTTTAGGAGCCAGCATCGGATGAGGCGTCCAGCGAGGAGGACCCCGAAGCGTCCTACAGCGCCCTCCGCAGGGGAGTTGAAAGGATGAACAGCGACTCGACGCTCAGAAACCGCAAGAGCACACACCACTACAAGAAACACTTTGCTGTGGAGGTAAATGCACACAAAAGACAACCCGTTGACTTTATATCAGAAAAATGGAAACAGGACAAAGGTGTTTCATATCTTTCTAAAAAAAATAACAATCCTCCTTGCTGTCTGTCAGGACGTTCCCAAGTCTGGCACCAGCTGCAGCTCCAGATGTTCCAGTCTGAGGACTCAGGACTCGGAGAGCACTCGACACGAGTCCGAGACAGAGGACCTAATGTGGGAAGACTTCCTGCACTGTGCCGAGTGCAGATCCTCCTGCACATCAGAGACAGGTCTGCAGATGAGATTGGCATAGAATAGCTAAAGAAACATTTGTGACTGGTCTGTTTAAATGATTGTGTTGTTTTGATGAACCTGCTTAAGTCCCTGTTCATAGATAATCTTTTGGTATTTGTAGTGGAATTAATACTGTGACTCCTTTTCTTTACAGAGGGAGAAGGAGGAGGGACGCCTGTCTGTCCCCCTGCTAAAAAGGAATATAGAGACGACCCCTTCCATCAGGTCTGTAAGGCCTCTTACATAAGACAGTTATGATGATTTGCACTTCTAAATATTAATGGCAATCTAAATAAGAACTGAGCTTGTCTCCTGGATTTCTGTCTTTCCCCAAAGTCCCATTTGAGTAGTACTCCAGAGCAAAGTGGTTGCAGTAAATAGACGGGTCAATAATAATGTGGATGTTGTGTGTTTTTGTTTTGTGCTCTCAGGGTCACGCTCCCTGGCTGCACAGCTCCAATCCCGGTTTGGAGAGAGTGAGCGCCATAGTGTGGGAGGGAAACGAGTGCAAGAAGGCCGACATGTCCGTTCTGGAGATCAGCGGGATGATCATGAATCGAGTGAGTGATGACCCTTGTGGCCCTAAAGGAATTGCAGACATTTTATGTCTTACCTACCTACGTTTGTGTAAAAAGACAACAAACTGAGGCAAAGAAGGATTCACTTTATTCTGTTTCTCCTCTTCCCTACACAGGTGAATCTCTACACCCCTGGTATTGGTTACCAGGTCTTTGGGAACCTGGTTTCAGTGACTCTCGGCCTCACACCTTTTGCGTACAGGTACTGCTGGCATAACACACGTCATCTAAATATAATAAGTTTAAGGGATTCAAGACATGTGCTTTAAAACTTCTAAAAATTGCTTCTTAAAAAATACATAATAAGAAACTATTTCAGAATTGTTTTACTTAAGAAGGTACTACATATTACAAACTGTCAGTAGTGGGGAAAAATGCTCACTAATAAAAGTACAAATGTTTAAATGTTGGCTGGTTTACTTAAGTCAGTCTTTGTCCGTCTCCTGCAGGCTGGCTCAGTACAGCGACTTGGATCAGCTGACCATGCTCTCGGCCAATGAGCTGCTGTCCGTGGCGCTGGGAGGCGGGTCTGGATCAGACGCCTTGGTCATCACCATGGTAACCCTCAGCTTCCTGGTACGCGTTTGCCTTATATGGCTCTTCTTCTTCCTGCTCAGTGTGGCAGAGAGGACCTACAAACAGGTGAGACAAAGACGTTCTGAGTCATTGCTTTTGATGGTGAAGCTGCAAGAGTTCTTTACTTAAGCACAAAGTGTGAATTCTCCTGTCGGTTCTGATCGAACATGTTATTGTTCATATACGTGTGTTTCAGAGGCTACTGTTTGCCAAACTGTTTGGTCACCTGACTTCGGCCCGCAGAGCCAGGAAGTCTGAAGTCCCCCATTTTAGACTGAAGAAAGTCCAGAACATCAAGATGTGGTTGTCGCTACGCTCCTACCTCAAGGTTCCTCTCTAATGAAATATGTCCGTTAATTTGGGAGTTGGGCGCATTAACGGCTGTGGGGATTGAAATACATCGACATAAATAAACACCCGAGTGTAACTCTGTGCTGTTGCTTTTGCAGAGACGGGGTCCTCAGCGTTCAGTGGATGTGATCGTGTCTTCTGCCTTCCTGCTTACTCTGTCTGTCGTCTTCATCTGCTGTGCCCAGGTAAGTTCTGAGTGGGTCAAATCATCAAAACATTATTTTAGCTTTGATGTCCTAGAGTATGTCGACATTAAATCGGTTGTCTTGGGGGTGCCTGGATTACAGGTTAACATTTATTACTACGTCACATTGTGTGGCAACAAACTCAAAAACATGTAAATGAATGGCAGTAATCTCCATTCACAAATTACACGAGGCAAACGTCAAATGTAGATCTGGTTTTAGTGTGGACGTAGTCTAGATTCAGGTGTTTCTATTGATATTACCACTAGAGGGCACCAAAATCTGATATTTTTTAATTCTACACATAGCGGCTTTAAGTTCATCAGAAAGCCTTGACACCTTCGACAAAAAAACGAACACAATTTATACCCAAAATAAACTCTTTTACAGACTGATAAATGAACTTGCCTCTCTTCTTCCAGTTGCTCCACATCCATGAAACGTTCCTGGAGTGTCACTATAACTGGGAGCTGGTGATCTGGTGCTCCAGTCTGTCTCTGTTCCTGCTCAGGTTCGTCACTCTGGGCTCTGAGACCAGCAAGAAGTACAGCAACACCTCCATACTTCTCACTGAACAGGTACACGCAGAGTTTACATGTGTAACCCCACAGCCGACATGTCTCCAAACACTGACATCGATCCGTTGTGTGTTTCACAGATCAACCTGTATCTGAAGATGGAGAAGAAGCCAAATAAGAAAGAGGAGCTGACACTGGTGAACAACGTCCTAAAACTGGCTACCAAACTACTCAAGGTACCTTCTATCTTCAAAACGTTCTCTTTCTGTTGTGATACCTGCACCAACAGTCTTTTTATGAACTAAAAAAATCTTAACTGTTTATCTCCCTCTCCCTCTCTCCCTCTCTCCCTCCCTCCCTCCAGGAGTTGGATACTCCTTTCAGGCTGTATGGTTTGACTATGAACCCTCTGCTCTACAACATCACCCAGGTGGTCATCCTGTCTGCCGTGTCAGGAGTCATATCTGACCTATTAGGATTTAACCTGAAGGTAAGTGTGCCAGGTCAGACCAGAGAGCCGTACTGGAAGCTTGTGATGTTCCTCATTGGGAACAATTGAAAAAAATACACCTGCACTCAGAAAAAGACGCTATGTGTATGACACAGCCCATAACAAGATATTTGTTCCATCCACTTAATGTATGTCTTAAGACTGACTGAAGACCATGCTGTGTCTCCTTTGGTTTATACTGCATGTTTAGGGACCAAGGAAAGAGGAGTTGTAGAAAGTGTTTTTATTCACGCCCCAATAAAAACTTCAGATTTATAAAACCTTGCGCTCGTTGGCGTTCTCTTACAGATGATCATTTTGTGTCGTGTCGATTGTTCGGTCTCTTCCTCTGCGCTCCGGGGTGCAGACAGCACTGATGAAATATTAAGCGAAATTTGATTTGAGGTTTTAGTTGGTTCATATCTTTAACAATTGAAATGTGCTTATAGTTATGTCTCTCTAGTACAAGCACAAATAGCACTACTTGTTTGTGTATTAATCCGGTACCTTATTTCCTGTTCACAGCTGTGGAAGATTAAATCGTGACAGTGAACAGAGACCTGGCGTCGGCCTTCACTCTCACTGACTCACTGAATGCTCGTCTGACTGAATTAATTGGTCGACTGACTGAAAGACCGAACGTCTCGACATATTGGAGTGCTTTCACCTTCAACGTTCTCATTTGTGCAATTCAAAACCTATTTATTTACCCACTCAGTGTTTTCTACTTAGGGTTTATTTGAATTGTAGTTTGTTTAACTTTTGTGTTCTATGACACAAACAAATGCTATATTTTACCTGTCTACAAAAAGTGTTAGTATTATTATTACTAAGCATAAGTTATGTTTAATGTGATGGTTTAGGATCTTTGCTGCATTTGCAACAGTTCCGTTTTCATTTCAGCTCATTCACATATTTGAAGGCAAAGTATCGAGCTGCCGATGGCACAACTATCATTTTATTGTAAGTTTTTGTGTTTTTATTTGCTATAACGTAAAGTTATTATTTATATGTTAAGTAAATTTGAAAACTGAATTTCAAACTGTTACAACCTTGAGTCTTTTTTTTTAATACACGCGCTACTTCAATGGTTTTCTTCAGACAAAAAAGCAATTTGGTGGAAGATGAGTCTCCAGTTGAATTACAACCTAATGGTTTGAATAAATAATAAAAACTTATCTTTACAGATGTAAGCAGAGCATATCCTCATAAAACTACAATTACAAGGATACTTTATGATCTCAAACATGGCTGATTTGGTGAAAACAATGGTCCACCAACATTAAATATACATTTGCTGTGATTCCTGGCATTTCACAAATATCCTCTATTCCCTATTCTTACCAGCTCTGTCTGTCTGTTAATGGATAGAACCATTCTGTATTTAAAGTTTTTAATTTGCTGACTTACCTGAGAAAATTGTTCCCAGGTTTGCTTCTTACTGGGGAGGTGAAATGCCTCATGACATCAGCAAATAAACAATCCTCCAGTTAATGGAAATAACAGACCATAGACGATGGGTGACATTAACAGAAACCTCTGACGTTTAAAAACATCCCTTTTTATGTTTTTTTTACTGAGTTCAATTTCATGTCCCATATCAATGGATTCGACAGTATTTCTGGTAATACATGTGTGCTGTAGTTTGTCACACGTCCTCACAGATATGATCTGCTTAAAATAACTAAGCAGAGCATGCCGACTTTTAACTTTTACGGTCAGATTAGGACATTAGCCTATTCCTCTCACGTGAATCTACTTCCTAAATTACTTCACATGAGATCACTTCCTTTTGTATCTGGTTAGATCTGAGTCACATGTGGTTTTCTTGTTTCCTGATTTGTTGTTTCTGTGTAAAATAACACAGATTTGTCTCTCAAACTGACACTGTGGCTGAGGTCCAATATATACTTATAGGTCATTTAACTCATTTAACTCCGTTATACTAAGTAGCAGCCATGATAAGAGCTGGCTGGATTCTTTAAATGCTGAGGAAAGGTGCATCAATGCTTCCTTTCTTATCTCCTTTATCATAGGCTACACTGACTGCCGTCCCCCAATTCCTTGTCTGAAATAACTTATTCTTAGTCCACCTTCTTCTTTGAGTGTCAGAATTCTGAGTGTTAAAGTTCTGCTCTATATAGTGCCCCCAAATATTCCAAAAAGGGAAAGTGATACTATATCATCTGAATATTACTGTTGTTGGTCTGCAGTTGATGATGCGGTTCCTAATTGTCCGAAATAGGAATCTACCAGCGGACATGGAATATCTATTTGGTGTCCAATATAAAGAAAATAGTGAATGAGTGAACAAGGCAGTGATTTATTAATTTATTTATTTTTTTTACATGGTCTATTCTAAAATAAGTAATTATATAGTACAACAACACATTCATAAAGAAAAGCATTTAATATTAATCAAAAAGGTTTCTTTATATTTTCATCGTGTTGCAGTTACGTTGAACACCATCAAATGTCATTTCTCTCCCTTGAAGCCAGGGGTCAATGATATGTATGATAGCATACCATAACAGCATGAATAGTTCAGCTCCTGACATTTTTTGGGACTGTCTGTTTGGTCAGATTTTGTCGGCCAAGATCTGTCGGTTCCATCATCTCTACCAGTTTTTCAAAAATTCAGTGGATGATGTATACATTTAGATATCACAGAGCTAATTAGATGGATGGCTCATGTGCATGACAACTGGCAGTGATCAAAAGTGAAAATCGGTTAGCCTCTGTCTCTCACAGATTTCTGAACACTGCAGTTAAAGCAGGTCTGAATGAAGATATGCACTTTAAAAACAGATTTAAAATGGAAGTATATAAATTACGTCATGTTTCAATGTCAAGAGAATTTTTCTTTTTTGTACCTCACCAGCTTAATGTGTATGCTGTTCAAGCGAATGCTAGCTCTGAATTTATGGATATTTTATTGACAATTCACATCACTCTCTGAAGTAAATCCCGTATGGTACAGGAAGTTATCATACCCACAGAAAATATCTTAAATGTGACTAAAATGCTTTTGTTGCCTCAGTTAACGAGTTAGCATTTAGCTAACTGCTCGCATAATCATCTTCAGTGTGTTTGAGGGAGAAGACCAAAGTGCTTATTTTACTTTTTCTTTGTCTCTGCTGGAAAAAAAGAATGTATTTGCAGCATTATGCTTTAAAATATATTTGTTTCCCTTTGGAAATACCTTTAAGTTGTGTTATTGTTTTTTATTTGGCATTGTGCTTTTTGTTCTTTCATCATTCATTTGTAAAGGTTGTTTCTCACGCTAGTTGGAAAGGGGAGGCATGATTTACCGTGTTTTTAAGGAACAAATAAGTTTGAAATGTATGTATGAAAATCAATCTAGGTAAAGGACTCTGATGTTGTGATTCTGTTTTCAGAGAGTCAAAAAATTTAGATTTTTTTTGTGAACTGGTCTGGCCACAAAGTCTACATTTTTATAATAAAAATAAAAATAAATGGATGTTGACTCAATGATTGTTTTGTTGTCTTTCTGTATTGTAGAAAGATGCTGTATCTTCTGCTGGTAGCATAATGGAATTTCACAATTCACTCAAATGAAGGAACAAAACTGCTTTGACTTCCTTATGACATTATGCTACGACATTTTTTGTAACATACAATTACTTTTTATTACACACACTATTTCATGACTTTTTTTGACATGCTGTACCATGACTGTTTTTGACTTTTTTTCGACATGCTATACTATGACTGTTAATGACTTTTGACGACATTCTATATTATGACTGTTAATGACTTTTGACGACATTCTATGACTGTTTTTGACTTTTTTCGACATGGTATACCAGGGGTATTTAATTAACAATCCAAAATCTCCTCGGGCAAAGGTCCGGAACATTACAATAATATCTAACTTGCGCTATTTAGTGCTGTTGGAGAAATTTATCATACCGTTCTCTTAGTTAACTTGTATTCCTCAAAACCTGCAGAAATGCAGACGAGGCCAACAGACTAATTGAAATGAGCTCATGTCAAAGGTATTTTAGCTTTTCTTTCTCTCTGTAGTGTTATCCTTATGTCACCACTTAAAGGTATTTTAGTATTTCTGACTTGCAGTAGTGTCATCCTGATCTCACCACCTAACCCTCTTCCCACCAAAAGGCTGGAATCTGGCCTTGGCGGGTGCATCGGCAGACAGAGGAGGACAACATCTGCCAAGTGGGGGTGAAGGGAGAGGAGAGATAATGTGTATATATACTCTGTTTTGTCTATTCATTGTTGTTAGACCTCCGAACCATCCGTGGGGAAAGAGCTCTATCCATTCAGCTGAATTATTACAAACTGTCTGTTCATTAAATATGTTTTAATACTTTAAGAAGTTCGTCATCTGGTTGTTTCTCACAGGGAGGTTAAAAATATTTTTTTCCACTACACTGTACAGATAAATATGAAGTTATAAGATAATAAGTAACTCACCCTCAAGATTTGGGTCTTGGGGTAAACAAATCTCCAGCACACCGACGTCTTGTTTCCTTAGTAGAAACTCAAACACCTCCTCATCAACTTCGGTCTTCGATTCATCATAGACCTTTAAGTCCAAGGTTGGAAGGTCAAATTTCGTGGTGACTGTGAAGACAAAATAACAATGTAACCCCAATCTCATGTAGGGGTGGGGATGAGCCCCCCTCCTCATTTACAAATAATTTGAAACCAATAAATACCTCACAAGATGATTAATCAACGTTAAATACTTTTTCTTGCCTCATTGAGCCATTTTCCCTTAAAGCCTTTTAGAATATCCCATAAACTGTGTTTAGTGTAGAAGTGCTCTCTAAAGTTGACTTGACGTTTACCTGATAAATGATTGTCAGTTGTAAACAAACATTACAATCTTAAACTGCGGGATTTACTACAAGTTTACTCTGGAAAACACCCGGCAGTAAGGTGACTTCCCTCTAAAATAGTCGCAGTGTCAGTGTAACTGAAACTTTCCTATAATTAATACCAAATTACACAGGTCTTTCCAGGAAATGTCTTTATTTTAATTACAAAATATTAGGGAATTACAAACCCATAAAAAAAAGTGTTTCACATCACAACAGTAAGGTCTGAATGGAGTTTCAAAGATCTCTCCACCTTATCAGGGATATTTTGTGGTGGAGAATTGTGAATCCTCAATTTAATTGGCCTAAATATATTTTAACAAAAGGATAAAGTCTGTTGGTAAAACCCTCCAGTTCAGAGAAACACATTAAAAGATAGTTATTTCCCTAAGTAGAACTCAGTAGAAGTTGTTCAAGACACAGGCAGTCAGACACTCAGTCAGTTTTAATACAAAAGTGAAATTATTGATCGGTTACTCAAAATGGACTTCCACATTGTATTTCATGTTTGTCTGCAACTCTCTCGTTTCTTTAAATCAGGGCTTTAACTGTTCTTCTGCCACTTCCTTTTATTAAAGTTTGGAACTATTTATCTTGCACTGCACTGACAACTCACAATTTTGACACTTGTTGTAAGACAAGATTTCCAGATTTTGTAATACATCGTAAAATAGTTTTTTTGTTTGCTTCATGGCATCAGTTTTAGTTGGAAACAGGAAGCGACTTGTATCCTGTCGGTCAATTTCTGGTTAAATTGCTGCTTCAGCTCGACAGCGTGCAGACTGCGGTTAAACCCTCCTGATTATTTTTAAGAATCAAACTGCTGTCGCAACACCAAACAGGATCGTTACATTCTTTAATTTTTCACTTTAATTCAGTGGCATTCCACGAGAACACGACAAAAACATGTGATGTAAACAGCAGTGGTGAGAGGTGTGTGTATGTGTGTGTATGTGTGTATGTGTGTGTGTGTGTGTGGGGGGGGGGGGGGGGGGGGTACAACACTGTCTGGCTTCCCATTTGTCAACAATAATGTACGAAAAACACAACATACAATGAAATAAAACAAGAAAATGTATAAAAAAATAAAACACTTAATGATAATGCTTAACAGATACACCCGAGGGTCCCCCATTTGGACGCAGAGTACATCAAAACTTAGAGAGTTTTGTGTTAAAAGTAACTGGCAGAGAACCCACGAAGAACGAATATAGTGATGTTATAGTTCTGCAGAAACCTCAGCGTCCTGGGAACAACATGAACTAGGTCACTTCTACATGAGACAAACACATCTCCCATCAGCCAAGCAAACAAATAACAAAATATCATAAATCATACTCGATATGACTGGGACAGACCGGAGAAAAAGGCTGCTACACTCCGTTAGCAACGTGCTACCTACGAACATGCAGCATGAAAAAGCACGAGCGCCTGACGGAGATTACGGACATAGTTTCCATTTCTCTCCCCGGTAAACCATCGCAGAGATATTCAGCTTCGAACACAAAAAGTCACACAGCTTTCATCGAATATTGTACTTACTTTTGGTCGAATCTCAGCGAAAAAATGGAATATCTCCGTACTTCCAACGCATGTTTGTCCAGCTGCTGGTACTCCGTGTGAATCCGTTCGATTCGTGTCTCTCCGACACTCCTCGGATTCTTGGGAGGGTTGGAAGCTCAGCAAATCAGATTTCAGAGCTGGACCTTTTTGAGCTTTATTGGCTAATAGTGCTGTCAATCATCTAGCTTTCAATTCCAGGCAATTCTATTGGCTCCTACGGTTCGAAGGATGTCTCAATGGTGAAAATCGGAGAGGGGGGGGCTGAGATACAGCCCTGAACAGAGAGTCGAAGCAGGATTTGACCTTAAACTAAATAACTAAAAAGGGCATAGAAAGAGCTTAAAACACTCAAAAAAGGTCCAATCTTCGGTCTATTGATTCAATGAACATCATGAGTGATACATAGAAGTGATATAGAATGTTTTTGAATTTTAAAAATGCTTTTTTATTCAAATATTGGAGTATTTGATCAGTTTTCTAATTTGAAATGCTCTATATTTCATAAATGTTTCACTGTATCTATGTATAGCTGTGTATATAGAGCCTATATCAGTTGTTCTAAGAGCCCAGCATATTAAAAGTCTTGGATACCCATACTTTCCAAAAAACAATACCCTAAAAGTGCTGTTTTTCAAGATCGAGCTTTTGAGTTTTCCAAGTTCTGCTGTGTTCCATCCTTATCTTATGTGAACCAGTAACATGTATTCTGATAGTTCCATGATTTTTCTCATCTCAAAAATATATAAAAAAAGTTTTTTTTTTTTTTTTTTGTTTTTTTTTTATACAATTAATTAGGTATTTCTTATCTTTATTCGAGCTGAGGCCTGCAAATAGGCCTCGTTTTTAAAAGGTTAATATGACATGACAAGAGTTATTTTTGGAAATTTCATCAGAACTTGCGTGTTTAGTACAAAATCTGCTTCAGGATGGAAAACATCCGCCTGTCCCGAAACATACTTATATTAATATAATATTAGTAAAAAGCATCAGTATAGAGTTCAATAATACTGCTTCATTAATTACAATGTGCATGGAATAAAATGTTCATAGAGCAGATTGTGCCGAGCAGCTGTGTGTGTGTGTGTGTGTGTGTGTGTGTGTGTGTGTGTGTGTGTGTGTGTGTGTGTGCGTGTGTGCTACTTAAAACAACAGCCGAACATTTTTGGATATCCTCTTGTCACCTCAACCAGAATCCAAATGTGCAAACAAAAATCATTTTTGGTTTTAAGAGCAACGTAACATAAATAACAACATGTAAACCAGACAGCTTTGGAGTTGTTGGAAGGTGGATTTTTTTTTTTCTTCGCTTTTGATGAAGCTAGGCTAGCTAGGCTAGTAGTTTCTCCCTGCCTCCAGTCTTTGTGCTAAGCTAGGCTAACACGTCCTGCACTTATACTTGTGCATGTCACACAGAGACGGAACTGATGTCCATCTTCTAATACGACTCTGGAGAGGACAGAGAACAAGAGGATTTGGCCAGAAATGACAAACTGTTCTTTTGAGGTAATGTTTACTAAAAACTAGTATAACTCCTGTGGACTGTCTGCAGCGCCCCCTGCTGTGCAACAACAGTCCGTCTGTCTGATCGTGAGTCAAGTCCTCCAACGAATCTGTAAATCTTCTTCGTGTGAGACACTTTGCAAGAAAGTGAAGTTGTGCCAGAAACTCCCATCATTTCGGCTCAGTGTGAGGTCACAGGTCTGTAATGGCAGTCTGGTGTCTGTAGAGACCAAATGTTTTTTTAGAGCAGACACTAGCTGTGTCTCAATTCAGGGGCTGCATCCTTCGGAGGACCCAGCCTTCGCGGTCTACGTCGGCCGCGTCCTTTGAGGACCGCGAAGGCTGGACCGTGCGGTCTCCGAAATGAGACGGCCTACGCTACAGAGGACTTCCTGTTTGCGTCACCAGCTGTTCCAGCCCCCCCCCCCTTGCTGCTCCATCGCAGAATCCCTGCTCAGCAGTATTATATCTATATGTATATATACATATATATATATTTTAAATATATATAATATATATATATATACACACACAAATACATTAAACTAAAACCTTTTCAGTATATATACTGTAAAGGTTTTTTAATCATATATTCAATAACTCATTCATAGTTCTTTTTCATAATAGTTTTTCTAAATTAATAATCAATTACTATATTAAATAATTTTCAATCAGTTATAGTTCTTGTAATTAAAACAATGTATTTATTAATAACTTTATTTTATTTCATTCACACATGCATATATATTTACATATATATTGCAATCCTAAGGCAGAGGAAATCAATCAAGGCAGTTAACATTAACAACAGCAGCAAAACAAATGTCAGCAAACATGTTTATTAACTTGCAGTAACACATATGCACATACATTATATGTTTTATATAAATCCCCCCCCCCCCCCCTTGCAGGCACATTTTCTCCAAAATTGTCCAAATCACATTGAGAAAATGATGAAAAGTTAAACAGTTATCAATAAAGTTAACACAAGGATGCAAACCTAGAAGATTGACACATTTTACACAGCAGAATATACACAAATACACACAGAAATCATTTACATGGATGTCTTATTTCAATTAAAATAAAGAGAAGAAAAAGGTGACATAACTGTCATCTCTGTGACAGTAACAATAACACATCAGAAGGATCTACTGGTTGTGTTATTAGTAAGGCTTTGTACAGGATGAGAGTTGATGTAACTGTAACCTTAAGTACAGGATGGTCAAATGTAGATATTACAAATGGACTAATGTCTTAATTCAGGGTCATGGTTGCTGAATGTTTGTCCGTCGTTCTCCCCCTCAGCTCCTGACTCCCTGTAACAAAACAAGAACAGAATTAACAAAACACTCAAATTCAGTGTATTCGTGTAATTAATCTCAACGTTTGTAACGTTACCGTGATATCTCGGGTTGATAACCGGTCTACCTGAGCTCACGTTGGTCCGTTAATATGAAGTATAAATCATCTGTAAAATCGTCACAATCTCAGTAAGATATCAGTGAACCTCTGAGGTTTGAAAGTGAAGTTATTAAAAGTTACGTTACAAACTACGGTCGGATGCAGGCAGACGAGCTGGTAATAGCGCAGCGGCTAACGCTAGTTAGCTTGTCAGCTACGAACTTCACCAAACTTAACCGATCATTTTAACACACGTGTGATGTTATAAGATCGCTTATTTGGCTTTAACATTAGTATCGGTGACATTCTAGTGAGTTGAAACCCAACACTTACATTTAAAAGTGAATCCTGCCGTTTCTCCAGCTCCCGCATCAATCGCCGCCATGTTGGTTCAAACAAAATCTTCATCGGCACGCAATGCATCTCGGGATATGCTGGGCCGCGAAGGATCCATCAGATGTGTCCTCCAAATCTGGGACCTGAAGGCTGCATTCGTCGGCTGCATTTGAAGGAGTCTTCAACAAACTTGCGAAATGGGACGGTCTAGTCGCAGCGCTGTGACGCAACCGGTCTACGAATGCAGCCTTCGAAGGATGCAGCCCCTGAATTGAGACACAGCTACAAAACGTGTGGGCGAAGCCACATCCCTTTAAATCGAAGTACAACTAAAGGGGCCCAGAATGCTTCAAACCAAGAGTCTGATCAGTCTAATTTGACTGAGTCACACTTTGTACAAACTACTTGGTTTGAAGCACATTGAGGCCTTTGAAGAGCCAGCCGAGCCCTGAATCCATGTGTGTAAATCATCCGCCCGTCATACGATCACCCGCCAACGACCAACCAAGTGCTGAACAGTCATCTGTCCGTCTGTCCGTCCGTCCACCGATCAACCCGTGAGCTCCACAGGAAGCTCCCGGCTGCACAGCGCCTCCCACTGGCGGGCGAGGAGCGAGATCAGCCTCTCTCTGCTGTCGGCTCCCGGGACGAAGACGCACCACTGGACCTCGCCCTCCGCGCCGCTGCTGGCTCCGCCCCCTCCGTGCGGGGCCTCCTCCTCCCCCGCGGCGGCGAAGTGGTCCATGGTGAGGTGGCAGAGCAGGTCGGGGCCGTGCAGGTCATCCAACACCAGGGTCAGAGCCTGAGGGTAAGTCTGGTACCCCAGCAGGACCCGGTCCAGGTCCCGGATCCTCCGAGCCTCACGCAGCTGGTACCGCTCCCTGCAGGAGGACATGATGAGGAAGATGAGGAGGATGACTACTACCATACTGCTAAATGAAAGACTCCTTTCACAATGTCACTTGATACATTGTTATCATAAAAATATACCATGAGTGTTTTTGACTTTTTTTTCGACATGCTATACTATGACTGTTTTTGACTTTTTTTGACATGCTATGACACGCTATATAATTAAGTATCACATATATTAAATCATGTAACTTTAAAATATGCATTCAATTGGCTAACTAAACAAAGGACTGTACTGTATATAAAATGGCAACCAAGATTCTGATGCCTGGTTATAAAAATGTAAGTAATGGAAAAGCAAATGTTGCCCTTTTAGTTGTTTTTGACACTAACTCATAATAGGGGGAATTATGTACAGGTGACAAGCTTATTATATCATGCACTTTCATGTCATGGTTCATTGTTGTATACATTTCAACCACTAACAAGACAGAGATGACAGATTTAAAAAACCTTTTTATTAGAACAATACAGCAGATATAAAGGTCTATTGCAATCAAACACTCATCCCATGATAATGGAACATGTGCTTCAACAGACAATTTTCGCTCACCAAGAGAAATAAATTAATGAAGTAGATAAAACAAAAACAGAAAATGAAGAACAGAAAAGAAACACTGAGAAATTGTGTTCAAATTCCAGCTCAGAAAAAGCTGCCATCAAATAGAAACGTGCAAACCTCAATTTCAAACAATCATAGACATACAGTTTATGATAAGCTCAGAATTGTTGCGTTTTGTGTGTTTCCATTGTGCTGGAGCGAGATTTTGGTATTGCCAGGACACACATTTTTAAAAGGTTCCCCTTGTTTTAATCGCCAAGTCTCCATATACGAGGCAGTTCATGTGGCCTTGAAGTAGTTAACTGTATCAGATTTTTAGATGAGACTTGTTTTTTAGGGCGAGAGAGACTTTGTACTCAGAGCCTCTCTACTCTAACCTCACATGACCTCCGGCTAAATGCAAGAAATAAGTGATAAATAGTAGAAAAGAAAAAAAGAGAAAATAAAGCTTGCAATAATACCAAAAACAGCAGTGAATGAATTAAAATGCAATCCAATCAAAAAGACAGAGTATCCAAAGAAGGACTACAATGAAAAAAAAAAAATCATAAATATGACTCTGGGGCCTTGTTATAAAAAATATCTTTAAGTTATGCTTGATATGTTTTCACAAATCAGTTCAGGGCATGTAATATAAAAGAGTCAACTTATGTTGATGACATGGAAATTAGTTTTATCTTTCTTAGACAATTTACAATAAGAAGATAAATAAAAATGGCTACATATCAAGAGGACTCTTTTATACATCATAGTTTTGACTTTTGATTTGGTTTTAAGCACAAATGTTCACATGGGAACGTTTTATTCATGATCCTGATTTGAGATCTATTCTCCAGCTTTGTGATGCTTGACGAACACGAGGATGCCGGTTAAACACAAAAATGGAAAATACTGAGTAGCGGACAGACGTTCAGCTGTCTCCTCGTTTATTTTTCGAAGTTTTTAGGCCAGAAAAGTGACTCTAAGTTGTCAATGTCAGCGACTTTTGAAGTTGCCGTTTGTTAAATAAGATTCTGATGTTGTGCTGTATAGTTCCTCCTTGCCTCCACTAGTCGTCCTTGCATATACAGACTACATGAAGTTTACATGAAGTTTACATGAAGCGCTTCCCACCAACCGCAGTTATATTGTATTATTCTCACCATTGCACCTCAGTAAGTGTAGATATAACACCTCCATCATCTAACATTTATTTATTCCTGCCATCATAAGATTTTTTTTTTTCATATATATTTCATACAAATCTATAACCCAAAATTTAGAAATCTTATTTACATGGAAAACTTTTTTTTTTTTTTTTTTACTTTTAAAAGTGACTATTAACCCCAGTTCCCAACATCTCACCCTGCAACCTTCACAATCATGGAAGAAATCCACTCAATTCTTTTTTTATCATATTCTAATGCTTTAAAGTGTGATTTAGAAAACAGCATCAGCAAAAACACATCAAAATGTATTTTTTTAAAGCCACAATTATGCTTCCTTTTCAAATCAAACCATTAAACTCTTAAATGTCAGAACTCAACACAGAACACAATGTAGCATTACTGAAGGGAGGCTTTGAATTCCTTGCCTCCCTCACAAACAAACAGAGATATTTCCTTGAGAAAGCAGAATCTCAAAAACTGGTTTATAAAACACACCATCTTGGAGTGGTTTTATAGGAGGAGCAACAAAGCCAGAAGAGGTGGAGATCGACAGAAAGAAAGACAGGCAGACAGAGGGACAGAAAGAGAACAAAAACCCTTGTCAGTCAGTTTTAATGGCGCCCCTTTGGAGGCAATCCTGTGTATTACGCCCACAGACACCAGACAAGCCACGTCGGTCTTCAGTTTAGGGGGAGAGTGTGTGTGAGTATTTTAGGTTTTGTGTGTGTGTGTGTGTGTGTGTGTGTGTGTGTGTGTGTGTGTGTGTGTGTGTGTGTGTGTGTGTGTGTGTGTGTGTGTGTGCGTGTAGTTTTGTGCATATTATTAGAACCAGTGTCTCCCCATAAAATGTGTGTGAGTGAATGACTGAGTCAGTTTGTGTGCGTTAGAGAGTGCCGTCCTCGGTGCAGCCCCCTCCGGCCTTGTGGCGAAACTCCTGCAGGTTTGAGACGCCGTGGAAATGAACAAAAGCTCCTGCGACCACCAAGATGTGAAACAGCTGGTGGGAGTGGAACTAGGAAAGAGAGAGAGAGAGAGAGAGAGTAAATTAAACGTGTGCTTTAGCTTTTACTACAAGGAACTTTCATTTTGTAGTGTTTCCGAGCTCCAAAATTCAATCCAAAACGCCTATCATTTTTCTGCAGCATAGAGGAAAGTGGCTCCAACTTTGAGAACTCATCCCTAATATTTTGTTGCCCTGTGTGTGTGTGTGTGTGTGTGTGTGTGTGTGTGTGTGTGTGTGTTTGTTAGTCACTTACCCAGATGTCACACTTGCCAGGGAAGAACCTCTCCGGGATGCGAGCGGCGTACAGACAGGCTCCTGTGATGTAGAGCGTCGCCATAAGCAGCAGCCAGCCCATCTGACCCATGGTGGTCGCCTTGATCAGACCCTCACTGATGACAAAGTGCAGGGAGGGAACCACGCCACTCAGACCCAGACCCACAAACACTCCTAAACACAGACAGTGAAAGAGAGAGACACAGATTGT
>NW_027176717.1:1113737-1173737 GCF_023349555.1 Cebidichthys violaceus
TGTGTGAAATTGTACATATGTTTGGTTTAATGAGGATTATCTAAAAGATGAAACAAGAAGTTTAGAATATAAAAAAGAAGAAAAGCACCAGTGAGTGTGTGTGTGGTGTGTGTGTGTGTGTGTGTGTGTGTGTGTGTGTGTGTGTGTGTACTACCTAGCAGATGTGTCCAGATGTTCCCTGTCTCTGTGTGGATTCTGAAGATGCTCTTGAAGCAGGCGCGAACGAAGGCATGGGCGGCCTGTGGCCGTGAAGCAGGAAGTCGTTGTCCTTCAGCCAGTCGGGGAGCGACGTCGTGAGGTATGACGCGCCACCGGCCCTCCCACACCTGATTGGTTAATAAAAAGGACACAGATAGTGACATCATATTGAAGTTTAGAAAATCAACCTAAAGGCTGGAGTGAAAGGTAAATGTTAATTAGAAAAGAACTCCTGATCACAATGCCTTTCATTAGAAGCAGCTGGTTGTTTACCAAATGTCTTGAAATAGGATGTGTGTGTGTGTGTGTGTGTGTGTGTGTAGAGGGGGAGTACAGTATGTGATCACGAGTGTTAGTGTAGGTGTCAATGAACAGTATCAGGGTCGAGTGATGTAAATAAATAACTGTAGTCCGACACTCCAAACACCCTTAATGGAGAGAACAGAGAGAGGAGAGAGAGAGAGAGAGAGAGAGAGAGAGAGAGAGGAGAAGAAGAGAGAGAGAGAGAGAGAGAGACTCCATTGACAGTTTCTTTCCAGTGATTAATTTCCCTAATTTACAACCTGCTGTTTGCAATTTCAGCAAACTCTCAGAGTGTGCGTATGTGTGTGTGTGTGTGTGTGTGTGTGTGTGTGTGTGTGTGTGTGTGTGTGTGTGTGTGTGTGTGTGTGTGAATATTAGTCCGAGCTGCTGTATTAAGTCAACATTCCAGTAGTATCATCTTACAAACAGACACTCTAACGCCTAATGTCTGCCTTTTAGTTAATTTTCATTTAAAAATAATGAAATATAGTTGATAAAGAAAACGCCTACAAGACAAAAACTGGCTTCTAAGAATTTGTGAAATCCATCAACCATAATGATGTTCTGGCAATGTAAATAGTAGAAGAACAAACCAGTAATGAGCTATTTTTTAGTAACTCTGCACTCTCAAATGACTCTGTAAAACAGTTGTGACTAGTAAACTGTTTTTTTTACAAGTGACTGCTGTGTATTTTGGACATTTTCCAGTTTGGCTTGTACCCCAGACTCACTAAACATGTTCTGTAAAGAGATAAAGCAGAGCATACAAATATAAAAAATGCAAAACCCCGGCACATGCAGTCTGTTCGGGACACAAAACTCTGTTTTCGTTGTGTTTTTTATGGTTTTATTGGTTCATTTTGCTATGTGGTTTATTGAGTGTTTATATAAAACCACCTTGGTAAAACAAACATCTCTCTTGGGAAGATAATCAAACTTCGTGGGCGGTGGATTTAAAGGTGTGGTGCTCCAAAACGTCTGTATAGATAAATTAAGGGGCAGTGTGTGTGTGTGTGTTCATCACCTTGTGTACAAACTCCTCCATCCTCTCCATGGCATGGTGAGCCTGCAGCAGCGGAGTCATTCCCTGAAACCTTCATCACTGCTCCTCTCCTCCTCTTCCCTCCTTCTCCTCCTCTCCTTCGCTTCCTCTGTCGTCCTCTTCATCTTTTCTCTTCTCTCCTCATCACACTCCGGGACCCTCTGACAGGAAGAGAAACGGACACATCGGACAAAGTGATTTTAGGACATTTTCTCTTGTCTCTCTTTTTTTTAAAATTATTTCAGCTTTATTGGACAAATGAAGTTGGAACATCAAGGACCCAAATTTAATTTGAACCTGCTTCAAACATAATATCCATTTCAGAAATGTGTGTGATTTTATCAATTCCCAGTATGCATAATCCTGCCGTCACAAGCGAATCATATTCAACGTCAAAAGAAAACTTCTTCAGGTTCATTATTGATATTTTAAGCTGCTGAACAGTGATGTTTGACAACAAAACATGGACTCATCTTTGTGACCACAAACTGTGGAATATGATCAGAAATGATGTTCTTCATACAGTTGAATCAGTGTAAAGAACGCACAGACTGAGAACTGAATTAATGCTGATTACAATACTGATTAGTGCGAATTGGGCTTTTCGGTCTAATTGCATGTACTGTATTCAAATCTGATTACTAGAATTAGAACAAGCAAAAGTTAAAAAACACACCAAATAGCTAATTTTTGGATTGAACAGATGTCGACACAGTTCTATCCATTCATCTATTTATAAAGAGAAGATTAGACAGGCAGTGTGAATTCAATCCAACGCAATAGCTGTCACAGCTGGGGAGCTGGGGACAGAGTTAAATACAGGCATTCATCGTAACTGACAGACAAACAGTCGCACACACAGTTGAGCGCACACTGATCCACTAAAAACGGCGGCGATGTCGTGTTTGGATTCAGGTATAAAAAAAAATAAAATGATAATGTGCTGGCACACAAAAAAGAGGCATTGTGTGAACACAAAATTTATATTTCTTAAACACCAACAGACACGCGCACACACTCCAGCTGAAAGGAAGTGATTAAAAAAAGATGAGCTTTTATCCTCAAACAACAAAAGAAAAAAAACACTGACAGAGTGAGACAATTAGATAAAAGCAGCAAGACAGAGAAAGATAATAGAACAAGAGCAGAATGAGAGAGAAGTCCTGTTGTATATATAATGCATGACTAACCCATTTTAAAAGACCCACCAGCAAACTGCATGGAGTGTGTTGACCGCGATGTCTGTTATGTGGACATGTACATGTCTCACATATTCAAAGTCTGTAGACAGAACAACACTTTCAGGTTCATAAAGTCAGACTTTGTTTAGTCTGACATCTGCCTGTGTGCGAGTGTATAGTTTGTGCTTAATCATGGGTGAGGATGAATCTCAGTCTGCAGCTGTATACAGTAAGAAAGGGACACTCGCATACACACAAACAGCTTAAAAAACACACCTGAAGGGGGAGCGACTGTAAAACCACGACCTCTGAGATAGAGGTGAAACCTGCCATTGATTCCTGCATGTGTGCGTGTGTGTGTGTGAGAGGGTAAGCGTCAGTGATGGAGTATACTATGTGAGCAGAGGGTATCTGTGTGACTGCCAAGTAGTCACGTGTGCTCTGCAGCCTCTCGTGTGTGCCCATGCATGCATGTAATATAGGTGCAAGCTTAAATCCAGATGCTGCCAGTCTCGCTGTGGGTTGTGAGGTTATTGTTGACGGACTGGAATAGAGGACTGTGTGTCACACACTCACATAGATAGGGGAGGGGAGGGGAGGAGAGAGAGAGAGAGAGAGAGAGAGAGAGAGAGAGAGAGAGAGAGAGAGAGAGAGAGAGAGAGAGAGAGAGAGAGAGAGAGAGAGAGAGAGAGAGAGAGAGAGAGAGAGAGAGAGAGAGAGAGAGAAATAGAAAGACAAAATGTGTGCTTGCTGGAAATGAGTCACATCGCTCTCTCTGGGAGGGGGCGAGGGGCTACATTTCTGGGGTTCCGGTGCAGCCTGAAGATAAACGGGCCAAAGCTTCCTTCTCTGAGCACTGCTCTTTTGTTTACAGTCTGATTAGCAACTTGAGATGCGGGACTGGAGTTGAGAGATGACATGCAAAAGCAGATATCTTCACAAGAAGCCAATTTAGACGCTCATTTTAAACCAATAAGAATTTAGCGGGAAAGAGGAAGCTGTGGTTGTCTGCAGATATTCTGAGAATAACTATACTAAGAAATTGAAAATGAAGAAGAAACTGATTTTCTCCCGCAAAACGTCTGTTCGGCTGCACCAGACTTAATCTGGCATGTGGAAGCCGCAGGGTTGATGTTCAGCAGCAGGTGATGCAGGGAGTCTGGCCGTCAACTGCTCTGCTGAATTTGCTGTAATCAGATCTAATATCAACTCAAGAGTGAAGATACAGACAGGAGGACTGTAGGAGTGAAGTGGGCTACGGTTCTTGGAAGTGCTGCTATCCCTAACACGTTTAGACGCTCGTTACTTGGACAAAAGGCACACGCGATTCAACCCCAGCTGTCCGGCCTTCAACAAGTTATTAGGCCCAGGTTAGGGAGTCAAATTGCTCTCTGTGTGAAAGTGGTCAAGGATATGATCCCGTCCCTCAGGGAATTTTCCATTCTCAGCACTGAGAGATCACTATGTACAGTAACAGTAAGCCACATTGAGTAATCATGATCTCACTTGTTGTCGTACTTTGGTAGAGCGCAGTTTTCTAGGCAGACATTTTTCCGGGAAAAGACTGAAGGGACATTTACATAACATATTCAAACCTGTAAGAGGGACGCTAGTGTATTATTAAAGTAAACATTTGGCTATAAGTGGAGTTTGGAGGAATCTGAATAAGTATGATTAGAAGTTAATGTTACAAACCTTACATGGTCCATATAAGATATCAAATCTCAGAGTCAAGACTTCCAACACTTCTCACATAAGCATGAGCTAAGCAGATAGTCATGAATGAAATACAGATCCGGGAACAACAGAGGGCCGAGGAAACCTCTCGGGACTCATGGTCTGCTTAAGATTAAATGAGGCAATTTTTCTTAAAAGCCACTAAAGACCAATCTCTCCCTCTGTCAAACACACGTACTTAAAAAACATATATCCAGCTCTCCTCAGACTCATTTACCATTCTGTACGTAGACCTGGCTAATGACTTTTGCCTGACTAATGACTCTTCACACGCACACACCTGAACTACTGTGTGTGTGTGTGTGTGTGGGTGTGGGTGTGGGTGTGTGTGTGTGTGTGTGTGTGTGTGTGTGTGAGGGAGAGGAGACATTTGAGGAAAAATCTCCCAATCTTCCATCTAAACATGGGACTTTAGACTCAACGTAGACAAAGTCACATGCTGGCAGTTTGGTGGAGGGAGGGATCCAGGAAGCAGCTGCCGGCCAACCAGAATACAGCTGAAACTCTGCAGACCAATGACGGCGGAATCTGAACTAATGACGGACCAAAGAGGGAGAAAGAGCTCACCCTTGTACACAGAAACCCCTGCACAGCACAGACGGAGAGATTCGACATGTGACTCACTCACTCTTGGGATTGTAAGAATTTGGAAAAAGACGCCACCCCCTCTCAAAAACAGACAGTATGTTCCAAAACACACACACACGTGTCCGACTCTAAAAAAGAGCACTCAGGCTGCCACAAAACAAACTGTTGTCTCTGTTGTTGCCCGTGACCATGAGGAGGGCATGAAGAATCTGCATTAGCAGGCTAATAAAACTGATTTTTAATTGTTCACAGTTGGAGGGTTTGAAATGAAGGATATTATTTTTTTTTTAAAGCCACTTCAAAGGTGTTGGGTTGTTGCTCTTGCGTCAGTGGATAAGACAATGGAAATAAAACTGGGGAGAGGCATCACCTGCAGTGCCAGGTTGATTTTAAAACCCCATGCTAGGTGTGATCTCAGTTGTTTTCTGAGGGAGTTACCTCAAACGACTTATCAAAAACTATCAACCATCCCTTTATTTATTAATGAAATGAAAAGATTGATGTAATAAATACATTCCAGTGCAATAAATACATTCCAGTTCATTCCTCAAAAACGATGGCAATAATTGATTTCCTTTTTGTTATTGAAAACATAATGAACTTACACATGCCCCTTTCCTCTGTAGCAGCATGTCAGCATTAAAGATGTTTTCGCCCGACAATGTCCGAGGGTTTAATGCATTTTGATAACAAGAAAGCTAGAACGACCTTAATGAACGGCGCAACAGGAGGAGCTGAAACAGGACATCTGATCCACCTGAGGCTGGGCTTTACGCATGAAAGCAATAAAGACAAACCTTCGGCACAAAGAGAGGATGTTGAGAGGATTCAAAGGTCCAAAATCTCAAGCATTGTTTGCTGGTATTTGTTCACCGTTTATTGGTATTTCCCTTGTTTTGTTGTTGGTGGTTGAAGTGTGTGTGTGTCATAGAATTCCATATGATTTTACACTATGTGTTGAGCTTGTTTCACTGTCTGTGGCGCATGTTCACAGAGAAGCATCTGTTGTCTCTGTAACAGTCTACTTATTGGAAAAGCTCCTCTAGAAAAGGACAGGATTACATCATCTGACTTTATTTAGTTCTTCGACTATCTTTAGAACTCTGCAGGATCTTTTCTCCACTCTCCTGAAAATCTAATTTTCATTAGTTGTACGAGCACAAACTTTGCATTGACGCTGACTCACCTAAAGCTCACACCATCAACACTTCTTCCAAGCCTTAATAACCTAAATCGAATTAAACAATCCGTAAAAGACAGTCGATTGAACTTTAATGACACTGAACGTTTGCACTTACAGATCCCCACTGAAGATATAAACTATAGTATTTGTATTTGTGTTACTTTTAGAGGCATCGTTATGATACGCTTCAAGTGTAACGGCTTGAAACACGTCTGATAACCAAATTTCCATATCAAACATTTCTTACTAACAGGCTGAGATTGTTGGCAGGTAAACAGCTATTGTTTGGAAATTCTTTTCTGCAGCGGTAGGGCGTGATCAGGAAGACACGCAAACACCAGAATCTTACAGGGAAAAGTTCAAAAAGGTCTGCAGAACAGGAAACTTAGTTCAACTTGGTACAAATAATTGTTTGAAAAAAATAAATCATCCCTGTAGCTTTTATCAGATTGGATGAGATGCCTCACTGTTTCTTATTTTTTTGCAAAACATAAAGTATGATACCGACCCCCGAAGCTATACCGCACACTCACAAACACATTTCGGAACGCACACTAGCACCTACCCAAAAATACCGAAAGATTTTCAGAGCAGCCTGCGTGGGTGTAAAGACAGCCTGCCCTCGCTGATAGGGGCAAAGGGGCCCGAGCGTCCTCTCAGGTGTCAGAGTCGTGTTACAGCAGTTAAAAAAAAAAATACACACAATACACACACACGGACACTATTGTGTTTCAGCTCAACGGCTGTATGCCGATAGCTTTACACACTGAACAACAGACCGGTAGCTTTGTCTGCACACACGCACGCGCGCGCGCCCACACACACACACACACACACACACACTAAACGGGAACACGAGTGATGCCTCTGAGGGAGAGTGTCTGGCACATTTGTTTGATCAGAGCGATAGGTTGCCTTCTTGGGATGCTAATCACACAGATATTTTGGTATATATTTTGTTTTCCTTCCAGGAAGATGTCAGTATTTAGACATAACAGGCTTATTTTTAGCGGCTGTGAATCTTGGACACATTCCGTATCCACATCACTTTAGACTACGAGTGGAACTAGAACCAAACATCAGGCGAAGCTGAGCCAACCCGATCATAATTACAATATTAATTAGTATAGCACAGAATGACTCATCAGCGAGTTTGAAAAGCCTTGAAGGCGGTGAGGTTGTTGGAGGCTGGGAAACAAGCTCATGATCAATCTGAGCAAAAATCAAGTTCCAATAACCTGCTGGTAAAACCTGAGAGACCGATTACATATTCTCCTTCAGTAACTATTTTTGTCGTGCCCCTGAGCAAGGCGGTAAACACCCTACTGCACTGGTTGTGGTGCCCGCTGACAGTTGTAGTGCATTCAAGGTTTGTCTTTGTTTTTAACTTTTATCTGCACAAATGTGCTCTTTTCACTGAGTGTACTTTCATTTAATCAAGTTCACAGGTTTGCGTGCCTGTTTTCAGTCTAGTCATGAGTGTATTATCTCTGGCAATGTGTTGCACAACTACTTGCACTGTTTCACATACTTGTATGAATTTATTTCTCAATGCAAGTCTCACATGTCGCCCAAAAACTAACGTTAAATCCAAATTAGTTCTGAACTTTAAATTGGTCCTTTTCAAAATGAGGTCAAATTATCTTCTAATGTTTAAGTGACTCTTAACATGGTAAAGAATATAGCTTACGTTTAGGCTTCTGTTATTATAATGAAATATTTCGCTGGTCAGCATCTGTTGTGAAACAATATTTCCCAGCTAACAGCACCTACTTAATTAGTTATGTGAGGGTGTGTGTTTTGGTAGGATAGTTTTACTGTGTGACCCATACCGCACCCGATGGCCCTGGCCAACCAGATGACAGCATGTGTGTGTGTGTGTGTGTGTGTGTGTGTGTGTGTGTGTGTGTTGGGTACTCACCCCATTGTGGGAGTTGCACTCTGCGGTGTTGAGGTGACTGGTTGGAGAACCTGAGGTGGGTGTGTTGGCTTTCTCCCGGGGGCTCATGGGATCTGTAGGCGTGCCATCTGTCGCGTGTTCAACAAGGTTTGAAGTTCTGTGTCGCAGCACGAAGGCCGGGCCCTCAGCCGGGCCCTCGGCCCCACTCGTCTCTCCTCCGTCCAGCTTGAAACGCTGGACCGGCCTCCACGGAGAGAAGACTTAATGGACGACGATGATGACAAAATCCAGATGAGACCAAACTTGAAGCCTTTGGATGTTTTTGGACTACATGGCAGAAAAGAGAAGGAAGAGAAAAGGAAAAATAAGTAAAACGATGGAAAAAAAACAAGCCCATAAAACAACCAATAAATGTCGAACACCGCTTTAAACCTGAGCAATAAGACGCAGTAAAATCAAGCATTATCGTATCATTAGGTAGTCTTTCATTTGGGCCTGAACGCCCGGACATAAAATATGATGGCGGAGGCATAATCTAGCAGGTAACAGGTCATCTGCTGTTAGTCTGCATCAGAGATAAAGACGATGTTGGTTTATTTCTGTCAATTCAAAAAGTTACCCGTGGCATTGAGGCCTTAAAATACTGGCGTGACTAACACCGGCGGCCAATTGGGTGCCGCTGCCAACTTGCTGTCATGGTGAGTTGCTCAGCGACGAGAGGTGTCAAGGACAGGAACAAGAGACCCACACACAGGAAGTAGACGTGTTGAGAACTTAAGATCCCTCTTTACTTCATCGCTCTCTAAACACTTCACAGCTTGTCTGCTACGAAGCTACTTTAACATGAATCCTTTTTAAATCTAGCCTACTAAAAAAAATCGGGGGGACGACAACAACGACAACAACACAAAAGGCATGTACATACACACCTGTGCGTGTACTTGTAAAGATACACAGACGGACTGTTAAAAACATAATTTGTAAAAAGCTGATCTAAGCATGTAGGGAGCAAAAGAGCTGCAGTGGTGCTTAACTCAAGAACGAGGTAACAAGTTCATACGTGAGAGAGTTGAAGGCAACAGAAAGTCGACTTCTTCACATGCTACTCTGCACCTGACCGTTTCTAAATATGCACAAAGCATTTTTTTGAAATAGCTTTGTTCTTACGTCCTGATAATAGTTTGACACCATTTCTGGATGTGCAAAATTATAGTTTAGAGTGAGTGGGAGGCCAAAGGATTCAGTGCGTTTTCATATCTAGTAACCTAAGTGAGGACATAGCATTGACTTTGGAAGATAAAGTATATAAATAATATACACACAAATAGGTTATAAGAGTCACACTAATATAATCCTTACAACTACTCTATAAAGACAATTTAAACAGCCCTACACCCCTAGAATTAGTGTAAAAATGTAGAATTAGTGAAAAAAACTCAAAAGTAAAAGTAAAAAACACAAGTTTCTGTTGGATTCTAACACTTACAGATACTACAACAATGTTGTTTTACATAGAGCAGGTGTGTGTTCTAAGTGAGTGCATGTACATTAGGGTTTTCCAGAGAATGACGATTATTCTAGAGAAGAAACGGCAGACAGCCACAGCTCGGTGGTTGTGAAAGAACATTGTCACGCTAAAAAAAAGAAACGGATAAAGAGAAAGAACGCAGAAGGTTTCATAATGCATATCAACCAACAGATATTATAAACTATTGTGAATAAGAAGACTCTTTGAGCTGAGACTTTTCCTCCTTCCTCTTTGTCCCCAATCGACTATTTTGGAAAATTACATCGACACACTTTTTGAGTAACTGCACCATGATTTTCTGTCATGATGAGAAGTGAGATTTCACACTGGCTCCCTGTTAACTCGGGAAAACAAGAGGAATAAAGTACTTTTGATGTTTTTTGCAGCTGTAGTCGATTCTCACGATAACACAAGAACAAACAGCTCTCCCGACAATTGAACTAGCTGAGAAGTTTTGTTCAGTGTGGGTCTGATAAGAGTCTGGAAGCAGTAGAAGAAGAAGAAAAACATTAAAGAGACTTGAGTCGACGACCACACTCTGTATCCGCACGCACGCACACACACAAATACAAAACATGCAACATTACAACCATCTTTACAGAATTTTCATTCATCTCAAAACATAGCATGTTCTCTCCATCTATTAATATCTGTGGTCGATAATCTGAACTCATATCAGAGTCAACCCATAGCTGGCATTAACACATCCCCTTTAACTAACTCAACAGACGTATTTACGGAAGCCAGAAACAAACTCAGACGCCACCCTGATGGAGGTCGGATAGACAAACACATGTGGTGAGGTAATTATAACAAAGTTCACTGGAAAAGAATAGTTCGGTGTCCTTCCAACAATAGCTGCTCGGTTGTCAGTACTCTTCTACAGTCAGGGGTAAAAAGACTAGAACACACAAGCACACAACACTGCAGTAGCAGGACGGACAGAACAGAGCAGACTGACCCCATATTGAGATAAAAAAGACTCAACATGATGGAACATAAGATACCAAAAGACGCATTCACATCTCCCAGGGTCTGAGCCAACCCCAAATGTTGAATTTTCTGTTCTGAGAGAACTGCCGACACACCGAATGTCTGTTGACAACAGAATGCTAAATGACTCATCAAGATGTTGCGTGCGGTGTAGCTCCACGATCACTTGGCTCATAAAAGCCCTGTGGATGTCGTACATACGCTCTTGTTCCCCCCCTATTAAAGTCACTGTATGAGGTTCAATTAATTTTTCACACTCAACTTCCGTTAAGCAAACCAATCACGCAGACAGGTTTAGCATCTGCCCCACAGTGATGCTTTAACCCCGGGCCATGAAGTGACTGAGGGGACCGGGCTCATGACCTGCTGGGTAGACCTGGGTCAAGAAAGGGATCCACCAAGACTCAACATCTCTACTGATGTGCCATCGAGCAACACTTCCCTTTCTTGGCTAATGAAACTGCCCCGTAGCCATTGTTTCCTCAACCTTTCCCCCAAATAAATAACAAACACCAGGCAATCAAGGTTGTCTGTTGTCAGCGATATAGAAACCGTCTTTCACTGCACTCACAAGTTCCTCTTTTTAATTTTCAACATATTTTATTCTCTGGACATCATGAAGCAGCTTTGAAGTGACTGAGATGATTGTCCCTTAATAGCTTTCCTTTAAAGCTATTGAGCTTTTAATATTAATAATATTGATTTGACCCACAGGTCAATACCAGCAATACTGTCTCTCTGTGTGTGTGTGTGTGTGTGTGTGTGTGTGTGTGTGTGTGTGTGTGTGTGTGTGTGTGTGTGTCTTGTGTGATTGCATGTTGTGTGAATTGTCAATTTTTAAAACCCGTTATGTGTCTCGTGCACTGAAATGAAAAGACTCCTTGGGGACAATTACATTCTCTAGTACTTCTTATTAAAAAATAAATTAAATTATAAATCATATAAATAATTGTTTGACATTTTTGGAAGTACACTGGTATAAATGGCTTTAAAATGTATATTTATCGGACCTTTTACCTACAGCAGCACCACTGAGTCTACATTTTGATTGTACACTCCATTTTAACTTCCTTTTAAACCTGCACTTTGAGATGAATAGTAACTACACAAATATAGCAGGCTAAGATTAGCATGCTAACAGTTTACACACACACACACACACACACACAGTCATTTATTCACATGCATTATTCCACACAGACATGAGCAATGTGCTGCAGCATTTCTTCAGGCTCAATGTCTCTCTCTCTCTCTCTCTCTCTCTCTCTCTCTCTCTCTCTCTCTCTCTCTCTCTCTCTCTCCAACACATGCACACAAACACAGAAGACAGCTGACTTCATTCCAAAGCAGTGCGGAGTCAGTCATTGTCACTGTAGAGCCGTGAATCGGTGGCTCAAAAACAAACAAAAAATCAATCCTGGCAACCGATAGACAAACAGAACAGGAACTCGGATGAAAAGGGGAAAGAGAGACCGAGGAGAGGAAGACAATAAGAACAAACTGAAAATGTCAATGACACTTGATTTGTTCTCTTGTTATTTTTCTCCTAGAGGGAGAGAGTCGAGTGGTGAAGCCGGGTTGTTGTAAAGAAGAAGTGGAGCGAAAACAAAGAAGGACCCATTTTCTGGTTCTCATACAGCGGACTGGGGACCCATCTGTCACGGCTGTGAACGTTTGCACTATACTAAACATGTGAATGGCTGTCAAGCAACGTGCCGTTTTTTGCAGTGCTGCTTAAACAATGGGGCAATTCCACCTAAAGACACAAAACCCTACTTACTTCGGCGTGACAGTGAGCTTTTTCCATGCCATCCCACCTGGTTTTTCAGGTTTGACAGATGCCCGCAACAGTCAGCAGGAGCATGTTAGAACAGGATACAAAAGGCCTATCTGTTCAAAATCAGTCAAAACAGGTTCACACTGATCCAGATCTTTTCTTTACCCATCACACTTGCAAGAAATTCACAACGTCACAGTCAGCCAAAAGACAGCATCTAGGCTTACGGGGGCATCTAACATATTTACTTAAATTTCACGGTGAAATCAGCTGTGCACTAGTCACACTAGACCTTAGACAGGGAGCAGCATCATTTTTATTGTTAACGTCGATCCAAAAGCCACAAACATATTACATAAGATAACAACTTCTCGTGACAGCACATTTCGCACATTGCCCTTTAATAAACACTGTGAAGACGGACCGGCTGTCATGTCTGTCTCTGCTCTCACTATCTGCTAATCAGTACTAGTCAAACATGAAGATGTAAAGTCAGGGTGTGTGTGGGATGCTAGTAGTTGGGTGTGTAGGAGTAATTTAATATACGGTAGAATTTTTCAATGTTTCTTGTTAAATTGGCAATATCTTAAGTCCCTGATCTTGCTTTCTACGGTAGAAAGAAAAGGTATCTATCTATTGGCTATTTTGCATGGTTGGGAATCCCATTTAATTCCCCAAAAATTGTATTCGTCACTCTAGAGTGAAACTCAAATCATTTGGTGGCGCCGTTGACTTACAGTGCTTTATGCTGTGTGTGTTCCTATGATGGGGAATAGGCATTTGGGGCAGCTTTACAATGATTTAAACCTGCTGTTAGAGACCATGTGACTGCTTTTACTGTTCACTATAGGACAATCTAATCACACTGAGACACGTCAGACTGTTTGCAGGCCAGTTCAGCATTTTTTCACAAAAATATCCTAGTTGCCTTTTTAGCCCACATTAACAGAAATGACAGTACACCATAAAGTACTAATATCAAGAAATATAATCTTACTGCAACTATATTTTATGACAATAACAACTCATATCTGGGTTGTCTGTTTAAGTGCACGTGTCCCCCGGTTACTTCTCAGTCCTGGTACAACAGTGAGTGAGTTACTGATGCCAGCATGTCTTATGATGGAGAGATAAACAAAGAGAACCAGTGTGAAGTGAACCATACTCATACACACCATTGTTCTCTCATTCACGGTATACACAACATCCAGCCACACGCCAAAGATACGACCGAGTACACTCTCGACAGATATGGTGGAAGGTGGGAATATTTGACCATACAAATGCCTATACCATTAATATTCTGCAAATATGGTATTTAAAAAGGTTAAAACTACATGTACGCATAACAAGAGTTTCCACGAGACATTCCTAATTTCATCAGAAGAAAACCATTACTGATCACACACACACACACACACACACACACACACACACACACACACACACACACACACACACACACACACACACACACACAGGTGACATTCAGCTGTCCTTCGCCAAGGGGGATGGGCCAATTCTAGTTAATGGTTTGATATGAAATGAAACAAACTCATGCAAACACACAACCTGTGTTACTACGACAGACACACACACACACACACACACACACACACACACACACACACACACACACACACACACACACACACACACACACATATATAAATAGCTCTGTCACACATTCTCCCAAACTCTAACCAAACACCCACACAAACAGTTTAACAGCCCATCTATACCTCAAAACCTATTTAACACCTTTTTGTTTTCAAAAAAATATTCTTAAAAAGGCAAACAGCAGGAAGTCAAAAAATGACCTGATTTGCTTCCAGTAGAGAGTGGTGCTCTCCTAAATCACAGCTTTATTCACACTCTCACACACACACACACACACACACACACACACACACACACACACACACACACACACACACACACACACACACACACACACACACACACACACACACACACACACGATGCTATAGATCCTTAGGCAAAAGCAGAAAGATCCATATAAAACATCCATGTTACAGGCTGTATGTAACATCCATGCCTGTTAGTTTTACCAAGTTATCAACTCTCAACTGCAGTTTGGGCTGAAAGCGTATATCTGAGGTATACAGTAGAGCATGTCAATGTCTTTCTAAACTAACCCCACATAACTAAAGCAGTGAATCTCTGAACGTGTGCAACAATGCTGAGGCTCACCCTAAAGCTGGTTCAGTCCTGGGCGAGTTACCACCAAAAACAACATGCAAAGACACTGCTCTTTGTCATTAAATGGTACTGAAACACCAACCAGCTGAACACAGACCACAACAAGGTCAGCGCGTTGCTGGCTCTGCTGCTGAACACTGTGCAATCAAATGCAGTGGTTTTCAAGCCCTGGGTGGTAATCCAAAGGTGGGTCACATAAAGATAAAAATAGGTCCCCTAAATGATCAGATGAAAGGGCAACTTAAAGCTACTGACTATACTTAGATACCAATGCCTTCTGTCGAAATACAGGCTGAGTAAAACAGAGAGGGGTCAAAATCATAGAACATTTTGTTCGCTAACTCTGTGATTCAGCTTCAGGCCGAAGTCAGCAAACTCATTTTAATCAGATAACCGTCACGTTTACAAACAAATATTTACAAACTGACGTGAATACACGAGAGCTGTTAAAGCTAGTGCACACAGAAACATACTCTATCTGTTAATGCTCAGAAGCGTTAAGGGCATAAGACGTTTACTGTCCATATGGACACCGTAATTAACTAGTGACAGGCTTATTTGCCCGTGTGTGTAATTGTGCATGTAAATTTTAACTTAGGCAACAACATAACAACAAACAACAAGAGAAAAGCGCATTTTTTTGGTTTTTGTGCACCACACACAGCCCTGTTTTGAGTTGAGAGGAAAGGAAAGACAGCTCCGGCCGAGACAAGAGGAGAAACATAAAAGAAAGAGAGAGGCAGCAACTCTGTCTTATGATCAATCAACTTTCCACTGACAGTTCTCTACTATTCTTAGAAGCTATGTTTAGTTGCTCTTCTGCCTGGCACGCTGTCAAAGACTGACTTCATTATACATTAAATTCTCCGGAGAGTTGTACTTCCAGTAAAAAAACATGACGTATTTCTTAATAGCCATGTCTAGCAGTCAAGTCAGCTCGAGCAATGGAAGCTCTGAATTAATTATTTGTACAATTGTATATCAATATCTTCCAACAGGAAATTACAGGAAACCTCCTGATGAATGTGAAGACACTTCTCAGATAAACTCGATGTGGTAAACTTACTGTGGGTACTGAGCTTCATGCACAACTTTATTTTTCCATAGAACACAGTTGCTATACATGAAAATGATGCAGCGTGGATCTGCTTTGCATCCCTGTGTGGGTTCTTTCAACGTACACGGAAGTACATTGACGCGCACCGGTGCAAATTGAGTAGAACAGCAGGGATGGGTGGTATTAGAATTTTCCAGTGCTGTTGAGTAAGTTGCAGAGGAGCAAACGCCCCGGGACATAATGACACTGTGGAACCCCAAAAGGGTCAAACTACACAAGAAGCCACTGATTAAAAATGCAATATTTGTACATATAAATTTTGGTTTCTAGACAGATCAGCTACCCAGCCCATGAACTATTTAAGAGATGACCTCATGCTTTGAGGCAGAGGAACACTGAAATGGGATGGGCACACATGCAATACTGCATGTGCAGTCAGTATAATTACCCATAAATGTTAAAGACGCAAAACAAGATAATTAAACACTATGACTTGACTATAGCTGCTGAGTTTTGCAATATTAAAGAAAGCATCATATTTATAGGATAAAATGGTGAATATTGGCTGGTTATTAAGGAACATGTTAGCTTCTGCTCGGATCAACTGTTCAACAAAACACAACAATACAAACACTACGGTTTACTGTGTGACGCACGTGTTAAATCCACTGACAAATAATCATTTCCAGCACCGACTTGCAGCATGTTGTTCATAAAATAATACATTCTCTCTCAACCACTGACATTTAAAAACAAAACTTGAGATATACCAACCCTCTCTCTCTCACACACACACACACACACACACACACACACACAAAGTGACAAACCAGCGGCGAGCAAGCGAGACAAAGAAACCCAAAACTCCAGTCAGACTATACCTCCTTGTCGACATTTCACACTTTCAACATGCATATACAAGAAGCCGTTTTACGTGTTTGGCCTGAAACCTTTCATCTTACATGTCACCCAAACTGTGTTGTCAAAAGTGAAGTACGACACAGACTGCAGCCCATCGACACAGGCGGTGATGATGGTTTGTTTACACCGAGCTAGCGCGCTGGCTAGTCCGCTAACAAAAGCTGCCACATCCCAAAGAAGCACTCTTAACTATTTAACAGAGCTTGTGTGTCTTTTGACAGCTCACCACATCGACCTATCCGCCTTTGAACACACCAAAACACCGCCTCCGTGCGAGTGATAACGCCTCGTAGAGACAGAGCAAAGCGGTCTGTTCTTGCTGGCTAGCAGATTATGCCTCTCTGTGTTGTTTTGACAGCCAGAATTAGCTTGGATAGCAAAGCTGCTAGCTGGCAGTGTTGCATCCAGAGAGGCGCTGACGTTACGCAGGGAAAGTACAGGGTGAACTCAACAGTCTGAAACAAAATACAAAACAATAACAACAACCAGCAGCGGACAATATCAGCTGTAGTATTCACCTGGTCCTGATGTGTGGAGAAGAACGCGTCCTCTGCGTAATGTCACACAGTTAGAAGAGTTGTAGTCGCTGCTCTGCTCTTGTGTACTCTGAACGCTTTCTGACTGTCGCCAGACCAAACTGGACTCAGCGACGTCGGAGGGAGGCAATCAACCGCGTGACGCGGCTCGCATGAGGGACAGTCATCCAATCAGATCACTCAACGATGAAAACCAACCAATCACCAACGACCAGGAACAGAAAGAGACGTTCCAGAAATTGAGCAACGTTGTTTGTAGTTTCTAACGACGTAGTACATTTATATGATAGATAAGTGTGTAAAATGAGTGGATATAGGAACATTTCTAAGATTAAACTAATGTATGAGAGAGGTTATGAAAGGTGTGAAGTGCCACTCTGAATATTATATCAATGGTGTTTTAGTTGCATGGCCAGCAGTCTTTCTGTTAGAAACTTTTTGCAAATGCCATGTGGAAACTGAGCAACTTTCAACAATGTTGGGTCAGCCAACGACTGCCTAGAGTATCTAATACCGCTTAAGAATTGTAGGCGAAATATGTGTATACAGCACTGTACAGCCTATGTGATGATTAAGTTATTCAGTCTTAAAAATGTAAGGGGAAAACCCAAAATTTGATATGTTGAAATTGCTTGTTTGGTCTGATAGTCCAAAACCCAGAAATAATCAATTTATAATGATAAAAAAACAAAGAAAAACAGCAAGTCCTGATATTTAAGAAGCTGAAATTAGCAAATACTTGTTTGTTTTTTTGCTTAATACACGACTTAAACGATTAATTCGTTAACAAAATTGTCAATGATTGTAATAATAATAATTTTTAGTAACGTTCTTTAGTAATTCTTGCAGACAGGTCATTGATCCTCACCACATGAGCAGCTAAACAAATAAAACACGTGTATGTGGTGTGACAGTTCAACTCCACCATATCTGAGATGGGAGTTTGCACTGTGATATAACCACCATTGGATCACCTGCTCTATGCCCTCTTTGCTCCCCAGGCCTGGGGTTTACATATCCAGGGGTGTACTATGCCTAAACACACACACGCACACACACACACACACACACACACACACCAACACCCTGCTGCGTTGCTATTATTCTCCGATGGCATGATTGTGCAAATGGATTATTGTGATGCAAAGCTCTGGCAGGGTGTGTTGCTACACTCCCTTCAGTTCAGTACAGTATCATCGGTCTGGTTTATCAGGTTGACAATCTCACCGCTAAACAAGTTCAACAAGTTTTTCAGTGGAGGAGAGGCCTCAGAAATATCATTTGGAAGAGGTGACTGAAAATGTTGAAAATGTTGCTGCCATTGCTGTGCTAATGCAGGTAGTCATATATCTCTGGTAAGATAGTGTGTGACGTTATATCAGTACTTTGACCGGATTATTGTTGAGTTCTGCTGGGGCATGGAGTTCATCGTATCGGCATATCTGATCGATAAGAATTGTTTACGATGAGAGTAAAGTTTTCTTTCCTTTGAACTAAAACGTTAATGTGTTTGTTTAACTGTACTCTATGTAATTTATGGAGAGAACTCTGAAAACAAGATATAGTTGTATAAATCTGATTAGATAAAGTAGATAACCTGGAAACCTGCCCTACTCAGCCTACACATTTACAAGAGAGTCAAAGTATTTTTTTTCTATTCCTGACAGCATCTCTCACAACTTAAAAGTTATTTCATCATATCTCCCTATTCACCCAACACACGGTTTTATTTCAGCTAATTGGTTGAACTGGCTGGCGTGGAGTTTGTCCACCCTCAAGGTTAAAATCATTGATTTTTTTTCCTACAATATATCTGATGTGCTTTTAGAGTTATGTGCTAAAGTGTATAATCTGATGTGATTGTAACCTGGCTTAGTCCTCATGGTGTTGTTCAACAGTTGTTTCTCTGAAGTCACAGGATAAAATGCTTGTGAATGGGGGCCTTGCATACTGTCTGTTCTAGGAATTTGTCTCAGTTATCCTTCTTTCTTCTGGGAAAAGCAGATAATATAACAACAGAATGACTGCTTGTATGTGTTTTGGTTTTGTCTATACGTTACTGTCTATCTATGAATTTTAATTCCATTTTATTTGAAATTTTTTAATTTTTAGGCAGCCTTCGAACATCTGCGAACAGCAGATGAAAACTAGCCTCTCTGGCTAACTCTGGCTCACCTACAGTTTCACTGTTGATTGGTGTGCATTGTCCCTGCAAAAATAAATAAACAAACAAACAAACAAACTGGTTGGCCAGGTATCAGAGAAGGAAAAAAGATCACAACATCATTGTTATTGTCATTTTCTCTGAATTAAAAAAATATAATCATACTGCATCACCTGTTTATAAAACACATTTTCTGTATTTTATGTGCTTATAATGTGAAAGTGCAGAGTTTGAGACTTGTATGTTCTCTGGATCATTCTGTTATGGTGATTGCTAATTCTCGATCATCAGTCAGCCTTTTTTGGCAGATGATCTGATGTGTCTCTAAACATATGAAACTGCTGGTTACTAAAGGGGGACCTTCAGCTCTACAGCCCCACGGTGAACGACATGCACTGCAATTGGCAGGGTGTTTGCATAACCTCGATTTCTGATTGCACCATGTTCTCACTGCTAATCCAGCATTTAAATGTTTCTTTGTTGCTCTATCTGCGTGTATGTGGGCACAATTGTGCAAGCCCTTCCAAAGGTAATGTGGTCATTTAGATAAGCAGCTGCTGTACCAACCGGAATCCGATTTACAGCTTTGTGGATTATTTCAAATTGAGTTGGACTTGGTTAAAGTAATGTTACAAATTCAATTAACACCGTTCAATGTGTTTAAACCTTGTGTGTTGCTTTCATTTATTTCTATTGTCCCCATGTACAGTAGACTCAATATCTAATGTCTAGCACAAACACAAAAAGGACGGAAAAAGACATTCACAAGTATTTAAAATTATTTGAAAGTCTATACAAACGGCATGTACACAGTCTACAGTAAAAAACTAATAACATTTGGGACTAAATACATAAGATTATAGGTCACTTAATTCTTCTCCAGGTCAATATAAATAATTTCCTTCAGATTACCTTTTCCATTAGGTGGCAGTGATGTGTGTTAAAAAGACTGGTGTGTTGCTGGGAACAGTCAAAACAGGTAGACCACACCTGACATTAGGTGTGTCTGTGTTTTGTGTATTTCATTTGAAATACTACAAATCAAACTGTCACTCTAAAATGTTCAATTAAATTACAAATGTATGATTGCTATGAAGATTTTAATGCAATGAGGAACTGTCTGTCTTCATGCGCACAAAACAAATTTCCCCATGCACCTTCCGTAAAACGCTGGGGAAGCTAAGAAGCTACAAGTGATGACGTCCGTGGCAAGACATGCCCGATTGTAACACACACAATCCTACATATGGTCATTAAAGCCCTAAACTAACACACACACTCACACAAACAGGGTGTGACAAAAGAGAAGACTGTATGATGGGAACAGGTCCACACCTACCTCATTCGCTCATTCACAGGTCATGGAAAGTTTTTTATCTGAGTTGTCACACTGAGATGAACACATTGTAAATTTTGTTGTTAATGATATCTTAGTTGCTAAAATTAATAATGCAGTACATGTAAATTCTACCCATTAAATGCTACGACTCCTTGTCATGTCTCCACCTGCTGCGTGTGATGGTTCAGAAATTATTCTTTTTACGAACCCTGGAGTGGGTTTTTGCATACCTTCTGCTGTCACTGTTAGTTTTAATAATCTTTTCACGGTCGCTGTCCTGAAAGTGGTTGGATGTTAGCACAATTAATAGATTCAATTTGCAGGCAATGATGGTTAACAATTTCTATTTGCTGTTTGCGTGAGCAAAGAAAAGCAACCCGGATTTACATTCAGTTTGGTTAACAGCAACAGACTGCATAATTGTTGAGAGAAATAAGTGAAGCCTTTAACAAGCTTTAAGTATTGACCAAAACATGTAGCTGTTTTGAAAATGACTGTGGTTTAAGTCTCACGTGATCCTGTAGCAATGGTCTGTGTTGCATCATTGTTTAGTGATTTGCATGCTTGCCTTTCTGTAAATGTTGTGTTTCCCTTGTCTGGTCTGTGGTTTGTGTGTGTGTGGTTTTCGGGTGTGTCCACTTCACACCAACTGCATCAGAAACCTGTGATGGACATGAATGTTACATTCATTGAGCTGCTCTGTGCAGCTTTGTGTGATGAATTATAACTATTTGTGTGATCTCTCATAAGAGAGGGGGTTGATAAACTGTACAATAAATTAATTAGGGTGAATAAAGTGGCGCTGAGGTGAGAATTACAATTTCAACTTGTAGTACATTTACTGGATTTGTACACCACCATCCGGAGAGATTATATATTCTGGTTTCCCAGGATTAGACGGTCCATGTGGCTGGAGCAGAGAGCTCGCCTACGGATGTCTTAACTACAACAGCTGCTGGTTAATCTACACACACACACACACACACACACACACACACACACACACACACACACACACACACACACACACACCTACACAAACATCACATGCAAGATCCCATTGTACAGTTAGCCTCTGGCGTTATGTAAAGCTACAGCTAGGAACATTTTTAAAAAATAGCTTTGATTCTTATGACACAGCATTGTGAAATATGGTACAGTGTAGTATCAAAAATACAGCTGTATCCCAACGACATCCTTATGTATTTTTATATGAACAATGACTTGACAAAATACTTGATATAACTGAAGATCTTGGCTTCTTGACATTTGTCTATTTTACTGTAATGTTGTTGTGTCCCCCTGCTGGACACAGGAGGAGCAGAAACCATAGATAGATCTTGCTCCAAGATATGGGAGAACAGGTTGTGGAGGAATTATCGCATATTACTCAATGCCAAAAACTCCACAGAAATGAGAACAGATGTTAAGGTAAATTGTATGAGGCAGTCTTGCAGAAATGTACATAGTTCAACTGCAAAAAGAGCAATTCATACCACTAAGCAGGTTTGACTTTATAATCAGACAGCTGGCAATCAAACACTAAAATGTCCAGCAGGTAAGAACCAGAGGGTCGGATCAGGACTCATCCTGAGACGCTGTACAAATGTTCCAGGCCAGTTTGCATGCAGATGTGCAGAGACGTTTTTTGGCCTTTTAAAGAGACCTGCAGCGACATGTCTCATCCCAGTCTGCTGCTTAGCTGAGAGCACAGTCAAAGCTGTGTAGAGAAAGATAAGGGGAATGTTTTTAATGAGGTCTAACCTGCAGGACAAGCTCCAGATCACCCAACATCTGAGGAGACATAAGTCAAACTCCAAGGTGACTGAAACGTCCTTTTTTCTTTTTAATAAGTTCCTCCTTAGGGAACTTGTATACAAGATTGACTTAAGGCACAAAAGCTGCAGACAGACGGTGACGGTGAAGTCAGCAAAAATCCCTGATGTTAGAGCCAACTTTCCTGCACAACAGCAGTCGGCCACCACAGCCACACTCTTCCCTCTGCGGAAGAACAGATTTAAAAACTAGCATTGTAATGATAAAGAAATAAGTATAAAATCAGAGCAAGAAAAGGCCTAATGAAAGAAAGACAACCTGCCTTTTTGTTTGTTTGTTTGTTTGTTTCAGAGACGAGCACAATGAAATTAGCAGCGTCACAGTAGCAGATGGCTGTCAGACGAAAAGGATTAGAGACACCAGCAGGTTACACTTTCACTTGTCTGATCTTCAGCAAGCACACACACACACACACACACCACACACACACACACACACACACCACACACACACACACACACACACAAACACACACACGCAAACAGACACACTTCACAACAATATCAAACACATGCGTAAACATGCATGTAAGATTAATACACTGCATACATTACATAACATACAAGTCTTTGTAGGAATCAGCAACAGCCGTTTGGGCTGTATTGACACTGTCCTCTCTCAGGTGAGGAGGATTACACAAACAGACAATACTACTGGCTGGTGGTCTAATCCAATTAACTGTGAGCGGCTAAAGGTAATGGGATTGTTAGTTGGGTCACCTACTTAACAATGAATGTGCGCTTAACTTTCAGTGCTAAAAGTTGCTGAAGGTAAAGCAAAGCTGCAGGAGCATTGTGTATATATGCTATAGAGAAGAGCTGAAGTCACACGGCTTGTGCCATAAAGTAACCGCAAGAGAGTCTAAGAATATGGACAAAAAAATGTACACAGAGAGTTAAAAGCAACCTGGCATCCATGGATCATGGATCAGATTAGGACTCAAGGAGCGGACAAGCCGTTTGTCCATCTGATGGGGTCAAAGTTCCCAAAGAGGCGTGAGAAAATTAAGAATTAGCAGGAATGCCATAAATCACATCCTTTAGTGCAAGAAGACGATGAACAACTTTAAGAAGAGACATATTTTACTTTTTTATGTGAGAAAACAATACATACATATAAACACAATGTGATGTAGTATTAAACATAAACACAGTCGAACTGTAATACTGATATGATCAATAAGGATTGATTCATAGGGGATTTTGTTTTACTGTAAATATAAATATAAAAATGCTAATTGTGAGCAGGTATAAGGAACTTAAACTAAAAACTCCATAAAATTAATCTTGAACTAAGAATATGTAAGAGGTTTGAACAATTTCCTATTCTTTGATTATTTGATTGTATTTGATACATTACTGAAACATTATTTATCAGAAAACATTGAGAAGATCGGACAAATTATTGATTTTCCTCCAGAATACAGGGATTTGAGCCACGTCAAATATATTACCATATTCATCAACGTTCTTGTAGTTTTCAGCGGACAGTTGGTTACATATAGTGTTGAGGTGAGCGTGAGGCCATGAGGTGACTCAGAGGTCTTGTCACACCAACAAGGGACACAAAGCATTTCTGCTGACTTGAGAGAAAAGCTTTAGCTTCACCGTGTTCATGTCTAAAAACATGAATCTTATAACTGCTATGTTGTGGTGGTAGTGTTGTGTATTCCTCGCTACTTGCTGTAATTTCATGTTTTGAAACAATGAAATTATAAAACCATGCGCTAAACTCAGTTGACTGTAAAAGCCAATTCTGCATCACTTTCTGTTAGTTGTGGATTTGTTATTCAATTTACAATTTTGGCATTACTGTAATTCAGTTTCCTGTACTGCCTGACTTCCCCATTTAACAACTGCAGGCATCATCTTCCACAACACCCTGGAAATGACAAAGACTTCTCTGTAGTTCGGGATCAGACGTTTCCAAATGAACTGCAGCACACTCAAGAACAGAACAAAGCCTCGTTGTCGAAGACTAGTTTATCAAAAGGATACACAATAATACTCATGTATGAAACATAGAAAACAGAAAATTAAAAACAATAATAAAATATACCTTCTTTTCTTATCTACTACTTTTTCTTCGAAGTAGCACTTAATAAATTGCAGTCCTCTCTGTTTTTCCACGCTAAAACATTCATTGTTCCACAGCATGTTCAGTCCTCTTCTGTTCACTTTGTCCTCCTCATGGTTTTTAATCAACTGCTTCTATTGATTGGATTACATTATACACTTAAAAGTATTCCCAACCCATCCCATACAAGTTGCAAAATCCATGGTATAACAGCATTATAACATGTTAACCTGGTGGCCAAACTGCCAAAAATAAAAAATAAACGACACCACAGGGCTTTTTTGTTGACTGAACAAGTTGCATAACATGAGATGAAGCGGTTCACTCACAGTGAACGTGTCTCGTAGTGCGGCTTCATTAAGGCAGATGAAGCACATTAATCTCACTAATGGAGGTTGCGCTCACTTCACTGTCAGATGAAGGACGTGTGAGCTGCTTGTTAAAACCAACACGGTGCCAAGATGGCCGAAACGGGCGAGCCTCATTACCCTGCTACCCACTTGTCAGGTCACAGGTGCTGGAAATCTGCTCTAACAGCAGCAGTTACACTGTAGTGTGTCCTGTGAGTCGTTAGTCCATCTGGACTTGAAGATTAAGTGTTTTTTTACTGAACGTTATTGAACAGAAGTAGCTGGAAGTTGATCTGTGTGGCTTCTGAAACTGTCCCCTTGAATTTTGTGGCAAAAATAATCCCTCTCAATGTTATTTGAACCGTTTCCCTTTTTTGATATTCCCTTTCTATATCTGATCCCTCGCTCTCGTTCGCCTGCTTCAGAGTGGACTTTTACGCATTTCTGGTGTTCTCTGTGCTTCTTGCGAGTGTCAGCACAGCTCACCTATAAGGATTTGTCTTGCAGGGTTAAAAGGTAAAAAGTTCTTTGAAAGAGACACGGTGACGCCACCCAGCACTCACATGACTTCAAAGTCCTAAAGGACTGTATTGATTGGTGGGATTCCTGAACACATGAGTGTTATGGGTCCAAAGTGTGTCTTAGGTTCGTTTAAGTCTCTTTAAATAACAATCAGAGTTGTATGCTTATTTATTATTTATTTATATATTTATTTCATCTCTCATGTTTTTGTCATCACACTAGTCATATGTGTCCCCTTTTTCGGATCCAGTTATTCCACTTTCTAGGTCCATTTATCCTTGATGTCCTTCTGTGGGCATCCGTTGTGTTTTGTCCTTCCTTCCTTTCAGGGTTGAGATCAGGATATTATACAGGAAAGCAGAATGTGACGCTGGAGCGGTGAGAAACAGGAATCTCCGTTGAAGAACAAACATCAGAGTTGTCCGAAAAACATGGAAAGAAATCACATGCCTCCTTGTTCCCTACTTTTTTCTATCTTCACATCTGTCTGGTCCCCTTTCCCATCTATCAATCCATCATTGTGCTATTCACACACACACACACACACACACAAATAAAAAGGGCCACACAGGTGTAAAGCAGCTTTTGCTCTTCATGTGCAAAAGGCAGCGATGTATAAATGGAGGAGAGAAGGGAAACTGGTCAGAAAACGGACCTTGTGTGTCTTAACTTATCCTGAACAAAACCCTGAAATTTCATCTACCCCTCACCCTCCATCATCCCGTCACCTCCTCCCTCTTCATCTCTCCCTCTCCTTCCTTTTTTTTCTCCATCCCCTTCCATCCGTTCATCATCTGCCAGCGTGCTATTTACACACAAACTGGTCCACGAGCGTCGTGCAGCGCTTGCACTTGACGTAGCAGCACCAGTGGAACTTGCAGTGGCAGCGCTCGTGCTTGTAGGTCTTGAACTGGTCATATCCTCTGCCACAGCACATCAGCTCGCAGCCGTCCATGCCCTCCGAGGTTTTGTTGCAGAGGCGGCCCTGCGTGCCCAGCGAGCCCGTGGTCTCGTTGCGGAGGCAGTAGTCGGGGCTGGTGTCGATGTAGACTAGATCCTCCGCGGTCGGGGTGTTGAAGCGCTTGTCGAGCAGCTCCAGCTTGCCCTGGTAGAAGTGGAAAGAATCAGATTTGGGATTATTATTTTTGTGTTATTTTTTGTTCACGACACTCTAGAAGAAGAGACGCGTCTGCTATGAGCCCATTACCTTGCGTCCAATGCGCATGGCAGCCGCACTGTCGTACTTCTCCTTCAGGAACTCTCCAACGCGTCTGAAGTCGGCCAGCTGGAGCCAACAGGTCTTCAGACTGCAGGAACCTGAGACGCCGTGACATTTACAGGCTACATTTGCGAGGTTATAGGCCGCCTGGTGGAGTGAGAGAACAAGACAAGAGGTAAGACAGATGTGGTTGTGCTTCGCATACCTGATTTCATCACTATCTTATCTATACAATAAAAAAACTCTCCCACAAGAAATTCCCACTGTGTAGTCACATTAAATGGTATATTGGAAAGTAAAACAGTAAAAAAATTCAGAAAAATAAACTCAAAATATGTGAGGGGCCTTATGAAATTGTATCCAGGCTGGTAGTTTAAGACGTATAAAGTCTGTAACTTGTATGTTGTGCTGTAGATCTACTACATATGCTGCAACACTGCTGCCATCTAGTGGTCAACATGTTTAACTGCTCCGATTTACACAGAATAAATGTGGCCATGCAAAAATCAAGGATATCAATATGATGGATAAAGTTTATATAGTGTTAATTTATGAACTCTGGAGCTTTGGGTCATTTTTAAAATTGGAAAACAACATAGAATAATGGCTAAAAGTCAAGACACCATAGCCACGTAGATCCATATGTGCCAGCTGCGCACGTATCCATGCACTGCTACACATTCTGAGGGTATTTTCCCCTAAATTAGCTTAATACAGCAACAAATTTAGAAATGTTCCCATCTCCGGCTTTCTGTCACCATTGTGCGCCGATGCAAAACGCCCTCCTGTTAAAATGTGCGGTAAAAATATATTACCAAAAGAGAAAAATGGAAAGCAAAGAAAAACAAAGAAAAGATTTTTGCTCCATACATACATGCTGTTCTCTGACATGGCTGTCAGTACTACTCCACCAAAGTAAAACAAACAGCTGACTGAGAATAGACGGGCTGCTGCTAACCAGAGGAAATGTGGCTCTATTGTGAATCTAGGTTCCCACACAGCTCCTAGCTAGAAAGCAGTCATTTTAAAGAGACAAGGAGAACATGACATATAATTAGTATAGCTATAAAGTCAGCAAAATCGCCCTAAGGTAAAGAGATCATAGGTTAGATCTACTGATCTGCCACTTTTTTTTCATGAGACTGACATTCTAGACAAGAGCACTGAAATATAAATATAAAGCATAATTTGCTGTTCTAGATCCTACAAAATCTTACCATACTTTTAAACTAAATGTCTTCATTTGACCAAAAAAACCCAGATTGTTCCATTATCTTCATCTCTTTCTTTGCAACACGAGTTTGCAAGTTTTTTGGCTGGGTCTGAACATTATAAATGATTATTTTTTAGTTGTTACACATGCATATGCTAAGAAAACAGAACAGGAAATACAAGATTTATGGCCGTGGCAGCAGTGGACTTCAGGGGAAGTCCTTCACACTCCTGCAGCTAAACCAGGCCAGTTAAGCAGCATTCAATTAACAAGTCGTATAACACACACACACACACACACACACACACACACACACACACACACACACACACATCCCATATACTATGTCACTAATCATGTACTGTGTTATGTTTTGTGTTTAAAGCGATGCCATTCCCACCATACTTGCTGAATCAATTATTTCTGATTCCTAGGTTTCCGCTCACACAAATGAAACCCATCACTCCTCACATTGCCTGATCTCAATTACCTTCTCACCTCTGTTAACCCCTGCATCCCAAACACCCCCGACCCCCACCCGCCACCCCCCGACCCCCTCTCCTCTACTTTACTACCCAGCAGGCATAGCACTCGGCACCCTCCAATCCTGTGACTCGACCCCCATGACCCCCATCAGAGAGACACTGAGAGCAGGGGACAATGACATTTTGTAAAGCTAGTAAAGGTTCTTGCAATGTTCTAAACTGCTGCCTCTGCTGTTTAGGAAAGTATTAAGTATTTCTCTTTATAGCTCTATATTGCTCACAGTGTGATGAGGTAATGGGAGTTTTTTTTTTGTAAGTTAGAATTAGTTTTAAATCAGGAGGAAAATCCTCATATTTTATGACTCCTTGTTGTTTTACGAGCCCTCATGTTTCCTCAGATCGCCCGCTGTGAAGCTCAGAACATTAGGATAGCAACTCTTGTGTGTGTGTCTGTGTGTGTCCTGCATCAAACTGAGCAATTTGGTGGGTCGTGCCTGCTGGGCACAGTGACACTGGACCTGATAAAAACACACACACACACACACACACACACACACACACACACACACACACACAAGGTCAGTCATGGTGGTGACACGGTCTCTGTGTCAGGCACAATAGTTTCTGCTCAGACAGGGTTAGGGGTTAGGAGCCGTGTATGTGTGTGTGTGTGTGTGTGTGCGTGTGTGTGTGTGTGTGTCAGTGCAGTTAGTACTAGAATGGGCCAGAAATAGAGAACATAGCTCATCCTTTGTGACAGAATAAGCAATGAATGAAGAGTAAGGATAGCCAAGAAGAGACATATTCTCCTGTTGGATCTTCTTGTTGTCAGAATCCTGTTATCAATTTTAATCCTAGCTTTTGTAACACAGCTAGTGCTCTACTATTGTTCATTAAAGCAACTTCAATTTAGCAACATGAACTTTGCAGCTGTAAAGAAAAGGACTTGACACCCAGATTGTTGCTGTGGTGATTAAAATCAACAACTTTCAAATAAACCGGAATTAAAATAACTATCAGCACTTCCCTATAGCCGTATTCTTAATAAAATATTTGCAGTCTATCTGCCTTATATTGTCAAATTGTGTCTCCATGTTGTCCTCTTACTGTTCTGTGTGAACATCTAATGCATGTCTCTTCTCTGTTGCTCTCTCTGATGATTCTTCCTTTTATTTGTTAAAGAGTTTTTTGGGGAGTCTTTCCTTATCTGAACTGTTGGATCGCATGCTGTACAGATCGTAAAGCCCTTTGAGGCAAACTTGTGATGGTGTTAAGGAGATATGATGGCTCTTTGTCAGCCGACTGCATTGCAGATAGAGATGAGAGCATTTGTTGTGGAATGCTGCTCGTAACTCATTCTTGTTTTTGTAGATCAAAGGCCGTTCTAACGAGATCATTTTTGAAAATTACATAAGAGCATCAATACAAACTAAGGATCAGATGTTTCTCTAAAACTTCTCTTTAAATAGCCTGAAAGACAAAGCAAATGTATTCATAAATAGTCTGTATCTGCTTGTACCATTAATTAATTAAAGCTACTGTGTATCACATTCCTAATGAGTTAAATATTCAAGCCTAAGATCTTCTTCAAATAGCTACACTATTAAATCAAATAGAAAGAAACTCTTTTTTTGTGCCTTATTTTATAAATTTGTGTTCAAGTAATGATATTAAAACGAGCAACAAAATGATCCACGGGTTGAGAATCTGAAATTTAACTGCTGTGTTCAGAGCACAGGCGGCACAAAAGTGGCCTGTTATTGTCTTCAGACTGGGAATATACATCTAGTTGTTTTGGTCTCTATATGTGACAAGTCTGCCTCATTTGATTTGTGTGAAACGGAGATAGTGGACCTGGGTGGCAGTGTGTGTGTGTGTGTGTGTGTGTGTGTGTGTGTCTTTCAGAGTCAAGGGAGTGTGACAGAGGTCCATCCCTCACCCTGCGTCTCTGTCTCCAGACGCTTGTACACACAGATGACCACGTTATCCGCCTTACACACAAATCAAATGAAGCTGAGCACACACACACACACACACACACACACACACACACACACACACACACACACACACACAGCGGCACGCCCCTGTCACCTCCACAAAAGCCCCGCGGTTTGCCTTGTTCAACCAAGCAAGACAAATCCCGCTTTGGGACAAACCGGCGTGTCCACGAAAGAAAGAGAGAAGAAGGGATGAAGAGGAGAAGAGAAACTGTCTTCCACTCACTCGCTCTCCTCCTTTTCATCTCTCTCTTCTCCTCTCTTCCGTTTCGATGGACAGACGACAATGAAAACAAGGGATCAAACAGGAGAAACAAGGAAAAGTCACTCAAAAGAGAGTGTGTGTGTGTGTGTGTGTTACAGAAAGGCGGAGGAACTGTGTGTGTGTGTGTGTGTGTGTGTGTTAATACAAGGCTGTAGCAATAGATCTTTCTCTCTTATACACTCTCCTATAGCCCCGATGGGACCCTCAGCAGAAACACAACCTCTCCAGACCCTCACCTTTGACCCCTGATACACACACTCACACAAAACCAGGCTCAATGTCTCTCACACAAATCAAATGGAGCTGAGACGACATGCATGCGCATGCATACACACACACACACACACACACACACACACACACACACACACACACACACACACACACACACACACACACACACACAGCGTATTTGTCTCGCAAACAGCTTAAACAAAGCTCCTCTAACTGAAGATAAAGACATTCTCCTGATCCAGCGTGTACCAGAACTGGCAAATGGACCTTTTACGAGGAAGGTGTGTATGTGTGTGTCAGCGTGCGTGTAGCCTACTTTAAGGAGAAAGGTTTCTTTTAGTGCATTTCTCCCCACCTGAAAGAAGTTTCAAACACCTTTAGCTCTGATATCAGGTCTGGAGCTTCTAATAGTTGCTGTATGGCTACTAGAGACGGCCAAAAAACCTCATGTTCTAAACTAGAACATGCTAGTTTGACCAAACATACCACATCCATCCAGTACTTTTGTTCTTGTTAACTCTTAATACAATCAAGCATGTTCTTGTCCATTGTGTTGCTGCATTTATATGTGTGTATTGTGACCTTGTGTGTGTATGTGTGTGTGTGTGTGTGTGTGTTACTTCACTGGAATGTGCATTGACCTGGCGCCCTAGCCAGACTCCAAGGGCGTTAGCAGTTATACCATTTGGACCATCCCAATAAATAACACTCAGAAATACTGCCAGGTCAGGCCACCTCGACTCACACACACATTCCTTGGATACATTCAGATATAGGATGGGGTTAAGAAGCGTGGGACACACACTTCTTCGCTAAAGTTTCACCTCCAGGACTCCGAAAATATCAATTCTATTTTTTGCACACACGTCGTGTCCCTCCGTACCTGTCTCCCTGCTTCATTATTCTGCAGGTTCATCAGTGTTCGGGCATGCTCAGTAGAACCCCGTGGGTAGTTCTTCTCTCTCTCCCTGGCGTCCACGAACTCCCGGGCAAAGCGGTACCCGTAATGCACATTGTCGCCGCAGCCACCCCACAGCCAATCGCGTGGCAGGTCGCGGGGTCGAGCAGCGCGGCTGCAGCCGCAGGTGGAGAGCTCGCCCTCGCGGCACGCCCGGCTGATGGCGTTGACCACCCCAGCTGCGCTGATGGCATAAGTGAAGGCTGTTTCCCTAGAGCCTGAGAGGAGAGGAAAATAAATATTCAAATTATAGATATTTATAACTTGTAAACTTGAGTTAGTAGGTAGAGGAACACTGTGCTCTGGGTTTTTTTCTGGGGTTTAGGGGAATGTGTGTGTTCACTGACAGGAAACATGGGTAACTGTTCAGGTTAACCCCCCAACACACAAACAGCCCCACACCCACTTCACCTAACAATAGACAATAGATGTGATTTTAACTCTGGTCAAACTCAGCAACTTTAAACACCAGATCCATGAAATATATGCAGCAGTTAATTAGGTAAACCCTTGTCCCCATGCACTTGGCCTGTGGGTTTACCTGTCCTAGCACTGGCTAGTCAACCCTAATGTTAAACCTCTTTTTTGGAAACAAATGTTCCTGTTACTCTGTTGACAGTTTGTTCTTTGGATTATTCATAGCGCACATTTGCAGTAAAGACATGCTGCGGATAATTGTAATTCAGCAAGCACCACCAATAAAACCATCTCTATATTATTAGGGTAAAGGCAGAACATTCACAAATGTGGACACCTCAAATTGTGGACGAATAAATGAAAACTATCTGCATGGGCACCACCACGGGGAAGGAAGTGTAATTTGGGTGAACTGACACTTTAAGGGGAGCTGCAGGCCAGAAACTAATTCAGATTTGCTGCACTGCAAAGACCTACGTGCAGGTAAATGGCCAATCTCCCGTACTTACACACACACACACACACACACACACACACTCACAATGTTAATGTTGAACCATAGAGAAGGATTCTGAATAAATCTATTCCGTTTCAAATTAACAACCAGACTGATATTACTCTTTGTAGTTGCCTTGATGCACACACAAGTCCATATGAAGGACTTCTGTTCACTCTAGACCAACACCGTCTAACACTGAGGAATACACAACCTGCATGTCTATTCACTGCATTAATACACAAACCGCTGAGGAGGAAACGAGGACAAAGGCGATGGCCTGACAGGTAGGAGGTGAAGTGCTCTGACACTGAACATTTACATGTGAACAGCCTCGTGGTATTTCTGGATTTCTGGAGACTGCATTTACAAAGACCACAGTGAGGTCGTATAACACAAGGTGACATTTCTCTCTTCAAATGATGTCACAGAGAAGTCACAACTAAACGTCCTTATTGATCGACACCGTGATTCACTTATACATGATTATTGGTTTCTCTATGAAATATAAATATATATATATATATATATATATATATATATATATATATATATATATATATATATATATATATATATATATATAGTGACATATGTTTGGCCTGTATTGCATTTGTAATGCTTTAACATCCCTGTAATTGCACCTTGTTACCAGTGTGTGGTGGTTTTGATCATTCTTCAAGTAGTTTTTGCTTCATATATTAGGCTTTTTATTTATTTTCCATTTTGTGGGTGCTTCTTTTAAACAGTCATGGTCATTTGTGATTGTATTGTTATAGTATTATGCTTAGGCTAGGGTTAATACTTGAACTGGGTACTTTGCAGTGTTATTTGTAGCCTATAGTATCGCTCCACAATGCATCACAGGACGCCCCCAGCCTGGAATCAACACCAGGCAGACAGACAGGCAGGTATGCATGCAGAGCCGAGGCGTGTGAGCTATTCATTCATGTTTTAGGAGCTCTCTCCCCAGTCAGGATGCTGATGCACATATTATGCAGCAGGATAATGAGACAGGGAACGAGAGAGAGGGAGGCCGAGAGGTTTATGAGACTGCGGAGCCCAGACTTCAAATAGCAGGTCCGGATCTGCCGGCTCGGTGTCAGCTCATCAACGCATTTCAAAAGGGGAGCTGCGAGACAATGGATCGACTAACACCTCCATATAAACCTGGAGATAGACTGACTGTCAATAGAGAGACGGGCAGAGAGGGACGGAGACAGAGAAAGAGCAGCAAACACCTCGTCTGACTGCCCGCAGCGGATTTGACACTTACTTGTTGATGAGAGGTTTCCCACATCGCCTGCTGGGAATTAGACACACATGAAACTGATCCAGGATCTGAGCTGCATGTGGAGATTCACTAAAAACTATTGCATGGAGATTGCAAATATTGTTTTTGCTCTAGTTTTCATGCGTCTTGATAACTGCCTTGCGCAAATGTTCCGAGTCGTCGCTTTTACTCGACTGAGGGTATCAGTTTCATTGCGCATGCGTAAAGTGGGAACGACAAGCGGTTTAATCTGTCGCGCAAAATAAATGCTTGTGCTTTTTTTTTTAAATCACAGGCTCTCCACATAATACAAAATCAATATGTGAAATGTTATTAGTATTACAATTTTACAGGCCTTAACACGCTGAATCTACTGTAATCATATAGACTAAGGATGTTGTGAAAAACTCCACATACTCACAGGAATTAGGAACAATCCGACAGTAAAAAAGAGATATAAAAACTAAATATTCCCTTCAATAAGAATAGCTTACTTTAAATTCTGTAGTGACTACTACAACGTGAACGTATAGACTTAATGTGGTCCCTGAATATTGTAATGATGGGCCACTAAGATAAAAAAAAATGAAACAAACAAAGACATCATGAATCAGTATTAGAGGAATATTATGACAATTGTCCCTTAAACTGTATGATCAGCAGTGTCTCTACCAACCCTACGTACTCTGCTAGATTACATTTCAGGCTACTGTTCAACTCATGTTCCCATCTAAACAATAACACACATTGAACAGTGTATTATTATTCCAGTCTGTCAAATGACCCATGTGATGACCATGTCACCTATAGCATTATCTGTCATTGCTTATTTCATATGTCAAAATAGCCAACAGCACAGTACAGCTTTTGATATGTCTTGCTGTTTTGACATGTCTGTGTGTAACTTCTGGGCTTTTGCATGCATGAAAAAAATCATCATTGGAGGCAAACAATAAAAAAAAACACAGAATTAAAACCTGCCATCACTCTCAAATTGATTGGAGGTCTTTTAATTAAGAGGGGAGAAAGACAATAACAGCAACCTCTGCTAACTCTGCTCCTGATTCCATCAGACAATAAACTCACCAATCTGCATGACCCGTCCAAACACGGATGTGTTGTCCACAGTGCTGCAGTTCCACCTCCTCTGTCTGAACTGGTACTGACACTCCTTGATGCCCGTCTTGGCTCCGTCTCCGATGTAGACCATGTGGTCCTGGTACAGCTGGCACAGCTTCCTCTGGCCCTGCAGAGAGTGCAGCGTCGTAGGAGAGATTAGCAGAGATTAACACATTAATGGTTTAACACGTTAGCGGTCCCTGTGGGACTAGTCAACTTTATTTGACTATGTCCTCAGAGTCAGGGTGCAGAGGAGGAAGAGCCAGCGTTATTCTTCTTGTTGATGCGGATGTTGTAGAGCCACACCATGCACAACTGAGCTCTAAATGCTTCAGAATCTATTCATCACTGAATTCAAGTTGTGACAGTTGATAGAGGAGTTTTTAAGACGTTTTAAATGTATTAAAAAGAGGTTTAAAGCAGGCAGACAGGAACTTACTTGAGATAGACCAGACAGCTGACTGCAGAGAGGCTGTGCTCCAATGATGTACATCTCTGGCCGCTGGATCGGGGTCAGAGCTAGTGACCTGAGAGACAGACGCCATATTAAGTCTAAATTTGAACCAGTAAACTCGATCGGTTACGATCAAAGATAAGTGCTAGAGACAGGATCTCTGCGATAAACGACTCTCTCTCTCTCTCTCTCTCTCTCTCTCTCTCTCTCTCTCTCTCTCTCTCTCTCTCTCTCTCTCTCTCTCTGAGAGGAGGTTGGTGCTGTAGAGGAGAAAGTTCAGACACTTTTATTAGTACAACTGGCCTATAAAGTGTAGATGGACTCTTCTGGTGTTCATCTCTGCAACCACTCCCCTTGTGTTTCCTTTCCTGCCCTCTTCACACAAACAATTGTACCCTTTTCATACAATTTGAATCACTTTTGCTTTGAAAAACTGAGTTCCCACACACAGACTATGACAGTTCATCTGACTGTTGACCCTTTCATGGCCACCTAAAGGCTTTCTAAAGAAAGGGAAATCAAATTGAGTGAAGATTGTCCCTATCTTGAGAGCTAAGATCAGTTCATGTATCATAATAAATGCATGTATGAAACTATGGCATGATTTGGGCAACACGAGTGCTGTCTTTAGATTGCATTTGGTTGGAGGAGTACACCGCTCAATGGAACTACCTATGAACTACCTATTCTGGTTCTACATAAACTGACAGGAAGGTGAACTCCACTGACCTGCACACATCCTCCACTACATTATCACAAAGCCAACTGAATGGCATTGTTGCATATAGATGTCTTGTAAGGCAAGAACAAGTGTGTCTAATTGACGGTGCTATAGGCACAGCAGCAGGCCGCCATGCAGTGCCATTTGGGGCTCAGCCAGGGTAAATATTGTGACAGAGCCCTCACATTTGTTCCATTCACTGTTAGGGCTCAACCACAAGACCGGGACATCACCCCCAAAACACACACACACACACACACACACACACACATATACACACACACACACACACACACACACACACACACACACACACACACACACACACACACACACACACACACACACATATACACACACACACACACACACACACACACACACACACACACACACAGAGACAAGAGGCAACACAAACTAGTTCACATTTTTCCATTTGCCATCTTATCAATAGCATGGAGGCAAAACGATATGGAGGATATGAGAAAGTTTACTTTTTTTTAACAAGTTTTAAGGCTTTTGTAAATCGTTCAGATACAAATGAGGGGCTATAACATATTCAACTTTTTTTTTTAAACGTATTGTGAAAATATGACAAAGTTACTCTCCTATTGTTACCACTAAATATTGAATCTACTTTTTATGAGCCACAACACCACAAAACAATAAAAAAAAACAATCAATGTACTACCAGTGGTCATTACTCACCACCATGAGTTGGCATCCACCACCAGCAGTTGGGAGCTGCAGGCGAGGAAGGCGGCTGCCAGTAGCAGATGTCGAACGGCACCGGTTCGCTTTCTCCGGACAGGCCTGTTGTCCATGGTCCGCCGCGTCACCGCCACACAGCCGGTGCTGGGGAAAGTGCTCTGCTGTTGGGACATGGGCATAAAATCAGGCGGCGCCCTGCTCGGTCCCGCTGGGTCTGGACGCAAGCCCTGTAGTGCTGGCGATACAGTGAGTTCGAGTCCAACTCGAGTGTATCTTGTGTATTGTCTATTTTCTTGTGAACCACTTGTCCTTCCAGTCTCTAGGATTTAAAACTATAAAACAACACTGACATTAAAAATAAGATGAAAAAAGACAAGAGGAAAAAAAGGCCAGAGTTTGTAATCCAAAAGGTCAGAAGTTGATACTGCTTAAAACTCCAGTTCAAAGTCGTGCGTAAAATGGTTTAGTTGGGTTTTACGCAAAGTGCTCCCTCACCCGTTGTCTCCAAAAAGACAAAATAAAGCAAAGCTGCAATGGGAAAAGTGGGATCCCGTTGTTCTCTTGCGAAAAGATTAACAAGGAGATTAAAACGCTAATTGAGCAGCAAAGCGACTGTTCCTTCCCTCCCTATACCCTCACGACCACTCCACATCTCTCTCTCTCTTTTTCTCTCTACGCTCCTCTTCTTCTCACCCCCACTTCACCTCAGAAACCCTCCTGCCCTCTCCCTCCCTCGCCATACATTGCGCGCGCATGGGGCGTATGGTTGCTTGTGCGTGCGCATAGTTAAACCAAATGAGTATTCGACACAGTCAACCTTGAATTGAATGCCGAGCCAAGACTGGAAGCACCTGTGATGTTGCTTTCAAAGGTTTTGAATATAAAACTCAGTTGTGTTCTTTGGGAAATAACTCCCCGAGCAACTAAACAAAACAGCTGACACTGCAGCTGATACGTGTTTCCAAACAAGGCCTTCTTCATATTTTCTATCTGACCAGTCATCAGATAATGTTCCATCCAGGGATCCTCCATTACTTCCGTGTACTTAAACTTACAAATTAAATTTGTGTATCACAATGTTTATGCATACGGCCACTAAAGTGGGTACAACATAGTCAGGGCAGTGTTTTAAAGTAGAGCGATGGGGCTTGAACGTTTTGCAAAACCCCCACCGACCTCAAAAGAGTTCACGTGCGTCAAATTCCTTTTATTAGCTGAAGTGAATAATTTGTTTAAATAAAAGGTGAGTGCCTCAAAATCGTCTAATCCCCTCTTTGGTCGGTGACAATAAAGCCCCCCCCCCCCACACACACACACACACATTAGGCACGAACACACAGACGGCCAGGAGTCCTAAAACATCCTGGAGTAAAGAAAGGGCGTGTTGAAGCGAGCTCTCCTCAATTCATATCCCGGTCAAAGACAAACTGAGCGGCCAACCTGCAGAGGAACAGGCTCTTTGATCTGACTCAGTGCTTCTGAAAAGAGTGCGTCCATATGCAAACCAACGGTGCACACAGGGTGGATTAGACGAAAACCTCCAAAACCTTGAGAAATTGCTCTCAGAGGTTAAAAAACAACAACCAAATTCATCTATAAATATGGAAGGTTATTAAATTTAGTATAACCGTTATTCGACAATAAGAAAGCAAAAGGTCACCATGGAGTTCACCAACTTCACAAATAACTGTAATCAATTTAGATTACTTTTAGGAATATTGATCCTGAAAATAATGTTTACTAACTTCGTTGTTCAATTTGATAAACACTGATACAAATCATCCAATTTGGATTTCAATGATTCATATTTTGCTTTTGTTTTAACAGCCTGAAATTGGTGTGGTAAATGATCACAGTGGACAGTTTTACCATTGACACTATGTGGTTTTATTCTACCAATATACTTCTTGACTTTTTTTTAATCTTCTCATCAATATCCCTGTAAAGTGTGTTATTTTGGGCTTCGTTGGATTTATGTGGGCATTTCTCATTTGTGGCGACAGAGCAGCAGCGGAGAGTCGGATGTCACTCGCCTCTGCATGATAATAGACCCGCGCGCACACACACACGCACGCACGCACGCACGCACGCACGCACGCACACACACACACACACACACACACACACACACACACACACACACACACACACACAGCTTTGCTAAGTGATCTAACTGGCTGCCTTCAATATACATCTGGTTGATATTCTGCAGTGGGCGGGTATCGGGTCAAAGTCGGGTTTAGCGGGTGAATAAACAGTGAAACAATGAGATACATTTTGGGAAACAGACACATAATTATAATATGCAACAACGCTAAAACTGGTCCAACCGACCACTCGGTAAATCGCCCTGGTGCTGAACTGCTTCTTTCGTCTCGTCCTGCAGACGAGAAGGCGATCCATCTTGTACACCACTCTGTTATATGCTGAGGAGGTAAATGTGACAACAGCGCTCTCATCCGGTTAAACGTAGACATTCATCATCTCCCAACATAAACCCCCAGCAGCACTTGCTTTTTCAAGTGACAATACAAGGATCCACTTATTGGATTATTAATTGGAGTTTTGACCCAAAGTATCATGTTATGGCTTATTATACTGTTTTTGTAGTAAATAGTTTGCACCTGCAGCATGTACGCAGTACAATAATGGCAAAGCAGTTAGTATTGCTGGTACATAGAGGTACTTGTAATTTGCTTGAGTATTTCCATCCTATGGCAGGCCTATTTTATACACTACATTGTAATATTGTACTTTTTACTCCACGATATCTGACAGTTATTGTTGATAGTTATGCTGCTTTTAAGCTAAATATTAGACATAACATGTTAAGCTTATACAAAACTGTTAAAGACTGAACTAACGTATTTGTGACCATTTGAAAGGCCCTCAGGTTTGGAACTACTTGACTATACTACATAACTGAAAACTAGTTTCACCTCAACCGGCTACAGCAGTAAAATGTTACTTAAGCACCGATGCATCAGTAATTTAATAATGTCATATAAAACAATACACCAGTCACAGGAGCCATTTGTCTGCAGAACAAGTACACTTACTTATGTGCATTTTACTTACGTAAAAGATCGGAGTACTTCCTCCAACCATTGTATTCAAACATTAGTTCAGAATAATAATTCAACAAGGGTCCCACATGTCTTGAATATTAAACATTGGATGTTAAGACAATAGTGATCAAAAACACCCAGCTTTCATTTCACTTCAGCATACAGGGTGTCTTTGTACTCGTCTTTTGTACTTGTCTATCTTGTATCACAGTGGTGTAACCAAAGTAAACCAATGTCCTGCACTGTAGCAGCTGAAACATTCTGCACAATGAATGAATGGGACACAGCAGTGACTCCTGACAGTGACGGACTAATCAGCAGTCTGTAACTGACACTACAGCACCCCCCAGTGTTACCCTACCGCTCTCTGTTATACACTATAGAATTGCAGGAGTATGTGAAAACACACCTGTCAATAAACCCGATTCAGATTTGAGAACAGTTGATGAATTCAACGTCTGTATTTTGGTTGAAACATCTGAGAGACAAACTGAAATAAACAGGTTTCTCTTATGGGAACTCAGCTTAATTAAAACATGCTCGTTGTCTCGGCATTCGGGAACCGTAGTGAAACAGGCCAACAGCTTATTCTGGGACATGACCCAGAGATTCAGAAATGCTGATAATGGAACAGCCACACTTTGCTATAGTGGCTGGTTTTTACTGGTAACTTGTGATGTGCCCATTCTAACACAAGGAGGAGCAGTTCAGCTACAGTACAGCCAGCAGCCAAAGAAAAGGGGGTAAAGTGAGGCAGGGAGTGAGTGAGGGCATAGAGACAAAACTTGGACCAAGTGAGATAAAGACAGAAAGAGGCAGGAGGGAGAACAGAGAGAGGGAGGGTCCAAGTAATGGACACACACACACACACACACACACACACACACACACACACACACACACACACACACACACACACACACACACACATACACACACACACATACACAGAGAGAAGTAGAGGGAGCGAGGGAGGACTTGTCCCCAGAGGATATGTGCAATAGCCATGCAACAGGGAGCAATGCCTGAGAAAGTCGGCAGCTCCTCTCTGGATTAACAGCAGCCTCACTTTTTATTGCCAACGGTGCCAGACTACAGCAGGAGAACCAGCCAGCTCTCGCTCCTGCAGGGAAACCAGCTGCGGTCGGCTGATGAGGTCTGAGCTAATCCCCTGGAAGCGGCTCATGCCAAAACGCCATATATCCATTTTTAGAAATGACAGCCACTTAAAAATTGATCACACTCTAGTTAAAAAGATAAAAAAACATCATCTGAGCATGTCGGGGAGTACCTGCTTACAGTCCTCAGCAACTTCTAGGCAGACATGTCTATAGTTTGTCATGATTCAGTTTACTTCAGCAAAAGTATAATACTGCAATATGAAAATACTCCTGAATTAAAAAATGTGCTTACAGATGAAAAAGTAAAGTACTCATATTTCATAAAAATGGCCCCACTGTTATACTATGACACATTATATTACTCAAAATGTAAGTAGAGTTTTACTGATGTAGCTGATGACAATGGAGGTAATAATTAAAAAAGATTTATACTGCCGGGTAGTTTAATATATCATAAGCTTGTGTTTTGTGTGTAAATCAGTACAAATAAAAAAGTACTTATTCTGCAGTAGAAGTAGCATGAAATAAAAATACTTATGTAACGTACAAGTATCTCAAATCTGTACTTAGGTACATGTCCACCACTGCTAACAAATTGTAAATTTGAGTGGTGAATATGTATTCATTTCACATTACCTATATAATGTGAGGCGTGATATTCTACAACAACTAGCAACCTGAACATCTTTTTTTTGCATTTGACACATAAACAAGTTTCTGTTGTTTTTCTTGCAGCCTCCATCATGGGGTCAAAGGTCAAGAACAGTTCAGTTGGGCAGATGTTTGTATATAGAGGGGGTTCAACCACCAGTTGTGGGAAAGTCTAATCCATAATCGTTCCCATATTCCAAACACACACACACAAAACACATTATAACTACAACATGAAGGGTTCACAGTGTTTTTTTATCCTTAAAATCATTCCTTAGAACAGACGCAGGGATACATGCCAAGTTTGTGCAGACACATGGATACATTTGTAAGAACTCAAAGCTAGTGTGACCGCAGCAAACCCATGGGATGATGAAACTACCTGCTTCTCTTTCTGCATACGATGTGCATCTCTTTCTTGGTCCGTCTCTCGGTCGCTCTCATGTCTTTCTTCCTTTTGTCTGTTCCTTTTCCAAAAACACACATATGCAAGCGCACACACACATACGTGCAGCTACAAACTGCCAACTGCAGCTGCCTGCTGGGAAATTTACTGCTTACACACACACACACACACACACACACACACACACACACACACACACACACACACACACACACACACACCCTGGGGGAAATGCAGTGGGACTTGGAAGCAGCTGAGAGGGGCTTTGGAGAGGCCTTGGGCTTTCTATCTGTCTCTTAGTTTTTTTTTCCAATTTACATGTGTGGTTGTGTGTATGATGTCTTATGGAAACCAGTCCTCTTTCTGTTTTTCTCCTCCTCTCCTCCCACATTCTCTTGTCCCCTTTTTCTGTCCTCTCTTCGTAAGGCTTGCTCTCCCCTCTCCTCTTTCAGCCGCTCCATCTCTCTCCCCCACCCGACTCTCTGTCCATCTCCTCCCTTCTTCCCTCCATCCATCCTTCTGTCAGCTGGCAGAAGATGAGTCATGCCTCTAGCTGGGAGGCTAAAACTCTCTCTCCCTCTAAATATATCTTCTCTCTACTTCTCCTTCCCAGTCTTTCTATGTCTCTTTTCTCCCTCCTTCTCTCTGCGCTGCATCACCATCTGTCTCTCTGCTTTGTTCTGTCGCTCTACTATCAAGCTCTCTCCTCCTTCCTCTCTCCATTTCTCACATGCTTCTCTTACTGAAAGCCAGATTCATCAGCCATTTATGTTTCTATCTGTCCCTCTCCTTCTCCCTCGCTTTCTCTCTCTCCAACAGTGTATCCAGGCACCTAAAAAAGCTGTTCTCACGCTCCCTCGTCTCTCAACTGTGATTTTTCGAAACACGCAGACTCTCCTTTTACTCTCCCCATTTATAGTACTTCACTCCTTACATGTCTGTATATAGCGGTCTATGTACTCATGCTTTTCATATCTTGAGTGCATTGAGAGCTACTGATAAACTGACATTCCATTTGTCAACATACTTTAGATCTATAATGTAAACGCGAGGTATTGTGGCTGCATGGAGATGACGTGTTCAGATTGGGTTATTTTCATGATGCAGTTCAAAATGAAACATGCTTTTTGCTAAAAAACTAAGCTTTTTTACACCAGTGTTACAAACTCAAACATGTGAGGTTAATGAAATTTCACACTAACACTTAAAATCCAATGAAAATGGAAAACAAAATGCAGTCTACTGTCATTGACAGGATAGCTGATGTAGCCTAAATCTTATTTTCAGCAAAGAGAACACTAACTAACTTTAACAGTTAACAGCGAAGCCAATGCCAGCAAGCATCCACTGCCACGTCAACGTGTTACATAGCGGCGATCCCTACATTAAAGTGTTTAACAGTTTGTTTTACAGTAGCTACCGGGGCCATGTGTGACAATTACAAGGTGATGGATGCTGCCTTAAAACCCTTTTTCCATATTTCCAGTCGCTTGCTGAGTCAGTCGCTTTAAAAACATCCTCATTGGGCAAACTGACTGCGAATATGCAGGAAAACAACAAACTTCTGCCGTATGTTGACTACCTGTTATACTTTTGTGGAACATTAAAATGTTTATCTGGGACACAATGTGTCAAAGTAGTGTAACAGCAGCACAAGTAGAGCAGTTTTTATCTTGTGTTTGCCAACAACTAACATAAGCCAGATACACTTCTTTATTTCATTAGTAAAAGTAAGACTGTGAGCTTTCTTAGTCATAGTCTCCCAACAAAAGGGCTTGGATATGTGATTAAAGAATATAGTCTAAAGTGATTAATAAATGCAGACCGAGCCATGTTTGGCACCTCTGTGGAAACGAAGCAACTGAGAGAGCTCTGGCTGCCCTTGTTTGGCACTGGATTGGAACCATGGGATCAGCAAGCCGAAGGAGAAGCCACTGAGGCTGAGCCAGATCCCCTGATTCGCCCCTGGTGCCCCGGAGCTCCGCTGGTCAAACTACACTGGCCTCCTGATCCCTTCCCTGGAGAGATTAACACACACACACACATGCTCAAACATGTATAAACACAAGCATGTACTCACAAACACTGTCTGAATGACACACACGGTTTTGCTCTCTGCTTCTATCACCATTACACACACACACACACACACACACACACACACACACACACACACACACACACACACACACTCTCACACACTATGCTTCTAGTAAGCAAATTAATGTCAATTTCTCAGCCCTGGGTATATACAACTTTTTCTCTGAATACTTAACACACACACACACACACACACACACACACACACACACACACACACACACAAACACACCTACACACAAATTGTAAAACTGCACTCATACTTATCTGGTAAAGAGATGAACGTACTTATACTAAAAGAGGGACATGCACACTTACAATGTGAATCAGAGCAACTTTCATCAGGGGATGAGGCTGCGCTGGTCTGGCCTGATTCACTTCTCGTCTCTGAAGTCATTTGTTTGGTCTATAATTCCCCAGGAAGCCATGAGCCTGTGTCAGGTCATGCACACACTGGTGCACACTGGTACTCCACTCTGTCTCACAACATCACACGTTTATTCTGCGTCTTCTTTTAAGCCATACGAGTGAATCATTCAAGCCTTGTTTGAGAGGAGACTTTGAAAACTCCTGGTCTAGAGTTTAAATTTACAGTATTTCCAATACATCAGGAGAGACCACGCCCTCGGTCAATTTCTGTGTCTCATATTCAAATCAAAGGCATTGTCCAGTGTGAATCACAAGGGTGGCATGAACCCTTCATAACAGAGAGTAAACGTATCGAGTAGATGCCAGTTAAATCCTTTGGATTTTGCTTTGCTGATCATTCTTTCCATCAATCTTGCCTCTGCTTGGTCTCACACTTGCCTTGAGCTTCATTTAGCGATCTTGCCAACAACTCTGGTAATGGAAGCCTGTGTGTATGTCCACATCAAAAACCTACCTAGCGCCATTTCTGAGATTGAAAAAGAGCTGTTTACCACCTTCATGGTTTCGCGCACAAACACAGACAAACAGAGTTAAAACCAGCCGGATAAACACACACACACACACACACACACACACACACACACACACACACACACACACACACACACACACACACACACACACACACACACACACACACACAAAATATGCAGCCTATTCATGCCAACAGATGACAGAGCGCATTGAGAAAATGCCAAAATGCTGACTACTGAGGGAGAGAGAGCACAAGGCTGAAAAAATCTCCCGTGTCAGACTGCAGAGCTGGCAGAAAAGAAAAGCATTGTTGAGGACACACACACACACGCACACACACATTCACCTAGGCAGCCAGTGTGGTGCAAAAACTGGAGCAGGGCGGCAGTGCATAACAAACACACATATGTATACACACACACACATGCACATACAGCCTGTGAGGCGCTGTGGCGAGACGGAAGCACACGGAGCAGAAGTAGAGATTTAGATGGAGAGGGATAAAAGAGAGACAGAAAAATCTCCCGGCAGGGACGTCTTCGTTCATGCACATCTGCTCTTCTCCTCTCGTTAACCTCCATCATCTACGTCCGTCTTTTCAGCCACTTATCTTTTTCTCTTCTCTCCTCACAGAGAGTAGTAATACAACTAATACATCACGATTCATTGTCAATGTCATCCTGTTTATTGTCATGCTGACCGACACTTCAACGTCTTTTAGTTAGTGAAAATGTCATAGAAATCATATGGGGACGTATAACTGCACCAAAAATCATTGTGTGTGTCCCTACTTTTTACATGTTACAATGTCCCTACTATTACAGGTGAGCTATTTTAGCTGGTCAGATCAGTGGACAACAAGCTAGTTAGCTTAGTCCCGAAACAGATAACAAGTAAACGCACCCTTTTTAAAGAGACGTATTTGTATCGTACATGTATTCCTGCTCGTGTCTGTCAAGTGTCTGCGCACCACGCGTCTCTTTGTGGAGCAGCTTATACTTCAGCAGAGCAGGGTTGTATAAAGTTTGATGGAAATATGATAGCTTGTTTAAGTTCGGACCCTCCAGCTCTCTGTTCCCTTCAAAGGTCAGCTCTGTCAAAACTGTTTGCAATTTGTCAGCAGCACAAATTCACGTGTCATACATCGCCCGGGTTGAACTCAACGCCAAAGCTCAGCACGGACTTGTTTTGCCTCGTCGAGCGAATTCACGAATGCCGATTCTATTGAAGTGAATTGACTTTGGTTGGAAGTTTTGCTTTTTAAATTGTGGGGGGGACAAGGCTGCTCCATCAGAACTTTTGATTAATTCACTTCAATAGAATCGACATTAGTCGATTTGCGCGAGGAGGCTTAACAAGTCCGACAGCCGAGAAACTTCGAAGGCAGGTAAACACACACACACACACACACACACACACACACACACACACACACACACACACACACACACACACACACACACACACACACACAGGCCATGTTTCAGTGCTGCACAGGTGAAGCCCCTGTGAAGCAAGGGAACACCATAACAGCATAAAAGATTCATCACTTACAGCGTAACCTACAGTTGGTGGACATATGCGTGCCACACACACACACACACACACACACACACACACACACACACACACACACACACACACACACACACACACACACACACACACACACACACAAGCTTAGTGCACCTCAGGGCATTGTTACTGTCTGCTTTCTCTTTCATATGTTGGTGAGTGTGTGTGCGTGTGTGTGTGTGCGTGGAGAGAGAGAATCTACAGAGTCATGGTAATATCTATTCAGGAAGGTGTCGGCTTTCAGGGCGACGTGTTGACACACGCCCACGTAACCTTGGCAACCAGCAGTCGCTGCAGGGGTGAAGATGAAGCACGTTGTCGCAATTATGCAGTTAGAGCCCCCCCCGAATGATCAAACACAGACACATTTAGTCTCAAAAACACACACATGCACACAAAGAGACAAACACACACAGGATGGGTCACATGACAAGTAGATTCTTAGGAGAGGTTGTAGAACACTTTGGGCAGATGACACACACACACACACACACACACACACACACACACACACACACCTCTGTTTCTTTCTCTCCATCACTTCTGATACATTCTCTAAAAATACTCTTCCTCCCTTTTCCCTGACCCATTTCTTACTTTACCCCTCTCACTTTTTCCTCTCCCTTCCCTCACCCTTCCATCTCTCTCTGTCCTCTCTCACTCAGTGTGAATGCTAGCTAGGGCCCAGCAGGTTTTCTGGGAGAGGTATGACACACACACACACACACACACACACACACACACACACACACACACACACACACACACACACACACACACACACACACACACACACACACAGTGATATGAGGCAGACAGAGGAAGACAGAAAAACAGAAAAAATGCATGCTGTGCAAGTGCGCGCACACACACACACACACACACACACACACACACACACACACACAGGTTATGCAGAGAGAGACTCAGCTACTGCTGCTGAAGAGAAAAAGCCTGTGGCATATAGATCCGCCTCTCTGTTTCTACATCCTCCATTTTTGTTTCTATTTGTTTCTTTCTCTTTCCTTTACTTGTGTTGTCATCTCGCTGTAGAGACATTGTACAGACATTTAAAAAGTTTGCTAATAACCTCCAACACAACGCAGTGTGCGTGCCACTTCTAAAGCCACGTTGGCTGGGTCTTTTCTTCCATTTTGAACCCAACAAACATACATTCTTAAAAGGTAACTGCTGACAGAGCCAAGAATCAGTGTCCAGTTAGGTTAAACAGAACATTTGGATGAGACAAATCACATTGTGACCATGCTAGTTATTTTCTGAGCCCCTGTTTAATATCAGACTGTTTGTACAGCAAACTGACTGACTAGCCATAGTCATAATTTAGCCACATTTAGCTGGGAGCTGGTGTTTATCTCCAACTCTGCTTGTAACTCAAGGCGTTAACACAATCATTATAAAGCTTGGTATTCATGTCAGGATCTCTATTTTGAAAATGCATGACACACTGTGCGCCCGAGCACCAAGGACATAGGTGTTGGCAGCCACAGGGGACAGTCAAGTTAACTGCTCGGTTTGTGTCCTTGATGAAGTTACAGGAAATAAGTTAAAAGCAGAAAGGGGCATCAAAAATAGTCACCAGACGATTTTAGAATCATTGCACTTCAGAATCCATAAGTTTTGATACATTTGAAATATTCAAATCCATGTTTACACCAAAGAATTGTATGCTTTTTACAACAACAGCGTTCCATAAAGGGAGTTGCTTTTATGGCAACCTGAAATAGAAATCACACTACGTCAAGAGTCTCTAAATGGGCCTTTATAGACTTGTGAAAGCTGGTAAGACCTCCATTAAATGACTTCAATGAAAAGTACATATTTTACATTTTATAACACAGATGCTGAATTAGTTGTGATACATTTTTTGTCCTTAATCTAAAAAAAAGGGTTTTTCATGCACCATTCTCCTCCTCTTCTACGTGTCACTGTTTTGCACTGCCGATGCATCCTGTGCTCAGCGCCGCAAAAGACGATTGTGATCCAGAGCGCTCCTGTATCTCCAAATGTGTGCAAATACAAGTAATTTGTATTTGAGAGGGAGGGAGAATCAAACATGACCCATCCATTAATTTGAGAGGACCAAAAGACAGAAACAGAAGTTCAGATGAGGAAGATGATGAAGAGGAAACAGTCTTTAAAGTCTTTTAAGAGATACAAAATAAAAGGCTTTTTTTTTTTACTAAAAAGACTATCTTGTAAAATGTTTTATTTGTTTTACTCAGACTACTGACTTCAGATAAACATTGAAATATATTTTAGTACAAAAAAGGACTTCAATTATAAACATGTTAGGATGGCATCCTTTAATAGCCAGTGTGCACAGGAGGGAAGATTACAGCAAAGAAGAAAAAACATTTTCATGTACATATCTGACTATTGCTTTCAGAGAGACTTGAAAAATATATATTCGTAAGGAGAAGAGCAGAGAGGATGAGAAGAGAGTTGCTGTCAGTTGTGCTCGGCTGCTTCTTTCCATATAAAAAGGCCTGTTTCTGCAGCTCCTCTCCTTCTCTGTTATCCTCACCTGATCACTGTTGCCTCTTTCTTCCTCTCTCTCTCTCCCTCTTTCTCAACCTCTCTGCCACACTTCACTGGCTTCAGCAAACGGCTCCCCTGTCATATTATCTCACACACACACACACACACACACACACACACACACACACACACACACACACACGCTAAGAAGGCTACTATGGGGGTGAGAGAGGCTCACTGCAGGGGATGACAGTTAAAACTTGGTAGACAGAGTATAGAGAATGTTCTCACACATTTTTTCTGTGGCATTTGATCATTTGAATGCTTTGACAAGCAATTTTGAAAATATATCTGCCATAAATAGCTATTATTGATATACACGTACACACTCTCAGTACTATCAGCTGAGAGAAATGAGTTCAAGCAATACCAGATGTGAGGCCGCTGCTTCAAAGTGATTAGTTTGGTGCTTCATAATATATATATATATATATAGATCTATCTATCTATCTATCTATCTATCTATCTATCTATCTATCTATCTATCTATCTATCTATCTATCTATCTATCTATATATATATCTTCACATTTGCACACACGCTGGCAGTCAGCAGCCAAGCCAATAAAGTGTGTTGAAGTGCGTTTAGACTGATTTTTACTTTTTTGATGTACATTATTATACACCAATACAATTAGCCAATGAGTGTTTTGTTTTATTTCATGTTTTCAGTCAGACAGTTTCATATTTTTTTGGGGGGAGGTTGGATAAATGCATGCTGTTTACAGGAGACAAAGAACACTGCTCTGTATTCTGCTCTGTAACCGTTCTGGAGACCCGCTAACACTAATTCCACACCAACAGTATCAAGAGCAGCAATATCGCAGTAAAAAAAACACTACGCATTCATGCCAAGTAAGCGGAGTGAAAAGGGCTTCTCCGGTTGGCTTTCCTGTGTTTCCTGTGTGGTCCGCTCAAAGGGTTAAAGCCCAAAGTGAACTGAATTGTAAGAAGTTGGTTTCCAAGGGAAACTGTTCGCACCGTTCCAGCTGAGGCGGGACAAACCAACTGGCCTGACATGGAGGGGAGAGGGGGTGCCATGATACAATCGCGAATTAATATCGCACTGCATTATTTATAAAATATGAAAACACGTCTTTTCCGTGTATGAACGCGTACTTACGACGCTTACACCAACGCTATTTGTTGTCGAGTATGTTTTTAACACGTACCATTTATACTATTTCTTGCCTCCGCCCCTCCCGTGCAGCTAGAGTGCTGGGGTCCCTGCCAAGTCGGTTTGAAAAGAGCAGACAAAGGCTTCGAGCCCAGGACGCCCCTCTCTCTCTCTCTCTCTCTCTCTCTCTCTCTCTCTCTCTCTCTCTCTCCTCTCTCTCTCTCTCTCTCTCTCTCTCTCTCTCTCTCTCTCTCTCTCTCTCTCTCTCTCTCTCTCTCTCTCTCTCTCTCTCTCTCTCTCTCTCTCTCTCTCTCTCTCTCTCTCTCACTCTGCCTACAAAGCCAACCCAGCTCTATCTTTTCTGCTTTTCTATCACGGAAATGTTTTCTAATAGGCAGCTTTAATAAGAGTGTTGGTTTTATTTTTTACTTTCTTATTCTGAAATGTACGACCGTCTGGATCCCCGCTCGGCCGAGAGAGGAAGGCTTTTTGTAGGTATAATACAAGGAAGCGTCGTCTGAGCGAAGGGAGCGAGAGGGGGAAAGGATTGACGCTTATTCCTCCTCTCCTCCTTCTTCTTCCTTTCGCCCCCCCCCTCGCCTCTTCTTTTTTGGCGGAGAGAGAAGTTGAGGCAGGAATAAACGCTTTATTTTTGTTTTTCCCCTTTTTTTTTTAATGCATTTGAATCCTACTGCGCAACGAGACAGGATCACGTGGGGGGTTGGAGAGAGTTGGATCGATTTTGCACAGTTCAATGTGAGAAAAAGAGAGAAACAAACTACTCCTATTTCTTTTCCCCCCTTACTTCTGTGGATAACTGGTACTGTTGATACTTTTGCATAATTGCAGGAGAAGGGGAGTGGGTTCTTTTTTTGTTCAGCCTTGGAGGTGTGGAGTATTAATTCTTATATGCCTGGGGTTTGAAAAACAATGGAGACGCACATTTCGTGCCTCTTCCCGGAAATTTTGGCCATGATTTTCAGCTATCTGGATGTGAGGGACAAAGGCAGGGTAGCCCAAGTGTGCATCGCTTGGAGGGACGCATCCTACCACAAGTCAGTGTGGAGAGGGGTGGAGGCCAAGCTGCACCTCCGCCGGGCCAATCCCTCCCTGTTCCCCAGCCTCCAGGCCAGGGGCATCCGGAGGGTCCAGATCCTGTCCTTGCGTCGCAGCTTGAGCTATGTGATCCAGGGGATGCCCAACATCGAGTCCCTCAATCTGTCCGGCTGCTACAACCTCACGGACAACGGGCTGGGTCACGCGTTCGTCCAGGAGATCCCGTCGCTGAGGGTGCTGAACCTGAGTCTGTGCAAGCAGATCACAGACTCCAGTCTGGGCAGGATAGCTCAGTATCTGAAGAACCTGGAGGTGCTGGAGCTCGGCGGTTGCAGCAACATCACCAACACCGGGCTCCTGTTGATAGCCTGGGGCCTCCACAGGCTCAAGAGCCTCAATTTAAGGTCCTGCAGGCACGTCTCGGATGTGGGCATAGGACACTTGGCGGGCATGACCCGCAGCGCGGCGGAGGGCTGTTTGAACCTGGAGTACCTGACCCTCCAGGACTGTCAGAAACTGACGGACCTGTCACTCAAACACATTTCCAAGGGGCTGACCAAGCTCCGGGTACTGAACCTGAGCTTCTGCGGGGGTATCTCAGACGCAGGGATGATCCACCTCTCCCACATGGCCTCCCTGTGGAGTCTTAACCTACGCTCCTGCGACAACATCAGCGACACAGGGACCATGCACCTCGCCATGGGCACCCTGAGGCTCTCCGGGCTCGACGTTTCCTTCTGCGATAAGATAGGGGACCAGACCCTGGCATACATCGCCCAGGGGCTGTACCAGCTCAAGTCCCTGTCCCTGTGCTCGTGCCACATCTCCGACGACGGGATAAACCGGATGGTGAGGCAGATGCACGAGCTGAGGACCCTGAACATTGGACAGTGTGTGCGCATCACGGACAAAGGGCTGGAGCTCATAGCCGACCACCTGACCCAGCTGGCTGGCATCGACCTGTATGGATGTACCAAGATCACCAAGAGGGGACTGGAGAGGATCACGCAGCTCCCCTGCCTTAAAGTGTTGAACCTGGGACTCTGGCAGATGACAGAGAGTGAGAAAGTGAGGTGATTGGAAGTGTGTTTTTCGTGTTTCTGTTCTTTCTGTTTTTGGATGGGGGACAGAGGGGGACACGAGGAACAAGAGGAGGGGTATTAGATGGGCGGGTAAACTTCTTTTCTTATTTAAAAAAGAGAGAGAGAAACCTCCCTTTTCCCTTCTGTGTGGTTGTGTAAGGTGTGCTTCTCCCATGTGACCAATATTTTGTGTTCTGTTGGCCTTGCAGGATTTCAATTAGTGTTTTTTCTATGACTTAATATTCTGCCTGGTAGGAAGCAATTAAAACGTACTTTTGCTACGAGCTCGTGAAAATCCCTGTTAACAATTGCTTTGATCTCGTGTTGAGTTTTAATATCTGACATCAAACTTGGAATAACTTGTAATGCAAATCAGAAGAATGCCATTTGAATAATCTGCTTACTGGCACTTGCTTCCAGAAAATTCTTAAAAGTTAAACTTTGCATCCATCCAAAGTTGCATCCATCTTTTAGTTTTAAAGCAAAGTGCGGTTTGAAAACTTTTTTTATTTTTAACAGTGAGTTTGGATTTGAGACCTTTTACGACTAATTTCCGCTACAGCCATCACGCCTAAAACATTTGGCTACCTCGTATGTGGTTGTTTTTCAAAAGGGTGTATACTGTAAAAAAAAAACCACAAAAAAACAAGCGAGAATGAGAGACTGGGAGAAAATGTGCCTAAAGGGAGTGTGTCTGCCCCCTCCCCCCATCCCTCCCTCCATGAGCAGAGCTGGAGAAAGGAGACCAGGACACAATCTAACTACCTTTTGTTAATTTACCCCCATAAACAGCAACAATTTCAGAGAGAGAGAGAGAGAGAGAAGGGACAGCAAGCTGTAAAATCTATTCAGATTTTAATGACGACGCTTTATACAAAAAAAGGCAAAAAACGAAACATAAATCCGCTTGTGTGCGAGAGTTTCTTTTCCTTATCCTTAGGGATGAAGTCCAACTTTCACTCCCTTTAGAGATGTGTTGCGTTTCAAGCTTTGGTCAATATAAAAAGGAGACGAGATCATCAGCTTTTCCTTAGAATAAATACCTGTAGACTTCCTATAATAATACAATAGACGTATAGGAATATTAGCGCCACAATGCAAGATAAAAAGATGATCGGGCCGTTAGTAAACACATCGTACATCCATGTAAGTATGTTATAGGAATATTCGGTATTTCTTCTGAGGGATGCTGGTGGAAGATAAATGTCAGTGGATGTTGTTCAGAGCGCCGTACTTCAAATTGAAGTGATTTCTATATCTTATACCCTTTATTGATCGAAACAAATCAGGGTTTGTCTCATGGCTTTATTTTCCCACGTTTAACGGCAACACAGGTCGCATTCATATTCATGTTGCTCTCACCGGAGAGAGAGAAGGAGAGAGAGAGAGGAGGGTAAGAATATCTTCTTTTTCCCTCCTCTTTTCCTCCATCTCTCCCTGAATAAAAATACCCCCAATCCATTCTGAGACATGCTCAGAATAAGGAGCCATCGATTATTTTTCTTGCTCTCCCTCCGTGTCGGGTTACAAGCGGACTGCGTCTCTTTACCTCCCCATCTCTCTCTTTCTTTCTCTCACACACACACACAAACACACACACACACACACACACACACATGCACATGCACATGCACACACGGAGGCCTGTGTGTGCGTGTTTCAATGTAATGCAATGAACCTGCTAGAAAAATTAATATACGGATGTGCGTCCTGCTGAAAAAGCTGCGTGTGTGTGTGTTTGTAAAATAAAAAAGATGTACTGTATATTATGTTTGTAAAGAAGAAAAAAATGCAGAATCCCAAAATTAAATTGTTTTATATTCTTACGGTTAAAACAATTAAAGATATTTATATAATGAACGAAAAGAGCGGTGTGGACTACTTTTGTGTAGCTGTAGCGCTCCAGTGTTGTCATGCTGTCTGTTTTTTATTTTTTCATTTTGACATTGTTTATTCCCACAAGACACTCACACCGCTATGGTCTTGTTCTACAATCATGTTGTCCATAATCAGGCGCATTTAATACAATAAGGGCTGTTATTGTAATGTATTGGTCCTAATAGCCGCCCACACATTTCTGAGTATTGTCCCTGAACGGTCCAGCCGTGCCTCTCTGAAGAGCTGGAGAAAAAAAGAAGGAGAAATCTGTTGTGTTGTTTTATTATTTACGAGGAGATTCAAAATGGATGCTTGCCGTCTTGATTTGGCTGCAGTGCCTGTGTAATTAATTATCACCAGGGCGTTTATTATAGGAAGCTGTTCTACCCTGCTGACTTTTTTAATCATCAACGTCTGGTTGTTTTTTTTTACCCTTAAATGCAGCAAATACAGGAGTTTCAGCTCAACTGGTAGCGGCCGAGTTTTACATTTAAAGTGTCAAAGCCCAAAGTAGGTTAAGGGCTGTGTGTTGGTGGATTTCATGGTTTGCATGGAAGGTTCTGGGTGTTAGTTTTGGTTATTTTTGCAGTGTTTTATTTCACATGTGGCAGAGCTGCGTCTGTGCTGCTGCATGTGTGGAGTAATGAGATCTAAAGTTGGTCAGAGCAGATTTCCCCCATTCTGCTTTCTATCAGGACGTGTCCTGTGTGTGAAGTGACACACACACACACACACACACACACACACACACACACACACACACACACACACACACACACACACACAGGGTTGCCAGACCAGTCAGTAGCCATTGTCTGTCTTTAGAAGTTAGGAAGGCAGGTTCTGGTGGGGGATTTTTTTTCTTTTCTTTTCCTCTCTTTCTCTTCCTCTTGTTCAGTCACGCATACCAGATCCGAGACCAGGCAGGAGACCACCCCCCCACCCCCTACAACCCCACACGCACGCACGCACACATTTTAGCATTCCACACCATCATTCAAAGCATTTAAGCACTCTCCCTCCCCTGACTCTGTCCATGGGGATTTGGGGATAAAGGCCAGCAGAGGGATTGTTGACCACAGGGACAGAGGGAGGCAGAAAGAAAGAGGACACACACAGAGAGAGAGAGAGAGAGAGAGAGAGGGGGAGAGGGGGGGAGAGAGAGAGAGAGAGAGAGAGAGAGAGAGAGAATGTCAGTGTTTGCTGTTTCTTAACTTTGCTTTAGCTGGCCTTTGGTCTTGTGCAATAACTCTGCAATGAGTGCACACTAAGATGTGAAAGATTTGTCTGTGGCGTTTTTGTGCTGCTTTATCCCAGAAACATCTGAGAATCAGTTTGCAATAACAATAGAAATAATATTTTGCAGACTTAACAGTTGAGCTACGAATGCTTATGTATTTTGCCCATACAGTGCTCTGTGCCTTATAATGACTACCGACAAACATCGTCAATCTGTACGCCGGCTTGTCGGTTTGGTTGCCACATCAAGGCAACAAAGAGAAACAGAAGGGAACTCAAAAGGGAAAGCTGTGCAATTGGAGCTTAAACAATGATAAATGAATAGAGAGTGATGGGAGGGGGAAAACGTCGCCGATTGTTTCTTTATGATTTGACATTTAGGTCTGCAGACCTTTCCCAACAGATACAGGAGACTTAACCGGACAAGGTCACATCACACGCTTCTACAGAGAGGTCCGCAAGGCTGAAATGTAGACGGACAAAGATACAATCAGCTGCATTCAAATGATAATGTGATACTTTATTAATCCCCATAAAGAAAATCTCTTTTTGTCCGCCACCCTCCACAGGGAGGTCAGAGGTCAGGCTCGGCTCCAGAACCCCACTGCTGGAGCAACCGGGGAGGGTGGTGTCTTACCCAAGGACACATCAGCGAGGCGGAGGGTTGTCATGTTTTTAACGTTAGGTCACCTTGCCTCGCTGTCCTCCCTTGCTGTGTGTTTGTGAGTCCTTGGAGGTGGAGCGTGGCCACCTGTGAAGCGCCGATTCTAAAATGATGAAACTCTTTTTTTTTTGATGACACAATTCTTCCTGTGAGGGGGACGCAAACCCGTCCCTCGTTGCGTAGGTTGCCGTCTCAATTTGCATTTTGAATACAGAGAGCTGATTGTGAATTGAGCTTTGGAGTTTCGCTTTTGTCATTCTACACTTCCACACTTCCTCCTCTTTAGCACAGTTCCGCTTTCCTTTTGTAACAGTTACACACATTTACACCCAGTGAATCCACTTTCCTGCAGATGAAATTCTTCATTTTGATTATGCCATCTGAATGTAGTTTGTAGTTTTCAGATTCAAGCACAACATTTCAATAGTTTTGAATCCAACAAATGGGGAAAAATGGGCTTGTTCACTTTCTCGACAAGAGTTAGAAGAGAAGATTAAAACCACTTTCACATATCTGTCCATTGAATGGGAAGTTGGAGCCAAGAGACAATTAGCTTAGCATAAAGACTGAAAGCAGGGGGGAAATGCTAGCCTGGCTCTGACCAACAAGGCTGGCTTTCTCCCCCTTTTTCTATTCTTTATGCTAAGCTAAGCCAACCAGCTGCTGGCTTTAGATTCATATTAGCCGTACATACATGAGATCAGTATTGATTTTCTTGTCTGAATGAGCATGTTTCCCAAAATGTCAAACAATTCCTTTAAGACATACTGGGCCCGTCCAGGTGCTTTGGGGATCAAGTCTTACAGCTGTGAAGTGTTTACAGTTTGTTGTGGAGATGATCAAATGTGTAAAATACCACACACTAATCAACACATTTAACAAAACGTTCCGGAATGACTCGCCCACAAGGCTCACGAGGAGAAATCAACTACTTGAGGATGAGACTGAGAGCTGTGTGGATAAATATTCCAACAGATTGAGCAAGGCACTAACGCTGCCAGGTTTGGGGTTTCGTTTTTTCCTGTAGTAACTCTGTGGCAGCCATACAAAACTCTGTGCCCTATAAAGTAGCTGCATGGGATCAAAGTGCTCACCAAATGGCTTTATCTTTGGAATATAACTCGCTCTCGGTGCGAGTCACTCTTCCAATCCACATATCCTGCCTGTCTGCATGATTGACAGCTCACAAACAAGTTAATTCAAAAGCTTACAGGCACCCAAATTAGACAAAGGCCCACATTTCTGCCCCACATAGGACACTAACATGGGAAACAAAACCATTTCATGCCATAAATGCTGCTTTCGTGTTTGAACTTTGGTGTGTAAGTGAGTGCGCATTGGTCCCGTAAGTCGTAAAAGTTGAACCGTCACGTTGTGCTCTGAACCACATTTCCTGTCAGGCTGGGAGGAACAGCAGTGTGTGTGTGTGTGTGTGTGTGTGTGTGTGTGTGTGTGTGTGTGTGTATGTTTTACTGCTATCATTAAAGGAATTGTTCACCATTAAAAGGGGAACTGGGGTTCTTCACAACAAAGCAGTAGAGGTATTAGCAGCAGAGTGTTACTGCCCTCCACCCCCATTATCTCTCTGTCTTTGGCTGCGACTCCTTGTCTGCTGCGTTGTCTGTCTGTCTGTCTGTCTGTCCGGCCTGTGCTAGGCCTCTGCCTGTCTGTTTGTTGGCTTTCATCCTTTCATCCTTTTCTCTTTTTCTTCTGAACTTATCTATTTCTAATTTTCAAACTTTTCCTTCCCATGTCTTCGTTCTGTCTTCTTCTCTGATTCAGTACTAAACTCCTCACTCCTTCCTTCCACCTCTGACGTCATTTCTTTCACTCTCCTCTAATGCCTGTGGTCTCCCTCCGACTCCCTTTCTCTCTCTTCTTTCTCCTTCTCCCCCTCTCACCATTTCCATTTCTACCCTCCATCACCCCTCCTTCCTCCTCTCTGCGGCACCTGGTGTTGAGGTGTCGCTGAGGTAGACCTACAGTAGACGGCTCTTTGAAGTCCCTGGGGCCCTGGGGGCTGTGTGTGTGTGTGTGTGTGTGTGTGTGTGTAGGAAGCTTTTTTTATATAATCAGCAGCTCCAGTCAAGAGCATTCCCAATGCTTTTGATTTGGGCGTCTCTAACGTTTTGTACATACTGTATTTCCTGATTATGTGTAGCAGGGGGATTTAAATCCCTATTACTATTCCTTCTTTGCCTCTCAACCAATCAAAGCTGGACAGAAGGGATCATTTAAGTTTAAAAAAAAAAAAACGTAAGTAATGTAATGGGACAAAACTACTTTTTTTGTCTTTGTAAAATGAGCTTGATTAGATTCTATGAGCCCATTGGGATATGAAACGTACATTTTCTATTCAAATAAGACTGTAAAACACCATTATGGTACGGTCATATTGTAACTTACTAGGTTTATGGCTGGAACAGTCGGAGTAAGGGGGGGAGGAGCAGAGGAAAAATCACCTCTGACCTGAAGTCTGCTATGGTCAGCACCCAACCTGGAGAGAGAGAAAGAGAGGGGGCGGTAAGGCAGAGAAAGAAAGAAAGAAGAGAAAGGAAAAAGAATGGAGGGAGAAACAGATGAGGTTGGAGAGAAAGAGAGGAGAGAGAGAGAGAGAGAGAGAGAGAGAGAGAGAGAGAGAGAGAGAGAGAGAGAGACAGAGAGAGGAATCTGTGAGTCACTGTTTAACTGTGGGCTGCTAAAAGTCGGCTAGCCATGTTAGAAATACCGTCTGGGCACAAACACACACACACACACACACACACACACACACACAGACCCACCCACGCACAAACTCTTCCAAAATACAGAAATCTGCCTAATATTCAACAATGGCTGGCACAACACCCACCTATACTTAAACACACACACACACACACACACACACACACACACACACACACACACACACACACACACACACACACACACACATTAAAAGTTAATGCTAAAGTCCTGCTTCTACCTCTCTCAGACGTCGCTGCCCAACAGACCAGCTAATTATTTTCAGTAGGACAGCAGGCACGCACACACCTCTGCTGCACATTCCTCAGAAAGTAATGAGCTGCTTTTCTACAAAGGTAAGAATTTAGGCGAAGGTCAGAAATCATTCTCACCATTTTAGAAAGTCGAACTCTGCAGCAAAGAAGGACCAATTACATCATCCAACCCCAAAGTGATTAACTATTTATGATTTTTCTCTGAAGAAGTAGGTGGATCACAATTAGCTCTTTCTCTACAAGAACAACCCACAGTGTGGTTTGAACTGCAGCTTAGGCAACATGATTGTCCTTCTTCAGCTGACTCTGTGACTACATGTCACGGTAACATGCATAATGCGAGCATGTTTATAATAACCATCTGAGGTTAGCATCGTAGCATGCTAACATTTGTTAATTACCACTTAATGCAAAGTACAGCTGAGGCTGATGGAAATGTCCTTAGTTTTGCAGGTACGTGGTCATAAACAAAAGTACTGGGTAAATTAAAACGTTGACCTGATGATGAAGCTATGAAAAGTCATCATCATAGCAGCCTGGCTAAACCATCACAAGTTACACAAG
>NW_027176717.1:1178737-1191237 GCF_023349555.1 Cebidichthys violaceus
TGAAGGTGAAGAGGGACGAGGCTGATAAAGAGCGCCGTCCGCTTGGTCCGTCTTTACAATGACGAGAGGGAGAGGACATAATGTGGAAAAATGCCTTAAAAACAAGCACATTCGTCTGCTCATCAACAGCCCTCTAACGAGGAGGTTTTACCCGACGTGACCAGAATGATGCATGATGGGACCTGGTGGCAGGCGCCCTGAGACAGATCAATATGTATACACCGAATGCATATACACCACACACACACAGATACAGTCTCACATCTTTTACTTTATTTGTCCTTCATCCAGGCTCTGTGCTAGACTTGCTTTAACTCTCTTTGTCTCTGAATCAGGAGAAACGTCTCTGTCTGCCTCTTCTCTTACTCTTTTGTGTGCATACAGACACACACACACACACACATACAGTACGTGCACAGACACACAAATGCCTGCATCCACACACACACACACACACACACACACACACACACACACACACACACACACACACACACACACACACACACACACACACACACACACACACACACACACACACACACAGCCTGCCTTCTGCTGCTGTGATGGCTCCGAGCTGTCAAAATATCCTTGCTTTCCCTCCCTCTCTCTCACCAAAGCAGCCTGACTGAGCTTGTCTATGCAGGTTCACAGAGACTGCTGTCTATCCACCCTCACTCTCTCTTTCTGTCTTCCTCCTGTCTTCTTCCTCTCTGCTGCATTTGTGTATCTTAGAATCTTGATTTTGCTTTCTCTATCTGTCTCTACATGTCTTGCTGTCTTTTTCTACATGTATATATATATATATATATATATATATATATATATATATATACGTATATATATATATATATATATATATATATATATATACGTATATATATATGTATATACATATATATATATATATATATATATATATATATGTCTGTAAATGTATGTCATTTTTTGGTGTGTGTATTAGGTCATCAATCAAGATGTGTGAACTAAATGCAGTATGTCTAGCTTTTATAATGCTGCATGCTGGCTCTTAACCGGTTGAGGTTTTCACACAGGTCATGTCCACATTGAGGCAGGTAAATCCAGTTGAGTTTAAGTCTGAAAATGCTGTTTATATGTGAAAACGACGTGCATTCACACTCCTTTTTTTTTCAGGTTGTTTTTGAAAAGTTGTCCATACACTGAAAAGAACAATGTAGTTGTTCTTGTTGACATATCTAATTGTCAGTTCAGCACGGCTAACAGACAAGTCCTGCATCCATCGATCAAATCACTATTTTATGCTGGCAAAGTCGCCTGACAACATGAATACAGGTTAATAACAACACCTGTGCCGTGTGATTGGCTACACTGGCATCAAAATGAGTGGTCTCTGAGACAGCTGGTTTCTTCTTTCTGTTACTTAGCAAAGGACAATGTCGAAGCAGACATCTTTCTTGTCCCTTATTCTTGAGAGCAACTTTTAGATGAATGCGGCTGGAAGTCCAAAATGCAGAAAGATGTGTTTCTCAAATTTCTAAAACTTGTCTGACCATTATGGTCATTACAACCCATTTCCTTGTCATCTGTCAAAGCTATGGCGTCTTGTTAAAATCTGTCATGCTTATTAAAAAGGAAGCTCCGTCCTAAATTATCTTTGAAGGCTGATTTTCTGCTGCGATATTCACTTTCCTAGACATTTCCCAAGATCAAAACCAAAGAAAACACATACCCATCCCATCAAACCACATGCCAAGAAAGAAAATCAATTTGTTGCTCCCAAAGTGTAAAACACTACTCTAGTTTCTAACATATCCATGTCCATTAGTCTACAGCTAGTGCAGAGTATACTGGTGAATTCATCCCACAAGGAAAAACTATAGTAACAGTTTAACAGTGAAAACAATGTTACTTCTTTTTAAAACATGGTTTTGTGCTAAAATATGTTTCTGTCTTCTTCTACGGGTCTGTTGCTGCCCCCCCCCCCCACCCCAGTTTCACACAAACACACACACACACACACACACACACACACACACACACACACACACAGAGAGCTGTGTGTTTGGCCTGCAGGGTGTGCACAGCGGGGGGAATCAACCGTATGGCAGACATGAGGACGAAGCCAAATCTGGCTCGTACACATGGTGTGTGGCCGTGCTGCCCTGTGTGTTTGTGTGCGTTTCGCTGAAGGCAGCCTGCACTTAAATATATATCAGGGGCAGTGGTTGCCTTAAGGTAGGCGGTTTTCACTGAAAGGCTACCAAACGAATGAATGAAAACCACTCTCCATTCCCTCACAAGCTACTGTCATTGTGCCCTTGAGCAAGGCACTTAAGCTGCTACTGCTTCAGCACACCAGAGTAAATGCTGATCTAGGAACAGAGCAAGACCGGGCAGGCAGTCAAATGATCAGACAGGTTATAAACAATCCAACAGTTTAGTCGGATATTCCAAACCACCACATTGGAGATAAAGTGGTGTTAATAATCCTTTACGGCGCAGTTCAGTGGGTCAAAGTCTGAACCGGGAGGTCGATATGTAGACTGCGATGGATGTTTTTTTAATCTGACTTAATGCTTCAAGTTAGCAACATTTCCACGTGTGTGTGTGTGTGTGTGTGTGTGTGTGTGTGTTTGTGTTTGTGTGTGTGTGTGTGTGTGTGTGTGTGTGTGTGTGTGTGTGTGTGTGTGTGTGTGTGTGTGTGTGTGAATGCAAACATCTTCATCCACTAGAAAGGGTCAATACTGCATTTTGTTGTTGGTATCTTCACCAACTGTCAATGCTATTATGTCCCAAATGTCCCAATTGTAGATTTAATTGTGTATAAAAGGCAAAAAAAGTAGTAAAAGCATTATGATTAGTCTGCATACAGAAATGTTACACACTGCTTATGCTGTACAACTCCATGTGTTGTGTATGTGACCGTGACGAGGGTGTATGTGTGTCTAATGTCGAAACATCTCTTGTGTCAGTAAGCACAGGATACGCACGTGTTTCTGTGTGCGCGTCCATGTCCGGGTCATTGCATGCCGCCTGCATGAAAACATGCATGTCATTTAATTGTGCATGCATGTGTGTACGCCGTGTACACACAGCGAGCGCATTTGTGCGAGAGCGTCTTGGCTCGTGGTGGTTTTGTCAGTGCTTGAAAATCATTTATTCATGTATCATTCTCTCCACAGAGCCATTTGTGTCTTGCATGCATGCTCTAATAGATGTCCTTTGCTTACATGTGTAGCTAAAGGTTAGGCTATCATGTCGGTATCTTTGAATTGTCTGTTTATGTTCTCCTTACTCTTCTCTTTCGAACTTTTAAACCTCTCCAACACTACTCTTCACCCTCAGTCCCTTCCTCCTTGCCATATCTCCTCTCCTTGACTGCCCTAAATATCTGTGTCTCTTCATCTTTTTCCCTCTCATGACTCTTGTGTGGAGAGGTTAACCATTCATGCAGCGTTTCTCACCCTGTGTGAGTGTGTCTGTGTGTGTGGGAATTTTTTTTATTTTTTTAAATGCATATATTCTATAAGAGGGAGGAGGAAACAGAGAGTGGTGAAAAGAAAAATACAGCCTCTGTGTGTTGTGTCAGTCGAGTTGACATCTGATCTTGCTGAGTATGGTAAAGAAGAAAGTGCTGAAAGTACTCTGTGTGTGGGGGGATCTTGTGTGTGTGTGTGTGTGTGTGTTGTGGCCTGTATGTGTCCTCGTTTCTGTGTGGGTGGTAAGAGGAGGGAGTAAGGGAACAGGGTGTGTGAGTGCACTTAGTTTAAGTGTCAGCATGGCTTAGTGTGTGTGTGTGTGTGTGTGTGTGTGCGTGCGTGCGTGCGTGCGTGCGTGCGTGCGTGCGTGCGTGCGTGCGTGCGTGCGTGCGTGCGTGTGACAAGCAGGGAGAAAAGAGGGGGAGTCAGAGTGAAACAGAGGCTGAGAGATGGATGGCAGAGGGAGGGTGATGAGGGAGGGAAGAAGCCGAAGAGGAATGGAAGCGGGGGAAACCGGGAGAAAAAGTGAGGGAGTTGGGAGAAAATGAAAAGATGGAAAGAATTTAGAACGGAAAGAGTCACTTTGACGTGAATGCCTGTTTTTATCTTCTTCTTCTTCTAATTTATGCTTCAGTATTCTCCACTACGGCATAAATGTTGCATGCAAATGCTATGAATGAATGCTGAATCAAAACTCCGTTCTTCTGCCCTCAATTTTTTTCTCGCTTTGTCAGAAAATCTGTCTCTCCAGAGCTTTTCTGACAAATAGAGTTTGATCAAAGACACAAACTCACGTTCACACAGACACACACACACACACACACACACACACACACACACACACACACACACACACACACACACACACACACACATTACATGTGACCGCTTCTCAAGACTTACATCCACATGCAGCAAAAGTCCTTTACCTCTTTCTTCATTTTCGGCGTCCTTGTGTGTTTTTTATGTTTCACGCTTTGTGTCCTTGGTGTACGGTTACATTAATAGGGAAGTGTCTCCCTGAAGGAAATCTATCAATATTTCATTCCATAACTGCTGAAAATGCAAGATCGACAAGCGAAACAGAGGCGAGTGGAGGGGAGCTCGGCTGTAACAAGAGAGTTAAAACAACTGAATACAGATCCAACAGCAGAGTGTGGAGACAGAGCAGGTGTAGCAAAACTGACTTTACTTTGTCAAAGGGCATGTTTTCAGTTGTCAGATTCAGAGGGGTGAAGCAAGTAAGAGTCAGAAGGTGGACGGTGAGTCAGTCAGAGCCGGTAAAGGTAGTTTTGGTTCTGGAACAGTCCTTGGAACTCACGTGGTGGAGTTTGTAGCACTGGACTTTTCCATGGTCAAACACAAGACTGCTAAAGTATTGATTCAGAGTGTAAGCAAGCCCTGGAGGTAGTATCAATATTAAGACTGAATGGGAAATCCTTGTACAGAATTGACATTTGAACATTTTGTACCAGGTTAAAAGCAATCATGTTGGCAAAATGTTACTTTATTTTCTTTGTTTTCCAATGCAGCTCTTTGCTAAAGTGAAATAGACCCAGAGAAAAACAGCAGGCAGCACCTCGACGTTTCATCATTTGAAACTCTCTTTATACTTCTAATTGTCTTCTTGCCGTCATCCAATAAAACATCAGACGCAGAGCAGAAAATTACAGAGAACATCTCATTGTGTCTCGAACAAAGTTGTCGCTTAGCGATCCATCATTAGTCTAATTTGCCTAATCCCAACACAGTCCCTCAGATGTGGTGGAGCACAAAAGGGACTTTTTGGGTGGGCCAATAGATGACCTGGTGATGAGAAAATGCTGATGGCCTCAATACGCTTCAAAATGGGTTCTTGTCAGATTGTTTAGTCGTATCTAGAACTCCCTCCTCCCACTTTTTCTTTGACGACTGGCTGAATTAATCAGTCTTAACTAAGCTGACGATCCGACGAGCACGCCCACTTCATGGCTAGGTGCGTGGAGGTAAGAAAGCAGTGTTACGATCTAGTTTGTTCTCAGCGAGAACTTAAAGCCCGATTTATGTTTGACGCGAGGTGTTAACGGGAATCCTACAATAGACAGCTAAGGCGTAGGTTTAGTTCAGCGTCAGATTTCCCATTGATGGCGCCACTGCAACGCCAGACAGGCGTATCTACATCACAGCTCCTTAACACATGTATTTATGCCGGGGCTGATGGGGGGGGGAGAGATAAGGAGCAGCTGTGACTGGGTCAGGTGTGGCTGATTTGGGAACCCTAAGGAGACAACTGATGGGCAGAATGGTATTGTGCAACGTGCAATGCTAGTATAACAGGGATTAAACACTGGTGTTAGAGAAATAAGAAGAAGCAGCTGCCTGCCCCACCTCCTGAGATTAATAAACCTATTTGTTACTGTGCATGCAACGTAACCGCAATGTCCCCGGACCTTTGTTGCATGTCGTACCCCTCTAATTCTCCCTGTTTTCTGTCTGCTACTACACTCTTGATCTGTCCAATAAAGGCTCAAATATTGCCCCACCCAAGTTAAAAGGACACAAAATTCACACTTAACCAGAAGCTCTGTGTGGTGAAAGTTAATGTTAATACATCTACTGAACTTCCCATAGTCTATGTTACTATGGCGCTGACACCAGACTTCAATTAAAACTCAGACTCACTGGCCACACTCACACACACACACACACATGCACATACTGCAGACAGGCCTATTGATTTTTGTGGTAACAGTGTCCTGTCACCACATACAGTGCGAGTCTACCTCTGTGACCTCCCCTCCCTCACCCACCTCCTCCCCTCTCCTCCCCTCCCACACATGTGTAAATGTGACACTTGACACTGCTCACCTCCCCCTCACCTCGCCGCCACCTCCCCCCTTTTCTTTCCATCTCTCATTACGATCTCTACTTCCCTTTCTCCTGCTACACCCTCTTTAGTTCTTCTCTTCCTTGCTCATTTTCAGCTTCATCTCCCTCCACTAGTCCTCTTTCTCCCACCTTTTCCTCACCCTCCTCCTTCCCTTCCCTTCTATCCAACCCTTTTCCCTTTTTCTCCTAAAAGGATTATTGTCAGGATGAGAGAGGCAGAGATTGAAGAAAAGGAGTTGGGGGGGAGGAGGACCTGGGCCTTTTTGCACAGGCAACAGGCACATGAAGAAAAAACACACAACATACATACGCAGACAAAAAAAGGGAAAAAGAGAGAGAATGCCTCACCAATCCCCCAGAGAGCAAGGAAGAGGAAGAAACACAGATTTCCCTCTGTGTTCAGAAGCTTTGGCAATGCTGCACCACAGTCATGTCATTACATGAACAGAAAAGAACAAGATGGAGACAAAAATAGGAAAACACAGACATAAAGAGATACAAAGAGAGAAAAAATAAGAAAAGACTAAAAAACATTCACAGGCTCCAATAACCTTAAAGATTGATTACAACTGTGATTATGTCTTACGGTAGTCTAAGTACATCAGTAAATGGTATTTCAGCAGTGGAAGTATTGCCTAAGGCTACATCCACACCACTACATTTCATTTAAAACAAAAACGATCTCCTTCCACACAGGCGTTTCAGCACCGTTTAAGAAAGGATTTCCGCCCTTCTAGCATTCCTAAAAACGAATATCACATGACTTTCCACGTGGCGAATGCGGCTGTCTACGTCATTGCTTCCAAACTAATGCGGTTCGGCCTGTCCACACTACGAGTTAACCGCGACGTTTCCAAACTCATCCGGCCTCGGGAGCGTTTTTAAACTCCTCTGTTTTCGGCGCACTAAACCTCAGTGTAAACGTAGCACTAGATATGCGTTTTAAAATGGAAACGCAGTAGTGTGGATGTAGCCTAAGAGTACATATTACATAGTTTGCATACTGTATGTTTGAGTACACGTAACTAGCAGACAGTTTAGAGAAAGAGCCTGAAATTGGTGATTACATGTCAAGCCAACTAGTTTAATCCTTTAGCAGTGCGACTTGAATACAAACTCAATTAACTATAGTTTGTCTTTGAATAAATTACATTTGTAGACTCAGGAATGTAGTGCAGCAAGAAAAGGTGGGTAAACTGTGAGCTGCAGTTTATGATCATCATAAGACATGACATCCTTCAACCACATCACTGTATACGAGTAATTCCCAACCTTGTTTGCTTGTTGAGCTGGTGGCTTGCAGCTAACAGAACAATGGCAACGATGCTGACAAAGCTACCAGTTTTAACCCGGAGACTACGAGAGACACTGTGTTCTGCAACACCAGCAGTACCCGCCGTATGTGCGCAGCGCAGAACGGGGTGATTAGCTAGCCAGTGGGATACACACACACACACACATAGCTTCCATTCATGATGGGAATCGAATGAAGTACTCTATTGGTATCTGTATCACTTTAAGGGCACTGGTACAGAAACATTTTTAAACCATACTCAGCCCGTCTATTTTTCTTAAAGCATGAACCTCTTTATTGACAAGAAGGAACAATCGTCTCTAAAGCTCAACCGTCAAGGCTTTCAAACTACCTCATGTCTCAAACATTTAAAACTTGTTCCAGAGTATTTGACCTGATCACACAGTCGTGAATCGTCAACAATGTTCTATCGAACTCAACTTTTAAGCCAACATGGACTCGCTGTAAAAGTGCTCAGAGTAAAAGGAAAGATTGAACTTCTACAGCTTCGTGACAACGCTGCAACTGTTTCCAAAGTCAAGAATGAAGTGTCAAACTGAACGATATGTTTGATTTTATGATTTTCTGACTGTGAATGTTTTTAATTCTTTTCAAGTTTCACTTGCAAAGATCTTGGGTACAGGTTGTTTCGGCTTCAAATGACTTGTGTGCACTGCAACACCACATCTTTACAACTGTTGTGTTAATCAATTCACTGAATTGTGGGTCAAGAGGAAGAGAACAGAGTGAGACAGCAAACAACAAAATGTGAGTGGGCAGAGGCAAGATTGCAAATGTGTATGTGTTGCACATATGGAGATCTAAGGTCTAATGTGCAGACATCGGAAAAAGGTGTGAGAGGTAGCTGAAGAAATGTTGAGCAGCAACAACACACACACACACACACACACACACACACACACACACACGTCTTTACATACCTTAGGATCGATCGCTCATACAGAAAACACACATGCATGTACACTTCTATCGCTCTGTGACAATTCATATTTAAAGACTGTCTTTCAACTTAACACAGGACGGAATAGAAGATCACAACGTGCACACACACACTCACACACACAAAGACAGACGGTCTCTGCATGTAGGTAGTTGCACTGTAATCTATTACCAAGTAGAGGCTACATTTTATTAAAAGAAACCACAAAAACAACATTATTTTTATAATAACTCTGGATGGTCAAACTTCTGCTTTATTAAAGTTACATTACATTACAGTCATTTAGCAGACGCTTTTATCCAAAGCGACTTACAATAAGTGCATTCAACATTGGTAATCAAAAGAACTACTAGTCACCAGAAGTCATAAGTACATTTCCTTTTCCAAACAAGCATCTAAGAGCATGAAGCAGAGCATAACTCAGAGCCAAGGTACAGTGCAGAAATAAAGAAAAACAGTTAGTGCTATAAGTAATACGAATACAATAAGTGCAACAAGCTAGTATGAATACAATAAGTTCTAAGTGGAAGGCTCAGGGTAGCACTTCCTGAAGAGGTGGGTTTTCAGCCTGCGCCGAAAGATGGGCAGCGACTCTGCTGTCCTGACGTCAGTGGGAAGTTCATTCCACCACTGTGGGGCCAGGACAAGTTAATTCTGAAAGCCTGAAATAATCCCTCTTGCATTTTTTAAATAAAATGTGTGGAAAAAGACATTTAAAGTGCGCTTAAATAATATCAAATTGAAGAAATAAGCCACATCTTCTCATTGGGGTTTACAGTTGTGTGGATGAGTGATGTGGATAAATGACTCAACAGAAGAAGAGGAAGACCATCAGTCGTTTTCATATCTGTTACCAATTTGAGTGCCTGGTGAAAAAGTCACTTAACACATCTGGATCTGTTGAGTGTCTACAGAGGAGGAGTTACAGTGAAGGAGCGAGGGAGGGAGGGAGGGAGGGAATATGGGAGAGTTTTGCAGTGCCTTAGGTCTCCAGGATCTCCCACCCTCCCAACTCCTCCTCCCTCTCCACCTCCTTGTTTCTCTGCTTTTCTCTTTCCAGCCAGAGGAAAACTCCTCCATTCCCTGCATTCCTCTTACATTCCAGCTCTGGGTTTACCTTTTCTACCTCTCTTTCTACATCAACATCACCTCCTCCTCCTCCTCTTTCACCCATGGCTATCTGTCTGTCCGTCTCCACCTCTTTCCCTCAATCCCTTCTTTCTTCCTTTTGCCTCTCGGGGTCTCTCTCCCTCTCTCTTTCCATATCTCCCTTCCCCCTTCCACCTCTATCTTTCTTTCCCAGCATGCTCTAGTAGGCCAGTGGAGGCAGGGGGCTCAACTGAACCCTCCACCCCCAGCAGGGGCCCTGCAGCTCAGCCTTGCTGGCTGGCAGGCTCCCTGGCACACCTCCAACACACACACACACACACACGCACGCGCGCGCACACACACACACACACACACACACACACACACACACACACACACACACACACACACACACACACACACACACACACACACACACACACACACACACACACACACACACACACACACACACAGCTTTTTTTCCCTTTGCTTTCTCACAGTCTCTTTCAGCCTCTCTTGCCTTCAGCCTTTCTTCTCGTTTTTAACACTTTTCTTTTTTGCTCCTTTTGTTCATTTCTTCTATTATCTCAGTCTAAATTTAGGGATGATGCATTTCTGATATTCATTGAGTGCAACGAGATTGCCCTCTAAGATTAAAAGTACCTCACTGCAAACAAGACCTGGATATTTTATTTTTACTTTATGACCTAATCTATGTGACGGCGGAATTATCAGTACTGCTATCAGCATCTTCATTTTAAATTGCTCCTACATACACTATAAGAAGTATAAGAAGATCAGCCAGCTACAGAAACAGGAAATATTTTTCTTTTATCATGAATGTTGTGGGATGAAAGAGATTCTTAAAACATAGAGATTAGTGATAGAGATAAATATTCTTAAAATGCTGTAGTTACCGCTGTAGCATCAGTTTTGGACGTGTCAGTCATGGCGCGTCATTTTCCACTAGTTACATGCATAGTGTCTTTTCAAAATAAGAGTCTTCTTCACAGGAATTTAGGTTTAGGCAACAAAACCCCTTTTTAGGATTTAAGTTAACTATCTAGTGAATAACGAGCATGATCTATTATTTATGTATATATAATGTGTTCGTACACAAAAAAATGGCCCTGTATGGTTAACTTTTCTGTTTGAATAGGAGAACATATCCATTTATATACACGTTCTTAAGAAAATTACAGAATAGAGAGAATACAGAATGTAGGGAATTTAAAGTTAATGCAACAGTTTGATTCTCCGATGTAAGAACTGAAGAATTGTCTTTTGCCCTATTTGACAAAACTGGCAGAAAGATCATATGAAACATTGATATATGAGAGAGAGAGAGAGAGAGAGAGAGAGAGGCCCTCATAATTTGGTATTTCCTTTTTAGACAGGGGAGGAATGGCCAATGCCCTCGTTTGCGCGCGCACACACACACACACACACACCTCATTTAATGACCCTTACATCCGGCCTTAGGCACCGGGGCCTCAAGAGAGAGAAAATAAACTGAAGAGAGGGAAAAAGAAAGAAAGACAGAAAAACAGATAGAGATAGAGAGAGAGATACTCAGTGTAGTATGAGCTCAGAGTTGAGCCGTGACTTTAGACAGGTATGCACAGAGGGTCAGAGGTGAGGGTTCACAGGCCTGACACACACACACACACACACACACACACACACACACACACACACACACACACACACACACAAACAAAGCTATGGGAGTTCAACTGGAGGTTAGACCTGCAGGCTCCACAGCTCAAAGAGAGACAGAGAGAATTCATAAGCAGCTGATTCAGCGTGCCGGTGACTGCTGTGATTACTGCAGGCGGAAAAGGAAGAGGGCATTTTCAGGAACATGGATGGATTCAAGAATGGGAGGAACACCATGAGAAGATAAAAGAGACTGAGGGAGGAGAAAAAGATTGAAGGAAAATTGGAAAAAAAAGAAGAACCAAGAAAGAAAGAAAGAACTGAGTGAGTGACACCAACCATTTTACAACCCAAGCAACAGCTGAAGATGTTACTGTGTCTCCAGACTGTCTCTCATACAAACACAGGGCCCTGACCTTGTTAATGGCAGCTGTTGACGTCACTCTGTGCCCCATCCACAGCCACAAACTATGCATGCACGCACACACACACACACACACACACACACACACACACACACACAAAACTCAGATTAAATCCAGGCCAAAACCTAAAAATGAACCTCGCTTATAATTTACCAACACATTCTCACATCAATGCAGCTCGTCAGAGGAACTGAGCTTCAACCACGACGCTCTACCTCCTTCTCTAGCGTCAGTTTTGCACGTCTCATTGATGGCATGTCAACATACCCTTGTTCCACGCGTAGCGTCCAAGGTTGACTGCAGTTAGTATCTTACAGAAGAACACACAGAGATGATACCTGTAGGTAAAAGTTGTGTCAGGAGTGGGATTTGAAACCACACCTCCATTAGGAGACCAGAGGTCCCTTTACTGTGGAAGGAATGCATCGTTGAGTCTGGCGCCTTAGACCGCTCGGCCATCCTGACGACTGACATTCTACTTGTGGTCTGGACATCATAATGTACATGTAAACCGAAATGACATGTTTACAGAGTATTAGGAAACCTAGAAAATGCATGTATGTATGTAAGCGCCCATTGAGATGGATTTCATTGTCAGCTTTCAAAGCGGTATCACGATGCAGATATTTCACTATTACTGGTGATGGCTTTGTTTTTTTGCACCCAGAATTGAGTGACAGTAAACTTTTGGAAGCTCATTGATTGTAGGATGTATAATCAGTAGCTCTCTACAATGTCAT